>NC_041807.1:1239027-1548784 GCF_900964775.1 Scleropages formosus
GAATGCAGGATTCGGTTTCGGGAAACTGATTGCGTGGGCGGCACAGTGGCGCAGCGAGTAGCCTCGATCCCTGCTCCGTCTGTGCGGGGGTCTGCGTGTTCTCTGGGTGCTCTGGTTTCCTCCCACAGTCCAAAGATATGCTGTTCAGCTTCACCCGTGGTGTGAGTGACGGAGAGAGTGTGTTCCACTGATGTATGGACGAGTGACTCAGTGTAAGGAGTGTATCTAGCAGTGTAAATCACCGCAGTGAATAAGGTGTGTGGGCTGATAACACTACACAGAGTTCATTGGAAGTTGCTTTGGAGAAAACCGTCTGCTAAATAAATAAATATAAAATATTCCTAACCAGGGGGTGCGGTGGCGCAGTGGGTTGGACCACAGTCCTGCTGTCCGGTGGGTCTGGGGTTCGAGTCCCGCTTGGGGTACCTTGCGACGGACTGGCGTCCCGTCCTGGGTGTGTCCCCTCCCCCTCCGGCCTTACGCCCTGTGTTGCCGGGTAGGCTCCGGTTCCCCGTGACCCCATATGGGACAAGCGGCTCTGAAGATGTGTGTGTGTGTGTGTGTGTGTGTATTCCTAACCAGTGTAACACTGGGACAATGACACGTTACTCCCATACGAAACATATTACTCTGAGACGACAGCAGTGCTGCCCGCTGTGCCGCCGTGCCGCCCATATTCAGTGGAATTATTTCCTGAACTACAAAGATGTTTTTGATGTAGACGCTTCGCTACATTCCACATTTTGGAATCATCAATAGAACTCATAATTCTGGAGAAATCTGGGTATCAGATGAATTATTTAATCTCGCCGAATTAAGGCCGGTCTGAACCAGACAACCCTGTTGTTTAGCTCGACTCGGATGCGAAGGGAGAACGAAGGTTTCTGCGGAAGCTTCTCAACGGAAACTGTTTATTTATTTATTTTATTTATTTTATTTTAAATTAATTTTTTTCCTCTTAGCACGGTGTTCAAATACAACTTTGTGTAAATTGTATGTACCGTGTTAGTACCCTGTAATATACAGATACAATGTCCATGCGAGATGATTTGAAGGTAAAAGGTGCTTGCCTGCATTTATGTACCTCTGAAAAGCCTTAGTAAGAGAACTTATGAAATATTTATGCATCAGATATGTGCTAAAGTAATAATGATGAATTATTAAATAAGAGGGGAGGAGGGGCTTTGTGCAGCTTGTGAGAGAGCTTCTCAGTTCTAATTATCTGCTTTCGGTTATTCTGCTGCGTGAAAGGGAAATCGCGGTAAAAATGAGATTCTGGACATTTCTGGTATGTTCGAAGGGCTTGTTTTACCGCTTTGGTCCGACCCAGAACCCGGCGAAAGAGCCGTGATGCCGAGCAGCGCTTAAACCCCCCAGCAGACGGCTACGCTCCTCCAGCTCTGCCCGCTCGGTGGTCCCACGCGCAAAAGGTCCGAAAGCGCAAAGGTTTTTGGTTCTGGCTCCGTCGTGGTGGAACGACCTCCCCCCCCGTCACTCAGAACTGCTGAATCTCTGTCCATATTTAAAAAGGGTCTTAAAAGTCACGTCTTCCGGACTCACTTCTGCATGTTTGTCTCTGATAAAATAAATAAATTAATAATAAGAAGAAAAATAATAAAACCATTGACAGGGACATCACTTCACATTTCTGGCGGCAGTCCAGTGAAACACCTTCACTAACCTCTCCGTCTCAGAGGACTGGGCCCCACTTGACGACAGATCTGTTTTTCTTTATTGCGCTTCATTTGGAAAACAGCATTTGTACAACTGTTTTGCTTTTTATGACGTGTCATTGCTGATGCTTCTTTATATTCTGAAATAATGCAAAAAAAAAATCCCTTTTTTTAAAAAAAAAAAAAAAAGAAAGTGGTAACAATCTTGGCTTTTTCCTCTTAAAGTCTTCTTTTAAATCACAGTTATCCTTTTTTCTTTGTTCCATAGGCCCAAATATATTATTATAAATAAATAGTAAAATTCCCAGACGGAGGTTTGCTGTGGCAGCTACCTTTTGAAAAACAGTTTTGTTGAATTGGCCGATCGTTTCACGAAGGGAAAAAAAACTGCATCTTCGAAAGTCACGAGTGGACGAGCGCTTAACGCACTCTCTCTGCTTATTTGTTTCCGTAGCACCCTATAAAATCTACCCTTTGGTAAGACTCGTCGAGTTTACGGACAGGCGCCGTCTGTAAATATTACGCGCTCCTGACACAATACGTTCCCTTTAGAATTAAGTTGAGAACGACCCCCTTTATTGGCCAGGTCACGTTTCTCCGGCGCGCTTTGATAGAAATGCCTCGTCGCACCTCGGAAAAGCAAACAGAATCTTCCGTGTAGATGCTAAGACGAGCGCGGGAGCAGAAGGCCAGTGTTACGGGGGACGCATAAATGTGTACGATTGTATTAAGGGGGTGCGGTGGCGCGGGGGGTTGGATTGGGTCCTGCTCTCCAGTGGGTCTGGGGTTCGAGTCCCGCTTGGGTTGCCTTGCGATGGACCGGCGTCCCGTCCCGGGTGCGTCCCCTCCCCCTCCGGCCCTACGCCCTGTGTTGCCGGGTTAGGCTCCGGTTCCCCCCGACCCCGTATGGGACAAGCGGTTCTGAAAATGCGCATCTGTGTTAAGGTTAATTGGGAGCGTAGTGGTTAAGGTTAGTGCTTTTGGATCCAAAGGTTGCAGGTTCAATCCCCCCGTACCTACCCTAAATTACCCAGCTGTATAAATGGGTCAGTAGTTGTAACCTTTACCTTGTCAGTCGCTTTTTTGGTGTTGCAAAGGTATGTGGGGCTCTTGCACTGAGGTTCCTCGGATGAGGACGAGGGAAACGTGTTGAAGGTGTTCGCTGCTTTCTGCTTTGTTGCCACCTCCAGGGCGCGTGCTGCGGAAGTCACCTCGGGCTGACGATGCGGCGGACGGCGTTCGCTCTGCTGCTGCTCCTGTCCCACGCGTGTGTGCGGGAGGCCTCGGCCAGGCGGGACAAAGGCCACGTGTCCGTGGTGGTCGTGGGCGCCACCGGCGACTTGGCCAAGAAGTACCTGTGGCAGGGTTTCTTCCAGCTGTATGCTGAGCAGGTCGGCAGCGGCCACAGCTTCTCCTTCTACGGCGGCGCTCTTTCGGAGGCCGAAAAGGGCGCGCCGGCGCTCTTCCGGATCCTGAAGGGCCTGGAGTGCCCCTCGGGCGTCTCCGAAGAACGATGCGCGCTCTTGAAGGATCGGTTCCCGAAGCTGGCCCAGTACCGCCGGCTGGACGCCGCGGAGGACTACGCCGCCCTGGCCGAGGACGTCAGGCTTCGGCTGGCGCGGGAGGACCTGGCGGAAGCCGGCCGCATCGTTTACCTGTCCGTGCCGTCGTTCGCGTACGCCGACATCGCCGACAAAGTGAACCGGAGCTGCCGACCCGGCCCCGGGGCTTGGCTCCGGGTGGTGCTGGAGAAGCCGTTCGGACGCGACCTGGACAGCGCTCAGGATCTGGCTGCGGAGCTCGCAAAGTCGCTGAGGGAGGACGAGATGTACAGAATAGACCATTACCTGGGCAAGCAGGTGAGATGCCGGCGTTCCTCTTAATGCTGAGGTCGCACCCGAAAGAAGGCGCCGTCCTCTCTTTAAAGTTCGTTGGCGCAGGGCACGAGTTAGGTAGCCGTGCGTACGCTCGCCTGTCCGCCGTCTCAGTTGCTCGGGCCCCGTCGGCGGGGTCTCCGTCGCTCCCCGGTCGGCGTTTGACGCCGCGTGGCTCTGTGCGGCATCGGAAGGCGGGTTTGGACCGAGCGCCAGCCGGCGGCCGCGCGGAGACGGCTCGGAGCCCGTTCTCGGCTGGCACCCGTCGCGTCCTTTTCGTCACTCCTTCACGTTAACGTTCGTTTCTCTCTGCTCTTTTTCCAAAGGTCGTCTCTCAGATCTTGCAGTTTAGGAAAGACAACCGGAAGTCCTTGGAGCCCATCTGGAACAAGCACCATATTGAGCGAATCGAGATCGTCCTGAAGGAAACCCTGGATGTTAAAGGTGCTTCTTCCTCTCCGTTCCGTAGACGTGACGTTTGGGACGTACTGGTATCTTCGCGTCCCCGTGAATCGAGCAGAGCGAAATGCCGCGCTGCTGCATTACACAAGCGAAACTGTAAAACTGTGAGTTTTCGTGGAAATTTTTTTCCCTCCTCGTGGAAGTCCCGCCGCGACGCTGCTTCGCTTCCGAACCCTCGTCCAGTCATTTTCTGCACACGGAGTTTGAAATGAATCGTCTTTGAATCATCCGTCTAAGCTCTTGCCGTATGCCTTGCCAAGTTTCATTTACGCGTATTTCCTCCAGAGCGACGTACGTCTCGTAGAAAATGCAATGCGTGCATCACGTTAGGAGAAAGAGAGACATAGATGCAGACGCACGATTCTTAAGTGCAGTTAGTTTGTTTCTCTCCACCATATGAACCAATGTTCACGCACAAGTAGCTGCGTAAAACTTTATCGGAATATCCGCAATTCCAAATCACCTTCCTAGTAATATATATATAACATTTACGTTACGTGACAGGAGTAGCTGCGTAAAGGTTTCTCCATTGTTTTAGAGGTTTGATCTCAAAGTCGTAGTACGTATTGCGTGAATTTAAGAGACGATTGGCGAAATGAGTCCGGAAGAGGTGAGTTTTAAGACCCTTTTTAAACGTGGACAGGGATTCAGCAGTTCTGAGTGACGGGGGGAGGTCGTTCCACCACGACGGAGCCAGAACCGAGAACCTCCGTGCTTTTGGACCTTTCGTGCGCGGGACCACCAAGTGGGCAGAGCTGGAGGAGCGTAGCAGTCTGGTGGGGCGTAGCGGATGATCAAGTCCAGTAGATATCTGGGAGCAGTTCCAGTGATGCTTTTGTGGGCCATAACCAGGGTTGCTATATGAAGCCACGCGTGGGAAACGCAACTCGTGCAGCAGCGGTGTTCCGTATCGGCTGTCTCACGTGTAAATGCAAATAGCTCTCGTTTGACTTAAAATAGGTTGCGTTTTTAGGAGCGAACTTAAGGAAGGGTCTTGCGCAGGGTTAAGAAATATGAGCGTAATTCAGAACCTGCGTACGTGGCACGAGCGCCGAACCGCATTCCCAAACAGTGTTGCGACGAAGGGGCCGCGGAGCCCAGGCTTCAAACGAGCACGTTCCGATGTGCCGGAATTACGCAAGTCGGCCCTCTTATCTGCGAGCATCCGGTGGGAGGGAAGAGGAGTGCGGCCGGCGCGCCGTCCGCGGAGCCGCTCGGCAGCAGCGACGGCGCTTTCGGCACATTCCGGCGCCGCCGTGCAGGCGGAGCTTCTTCCTAAGGGAAGGCCGCCGAGCGGAGGCCGTCTCGATCACGCCGTAGCGAGCGGCGGCAGCGGTGCGCGCGGCTCCGGAAGCACATCGGTGCCAAAATTCATATTACGTTGCAGTTTGGAAATGTATCCCTTTTATTACCGCTGCGCGTACGCGTGATTTACGAGAAAGCTGCGCCGAAAATCGGGATCGAGTTTCCGTTCTGTGTTCCGCTACACATCCCTTCTGCCAAATGTAAAATGGAAAAGGACGTGTCGGTTTGCCCTTTAATTGTGAGAAGCGCTCAGAGCTGCGTTCCTGCCGCGTTGGGAACAGAAAATACCAGTTCCTGTGTGTGCTTTAATGTATAGTTTGTTTTGTTAACTTAATAGGGGTGGCTGGTGGCGTTGCGGTTGGAGCGGCTGCTTTTGGCTCCAACGGTTGCGGGTTCGATCCCCGCCTGCGGTGCCCTTGAGCAAGGTGTTTGCCCTGCAGTTGCTCCGGTACCTTCGCCCGGCTGTGCGCCCGGGTGTCCGGTTGTGGCCCTGCGATGGACTGGCGTCCCGTCCGGGGTGCGCCCCCATCGGCCTCGCTCCCGTTGTCTTCGTGATAGGCTCCGTTTCGCGGCGACCCCGCTCGGGACAAGGGTTTCTTGAAATTGCTCGCTTGGCTTATAACTTAGATCATGCTGTAATGTACTCTGTAGTTAACCTGTAACACGGTTTGATAACCCTGTGTGCACTTTAAGGTTAGTGCTACATTTTCGCACACACACATTTTCAGAACCGCTTGTCCCATACGGGGTCACGGGGAACCGGAGCCTAACCCGGCAACACAGGGCGTAAGGCCGGAGGGGGAGGGGACGCACCCGGGACGGGACGCCGGTCCGTCGCAAGGCACACCAAGCGGGACTCGAACCCCAGACCCACCGGAGAGCAGGACCCGGTCCAACCCACCGCGTCACCGCACCCCCCACGCTACATTTTCATTTCCTTTGAATTGCATGTGTGCTCTGCCCCCCCCCCACAAACACAGCTAGGAGCAAAGTCTGTTTGCAGCTCCATTTGTCAGCAGCTCCAAAGTCATTTTTACTCCTACGTGACAATATATAAAAGCTGCCTGACAGAAACCTCCCTCCACTTATTCTCACAAAGCTTTAATAAATAAAAACTACTCTGTACCACTTCCATCCGTCAGTCCATTATCGGTAACGGCTCGTCCGGCGCAGGGTCGCGGTGGTTCGGAGCCTAGCCTGGAGCCTTAGGGGGCACACCCTGGACAGGGCGCAAGTCCATCTCACAGTAGAACCCTTAGTACTTTCATTATCTTCAAAAAACGTTAAATTTGAGTTAAAATAACTGAAAGTAAAAAATACGTAATCTCCTCAGTGTTCTAATCGGTCCCGATTGCCGACGTAATCGCGTCCGACATTCACCAGCTTCTGGCTACTTTCAGCTTTTTTACATCATAAATGACGAGTTAATGCTACGCACTTTCCCGGGTTTATTTAAGGCTTGGGTCATGTACAAATTTGACGTATAGCTATAGCGAATAAAAATATTTTGTAAGACGGTTCATTTTAAAATTAACATTTGTAAATTACTTTTTATGTAATTGCTTAAAATTTAAAATACCTTCTCTCCACAAACTCCTTTTCCTACTTTTGACCAATCCATTCCATCGAAGTGCAACGCTCGTCGTTTTATCGATCGCCAGCACCGACAAGCTCCAGGTACGAGCTATTGAATCTGTGGAGTGTAACTTGAATTAAGATGGTCCCAGACTCCTGCCCCCCCCCAATCCCACCCCACCGTCAGATTTCTATGAAAGAATGTAAGATCATAGGCCGCTTTTGCCCCGCAACATGCAGAAATTTTACCGGATACAACAGTGAAGACAGTGCAATTTAAAGTGGGCTGGAAAATGTTTGTATCTTGAAAAATTTGTAACTCAAACATTCATGTGGCAAGGGGCCAAATTAGTTCCAGTTCTATTGCTTGTGACAAATGTAGCATATAGTGAAAAATTGTAGTATGGTATAGCAGGCAGCGTTTCAGTTAAACTGTGGCAATTTTCTATATTAATCACAGAAATTAAGCTGAAAAAAGCCTTTGAGCTGAATATTCATACAACTTCAGGCAGCTGGTTGCCTAGTGGATGGAGCTGCTGCCCTGGGACCCAAAGGTTGCAGGTTCTAGTCACTTCCGGCTGTACCCTTGAGCAAGGTACTTACCCTAAGTTGCTCCAGTAAAATTACCCAGCTGTGTAAATGAATAAATAATTGTAAGTACTTTAACACTGTAAGTCGCTTTGGAGAAAAGTGTCAGTTAAAAGAATAGATTCAAATGGGTCACTGAGTTGAATCTTAACTATTTTCACTCCTTTTGCTGACAGTGCGGCAAACAACCACTAGATGGGAATAGAGTGTAACTATTGATCTCAGATGGGCTCAGCGCTGTGAGCGTCATTATATCGTTATTGTTAACCTTTGTTTAGCTGCAACCGTGGTCCTGTGTGAATTGGTGTTAAATAATGACCTATAATGATTTGTTATTTATAGAGTAGAGTGGGGTGGGGTGGCACGGTGGTGCAGCGGGTTTGGCTGAGTCCTGCTCTCCAGTAGGTCTGGGGTTCGAGTCCCGCTTGGGGCGCCTTGTGATGAACGGGCGTCCCATCCTGGGTGTGTGTCCCCTCCCCCTCCGGCCTTATGCCCTTTGTGTTGCCATGTTAAGCTCCGGTTCGCCGCAACGCACACTTTCTGAACCGCTTATCCTATACGGGGTCGCCGGAGCCGGGAGAGCAGGACCTGGTCCAGCCCACTGAACCACCGCGTCCCCCTTGTGCAATATACAGAATTAGACTAATTTATAATCTGTATGCAGGACGAGCAAAACCTTTCTCATGTATTTTGTACTTTTTTTCTGCTAGCTATCTCTCAGAATGGAATTGAAATATTAATGTTTTAACTTAAGTCCAGAACAGTTTTTTTTTTTTTTTTTTTTTTTTTTAAAACATTTGTTTAGCACACCTTTTTTTTTTTTTTTTTGTCCAGTGCAATTTATGAGGTAGCAGCATGGAAATACAGTAAATGTATACAGAAAAACAGATCATCATGAACATTTGAGGAAATACAGTGATATACTCTAGCGTGGGGGTTCGTGCGACTGCCTTTGAACCCAAAGGTTACAGGTTCGAATCTCACCTCCAGCTGAAGTACTCTTAAGCGAGGTACCCGCCCTAAATTGCTCCAGTAAAATTACCTACCTACGTAAATGGGTAAAAAAATTGTCAAGTAGATTAACACTCTAAATTGTGTCAGGAAAAAAAGCATCAGCTGAATGAATAAATGTAACGAAAAGTGCGCATAATGTATTTGCATAGAGTGCCGTAGTTACTACGAGATGTACGTTGCTTTGCAGAAAAGCATCTGGTAAATGAATAAACGTGAATGTGCGTAAATATACACGCCTGTGTTTTTGACAAAGCCTCTTTTTGCCGTAGGCAGGATTCAGTTCTACGACCAGTACGGCGTTATCCGGGATGTGATGCAGAACCACCTGACCGAGGTGCTCGCCCTCCTGACCATGACGGTGCCGGCCGACCTGAGCGGCAGCCAGGAGATCCTGCGACGCAAGCTGCGCCTCCTGAGCACTTTGCAGCAAATGGACCGGGTCAGTGCCGTCATCGGCCAGTACCAGGCGTACGGCGCCGAGGTCCGAGAAGAGCTGAATGCGACCAAGGACCACGTCACCATCACGCCCACCTTCGCAGGTGCCTACTGTATACGGCAGCAGAGCGTGCGTTACGGTCGTGTCGGGCTGCATTTCGCTCACATTAGAGAGGCTGGGTTTTATTTTTATGTAGTTTTAGTGAAGTGCTTAAGACGGTCAGAGCATAAACCCTGGTGAGCTTGCGGTTTTCCAGTTTTTCTTTTTCTTTTTTTTAAACTGTTGGCAAAAGCTCCGTCCAAAAAGTTATTCAGGACGGCTCCTTTAAAATTGCGGTTAACGTATTCGTTCGCAAGGGGGTGCGGTGGCACGGCGGGTTTGGCCGGGGTTCGAGTCCCGCTTGAGGTGCCTCGCGATGGACTGGCGTCACGTCCCGGGTGCGTCTGTCCCCTCCCCCGCCAGGCTTACGCCCTGTGTTGCCGGGTTAGGCTCCGGCTCGCCGCGACCCCGTATGGGACAAGCGGTTTCGGATGGTGCGTGTCTTAGATCACAGACTAGGTTTTGATCAATTTGATGCGTTGCTACCAATCTAAGTCCATCTGGACTCGGTCCACGTTAATTAACTAAGCAAATAAGGAACGAAGGGAGCGCAGGCAGGCACACCCGTGTGTCTTAAACTGAAACGACCGCTTTCTGAAATACAGCGTCACAAGAGTATTTTTGGCTGGTCTAATTATTTTGAGTCCTTCCCTTTAAAGACGAAACGCCCTATTAACCGTAAGCGGTCACCTGCTGTCTAGACTTGGGCCGGAGGACAGACTCGGACCGCTTTCGTTTTGCAAGTTACGCGTTTCAAAAAACGGGGAAAGTTTCCGCTTCATTTTCATGAGTAAATATTGATCTTAGCAAAGTACCCGAGAAAGCGCGACTTGGTTTGAAAGAGACCTGGGTGCCTGGTCACCATTTGTGTATATTAGATAATGCAAATGCATTCATATATATATATATATTTTTTTTTTTTTATATAATCTGCTTCAGGCTGCTTAGTCATTGCACTGCAACACTCCTTAGGGTAAGGAGTCTACTTTGTTTCCTGAACGCATCGTCATCTTGTCATGTGTTCTTTTCCAACTGCACATCCCACGGAGCTCTATCCCTCGCTCGGTGCGGCCAAGGCCCCCGTTGGCTCCGTCCTCAAACAGCACGTGAGGGTGAGCTCGAGTCCCTCTTCGACGCGCGCCCCCGTTAAACCGAACGCGGTCGAGCGCACGGTCCACAAACGAGCTGGGAAATTCGTCGATTTTTTTCATTTGCTTTTCGTCGTTTCGTCGTGCTTTTCGTTGTCCGATCTACCGAAGAATCCCCCGATGACGAAATCCGCAGCGAATCTCCGCAACGACCGGCGCTGAAGCTACGCACGGGTGTGCCGCCGAGTCCGGTCCTGCTCATAGCGACCACTTGCGTGGCTTCGAGGGCGAGGGAGGAGCGCAAGTGGTTTCCCAGTGCTTTCTTCCGTGTGCGTCCTGGGGCCGCACGTGGGTAGAAGCATCCAAACTCGACGTGCTCCGAGCTGGACTCGAACCCCGTGCCCGCCGCGCGGCTCAGAAGCTGCGTGGCGCCCACTTTACCTTCCGTGCCACCGTATCCCTGTAAAAGCTCTACGCTCGTGGAATATTCCGGTTTCCCCCCCATTCATTACGTTCTGCGTTGCGAGATGTGTTTGGATACCGCGGTGGAAAAATGTCCAGATCCGAATGAGTCAGATGGGTGGCCCTGCCAGCCTGTGGCAGGCCTCGCCCGGCGTGGCCCTGGTGCCAGATGGCTGAAACGGGCGCCGGCGGCTGGATGTGAACTGGGGAGCAGGTTAAAGCAACACTCTGCTTCTAACACGGGGGAAATGCGCTAGAGTTTCATCACAATGAATTATTCAGCCCGTTCCGAACGACGTTCGCATAGCACCCGTCTCACCGCGGTACCTCTGGGGGGGCTAGAAGGCAGCGAGAGAGAGGAATCAGACCTCGTATTCCTTGCAGAGGAGGGGGAGGAGGAGAAAAAAAAAAAAACTCTAGAAAAGTCTAAAGCCAACTGGCTGCCTGCCCCGTCTGGGCATGCCAGTATTACACACACGCAGAAATATTTTATAACGGTTTCTGGAGAGGTCAAGTGGTCAGCCAGACTCCCCCCTGTCTGGTTAGCAGGTGATATTGAGCGGGTCCGCCGAGAAGCTCCGACTCAACCCGGCGAAGTTCACCTCGGGGAGTTGGACGCGGGAAGGAGATGCACACGTGCTTACTATGCATAGAGACAAACGGACAGCAGCTTAGACAGCAACGCAGGTGGACGGAGCTGGACCGAGCTGGACCGAGCACAGCAGGAACAGGGACACGAGCTTCTTTACCTGCTGTGCTGAAGAGGTGCGTCTTTACACTGGGCTGTTTTCACCGGAAGGTCCTCCACGTATTTACCGTTACGCCCATTTACGGGTTAGGGGTCCTCCGACCGACAGCTTTACCACTAACTGTTTGTTCTGCCAGCTCTGGGACAGCTGGTGATGTAGGACACCCAAAGATTGCTGGTTCAAATCCCACCTCCAGCGGTAGTACCCTCGAGCAAGGTACTTACCCGGAATTGCTCCAGTAAAATGACCCGGCTGCATAAATAGGTGAATAATTCTGAGCGGCACATATTTTGAGTCGCTTTGGAGGAAGCGCCGGCTAAATATGTAAATGCAATATGTTAACAATGGGATCCAGTTAATATTCAGCGGAACGCCGCCGATTTGCATCTGGTTTGTCGGTGAGCCTACCCACAGTACCGAAGCAGAGGCGACGGTTGTTGTTTTTTCAGTCAGCAGGAGCGAACCGGGTGCAGCTTTTTCCGATTCGCACTCAGTCTGTGCTTAACGCTGCGGTTAAGGTACCGTGTTATATTATGGAAGAATTCCCGTGAGCTTTGACGGTTTTCCTCGCAAAAGCTCGTGTTGGCAGCATATTGTCCTCTGTGATCCTGCCGACGTCCGACTTGTTGGGAATCGGTAGCATTAAAGGACGGCGCTACTAAGGCTCCCCATGCAGTTATAGATTGACTTGCTAATAACGCATACTTGAATAGGTATTCTGTCTGTAGTGTAAAAAAAAAAATATATATATATATATATAGACAGTGGGTGCCAGGTCCCACAGAAAGGGACAATAGGTTGGACAGCAGTCGTGGTCATAAATCTGCAGTTCGCACATGGTCACGTCTCAACGATCACCCTTTCCTCAACATACAGCACGTGCACCTTGAAGTTGGGATTTCACAGCAAAAGCAGCAGTAGAGAAGAGTAAAGAAATGAGGTTAACGGCGAATTTTTCGTTGCACCGGTGGAACGAGCGTGAGCTCCTTGCGTTTACCGTGTTTTCTCTTCGCAGGTGTCGCCAACGTGACTTCTGCGTTTACAAATGTTAGGGAGCTTACTTTGTGGTCTGTGCTGTTTGTTAAAGCAATCAACTTTTTCTCTGCTTCTTCAGGGGTTGTGGTCTATGTGGACAACGCCCAGTTTGAGGGTGTTCCCATCTTCATGATGTCGGGCAAAATGCTGGATGAGCGCGCGTCCTACGCTCGTGTTCTTTTCAGAAATGAGGTCTTCTGCGTCCAGGACCCCGGCAGCCTTCACTGCAGGCCCAGGCAAATTGTATTCCACGTGGGACATGGCGACCTGCAGCACCCAGCCATTCTTGTGAGCAAGAACCTGTTTCAACCGGCCTTGCCGGACCACGGCTGGAAGGAGGTGAAGGGACAGAAAGAAGCCTTGTTCGGCCTGCCTCCGTCGGACTATTACATCCACGTGCCCACACCGCACACGGAGGCGTACGCTGTTCTCATCTCCCAGGTCTTCCATGGCAGGAAGGATAACTTCATCAGTACAGAGCACCTGCTGGCGTCCTGGACCTTCTGGACGCCCCTGCTGCACAGATTGGCACGCCAGGTCCCGCGCGTTTACCCTGGCGGCGCCGCGAACGATAACCTTCTGGATTTCCAGCTGCAGGGGCGGGGCATCGCCTTTGCCACCGAAGCTGTGGTTCTGAGCTCCCAGGACCTGGGTGGAGGAGCAGCAGCTGCTGAGAACTTCCAGGTGATGCAGGGCAAGTACCGCAACTCAGACATGGTGTCGGCGTGGGCCGAGGAGCTGGTACGGCAGCTTGCGGCCGACATACAGGCATCCGCAGAGGAGGCTGTAGCGGAGGGCGGGATGTTCCACCTGGCGCTGTCGGGTGGCTCTAGCCCGCTGGCTCTATTCCAGAGGCTCGCTGTGCACCACTACTCCTTCCCCTGGCGCCACACGCACGTGTGGATGGTGGACGAGCGCTGCGTGCCGCTGACGGAGCCGAGCTCCAACTTTCACACGCTGCACGAGCACCTGCTGCGGCACGTGCGGATGCCCTACTTCAACGTCCATCCCATGCCCGTGCAGCTCAACCAGCGGCTGTGCGTGGAGGAGGACGGCGGACCGCTGGCCTACGAGAGGGACATCGCCCGACTGGTCAACGGTTCCAGCTTTCACTTCGTCTTGCTGGGAGTGGGCTACGACGGCCACACGGCTTCGCTCTTCCAGGGCACCCAGCTGGAAGCCCACGGGGACAAGCTGGTGGCCTTGACGGAGAGCCCCGCGAAGCCCCACCAGCGCATGAGTCTCACGCTGGCTGCCATCAACCGAGCCCGGAGGGTGGCCGTGTTGGTAACCGGTCGGGGGAAGCATGAGATGATCACCCAGCTGAGCCGGGTGAAAGACGACCCTCGGAAGTGGCCCGTCACCGGTATCAAACCTGCCAGCGGTAAGCTGGTGTGGTACATCGACTACGAAGCTCTCCTAGGATGAAGGCCTACGTCTGTTTGTTTTCTCACGCTGGAAGTCCGGGACGCTGCGTGACGGCACAAACGCTTTCAAAGTGATTCTGTTTCCGCCTTAACTTCTGTAAAGGACTCTTTCCTTCTGAAGCTCCTTTGCAAACGCTGAGACAATTTTCAGGGATGATTGACTTTTGATCAGTGTTAGATCCAAATATGTCGGAATCAGTTCTACATATATTTTTCCATACATTTTGATTTTGTGTGGGTGTATGAGTGCGTGTATTTGGTTTGGTGGCACATGCTTATTTTCTCAATTTCGGTGCATTAGCATTAGAGTGTGGACAAGTTGAACGCGTGTAAAAAGTGGATCCGAATAATTTACTATTCATATGCAAATCGTACTAATTAGTGCAGTTTTTGAACGTTGATGGCTGTTAAAGGGCAGTTATGTATCCGTCAGACACGAAAGATAAACGATCTGAAATGTTCCGCGCTGACTGGTTTATCAGTGTGGAAAATACAACACGAGGGAGGAATTTTGCACGGCCTGCAAGCTGTAAGCATGTGACGGGACCGTGGGAGGGGTTCGTTTGCCAGCCAGCAAAGATAACCTGGATGACATCAGCCATCATCAGAAACTCGGGTTATAGCCATTGGGTAATAACGTTTGAACTTGAATCAGCTGTATGACTCAACCAGCTCTTTGCAAGGACACCTTTACTACCTGAGCTACTCATTGGTTTCATGACGAAATATTTGTTTTAGGTGAAAATTTGAAAGTGACTTTTTTTTTTTTTTAGTGTAGGATATTTCTTTTATCCTGAAAACTTCTGTGATATGTTTTTGAATACCTCTTTCAGGTGCTCCAGCCCAACAAAAAAAAAATGCTTTGATACATAAACAGTTAAAGAGCATTTCAGAAGTTGTATTTGAATAAATAACAATACTCAACGCTGTTGTGCATGTTATCTTAATGCTTTGTTGTTTTTTGTGTTCACATGTATGTTCTTCTTGTGACATTGATCTGGTGAATCCACACATTTAAATTTATGAGCCTTTTTGATATGTGAAATATTTAGCACCGTTATCGTGTGGATCACATAAAAACATAAAGCAGAAGAGCTTCTTTTTTTGCCCCTGTCTCAAGTATAAAGATTTTTCATGGTGACGCAGGATGAAACATGTAAATTCTGTATGAGCTGCTCGAAGGGGAAGGTGATCTCAGTGTCTTTAGAGGTCTCTCTTTAAGGTAAGATGCCTGTTCTGTCATGCTGGTGAACAACGGAGCTTTATTTACGTTTCGGCTGTTGACACTGAGACACCTACCCAGAGGGTACAGAGGTACAGGTACAATATGCCTACACGAAATGCACCGAGGAGACGCGCTGCTTACGGTACACTTGGCCGTCGCGTTATGAATGTTTGTGTTCCAGGTTTTCAAAGACACAAACTTTTTCCCATTTGTTAATTTGTTTCTAATCATATTCCCTTGTTTGTTCTAAAATTTTTCTTACGGAATGAGCGCAACCTGCATTTCTGCATCCGGCCATTAGTTGGCAGTAAAACGCACCCAAACACAGCAGGAACGTGGAGCCGCCTTCACTGAACTCAGTTCA
This sequence comes from Scleropages formosus, assembly GCF_900964775.1. Lineage (NCBI taxonomy): Eukaryota > Metazoa > Chordata > Actinopteri > Osteoglossiformes > Osteoglossidae > Scleropages > Scleropages formosus. The sequence goes on from NC_041807.1 coordinate 1,254,404, forward strand.
CCGGTGTTTATAGCTTTTCATTTATAATGGTTATATCTGAGACTTTTTTAGAACCTATGAAGCAAATAACTGAGCTCTAGGTTTCTATTTTTAATCTTTTATTAATTGTGCAGCTAGTGAAGTTGGACGCATCAGATGGTGACAGATCTTGCACATGTATTTATGGGATGAATAGGTCAACAGTCAGCATTGAATAAGAGGTTGTGGAGATTATATTTTTTTTTATTCAATCATTTTAAAGTACTTCTGTTTCAAGTTAAAATGATTATGAAACTAAAGTTGTGCGACAGACTAACATCCTGTCCTGAGTGTACCATGCCTTGCATACTGTGCTTCTGGGATAGGCTCTGGACCACCTCAACCCCGCACTGGACAAGCAGTTGCTGAAAATGGAATATATAAATAAAAGATTTAGAGACTTTTTTTTTTTTAAAGTCATTCTAGTTTTATCAGAGGTTCTTACAGAAACAAACTCATGAATAAACTGAAGGCTCCCTTTATTGTGCTTTTTTGACATATCGGTGAAAGTGACTCTGGACGTACAAACAAATCAAGTTATGAACAGGTCTCGGGTGCCAGTTGCACTCGTAAATTGAGGACCCGGCGTACTAGGGATTATGACTAACCTTTACTCCATCAAGGAGCCACCGCCAGCTGGGGAGGCTGTCATACCAAAACTGTGTGGCAAACTTGATGATTGCTGCTGTGCTATAACTTTGCAATATCTCTTAGCAGGAAGTTCACCCGTCTAACTGGTAAACCACAAGACACTGTGATGAGATCACACCCACACTGATGAGTGTGCAGTCGTACATTTTCAGTCATACCTACAGCTGGATCTTTTTGTTCTCTTCCTCTCAGAACTCCTATATCATTGTGCCTTAACCACCAGACAACTTGCTGCCCTGTTTGTGTCCTGAGGCCCACAAGATTGCTGAGCAATTGCACTTGGCCTGTAATTTTTAGTTCTGCTCTGCAGAGGATTAATCCTGGGAAAAATACATTCTCAGTTCTGTAGAAAAGGATCGTTCCTAATGAAACACAAGGCAGAAAGTTCTGTTTCGTGCCAAAAATCCACACGCATGCTTTAACTTTAATACTTTTCAGTGAAGATTGATCGCAGTAGTTTGAACCTATGAGGGGGGACTAATTTTCATATGTTTTTCATCGTTTGTAGCAGAAACCAGGCATGGCATCTTCTGCGCGCAGGTAAAGTATGGGTGTTTACCAGCTGCGGAATCAGATATGACTATGTATGCAGGTTTAAATAATACTCGGGAACGGAGTATAGTGACACCAGATCTGAATAAACCTAGAGAAAAGAACAGAAGAACGTCTCGAGAAAGGAATCCATGAACAGAGAAAACATTGTTTTTGCAATTATGTAAGCACTTTACGAGCTAGTACTTAGAAACGTGAATCACGGGGAAACTCGGAAGTCTGTTTCGTTTTACGGAACGCATACAAATAAAAGTCTGTTTAACTTTCATGGAACATTTCAATAAACTAGAAGGACTGCGATATGCATCTGAAACTTTGCATTTGTGGTTGAGTATTGAAATAAGTGAACGTGGAAGTTTGTCTTTGAAAGGCCCAGGCATTTAGTAATCCCATTAAGTATGTAAAAAATACAGTTTTTAAGGCATATTCCAAACTGAAGTATGGTTAGTGTCTGGGAGACGGTGTGAGGCGAGTGAGCAACTGACTGCTGTTTGAACCATGTGACAGGGGGAAGTCTGTACAGTATTTTTGTTTTCGCAACCCTCTTTTTTAAAGAACAACATACAGTACTTATAGAAATGAAACTGCCTTTAAGGCATATTCTGACCAGTGAAATGCAATAATTGCTTTGGGCCAGGTGTCAACAATTGTGTCTTTTTGCATCAGCCACTACATTTTCTTTAACGCTCCTCCAGTTATGAATAGTTATCATTCTGTTTTACAAATGTACCTTTTCGCGCAGGTATTACCCCGTGTTTACCGAGCCTATAGATGGTAGGAAAACGCGCTCTGCCAGAATAGCACTGAGTTTTTTAATTCAGCAGGCTTCCACACTGTTTACACTTCATGTCTGGTCTTTGTGACCCTTAGTGACTGTAACAGAGCCAGCAGGAAGAGGCAGTGTTACCATAGAGACCAAAGTAGAGACAATAACAAGGGCTGAAAGTGGGAAAAGATGAAAAACGTTACTCATGCTTATGGGATGAGTTAGCCAGAACTGAATAGAATTTTATGGAAAACATGTATTTTTAAGTCATTTTAAATTTAAAGTATCTAGAAGTGATAAAGCAATTCAAGAAAAAGATACATAGGCTTTGAATAGTAACTTCTATTTATTGTAGCTGCATCTCGAAGCGTGTGGCTCGGCCATCCGGGAGAACCTCCGGGTACAGCTGCTGCTCCTCTGAAACAAGAAGAGCTTGTTGAGGAGTTTGGACACTGGGTGGAGATTATGGGGTCCAGAAGGAGACCCAGGACATGTTGGAGAGATGACATCTCTTGGCTGGCTTAGGAACACCTGAGAAGGCCAAGGAAGAGTTGGAGAAAGGAAGGTTTGGGTCTACCTGCTACCACTCCAATGGGTACTAGGTGGAGATTATGGGGTCCAGAAGGAGACCCAGAACACATTGGAGAGATGACATCTCTTGGATGGCTTGGGAACACCTGAGAAGGCCAAGGAAGAGTTGGAGAAAGCTGATGGGGAAAGGAAGGTTTGGGTCTACCTGCTCAACCGGCTACCACTCCAAACCGCCTCAGAACAAGGGGGAAGAAAACTGACTCGCTAGCCGTGTCCAAGCTTTTTACAGAACTTAACCCTAACAAAATCAACAATTGTCTGTATGGCTAAGGTTTTATAGACTGCAATTGGGGGTAAATGGTCCTTTAGAGTCAAGAAAGGAACCAACTACAACCAGTCCTCAAGCTCCACTTGTATTTACAAGCTGAGGAGCCAGCGTACAACACCTGAGTGGGGACAAGCAAGCGTGTGCCTGTACCTTTAAGAAATGTTCCCTCCAATGAAACGCGGTAATTGCTCGTGAGTCTGATGGGGATGTGCAGCGAGCAGCTGATGGCTGTTTGGACCACGTGACCAGAGGAAGTCTAAGTGCTTCTTGTTGGAGCAGCCATCATTGTGTGTACTGGACGCCAGCGCCTCGACAAAGCAAGAAAGCGAGCGGCTGTAATACGAAGAGCAGATATGGAGTGACGCCCAACTAGTATGCGGCACGTTGTATTTTTTGTTTGTTTTTCTTTTTTAAAAAGTGTTTGACGTTTTTCTTTTAGCAGGTAAGGTGTTAATTTAATTTCAATTTTGGGCTGAAGTTTTTTTTTTTTCTTTTTTTTTTTTCTTTTTTTTTTTTTGCCCGTTCGTTCCAAACGACACAGGGAATTCATATTCAATTTCTCTGTATGCATCTTCGTTAAAAATATTCGTAGGAATCCGTGCTCATTCTAAAAATCGGGGTTTTTTTTGTCCTTTTTTTTTTTGTCTGGGGGAGACCTTGCCCTCGCCTGCGTTATATTTCACACAGCGTCGTGCAGGAGTAGAAGAGTGCTTCCTGTTTCTTTCAGTTTTTAACTATTAAGCAATGTTCTCCGATAATATTTAAAAAGCTGTGTCTGTATGTAGGTGTGTGTAGACATTTTAGATCTTTTATAGGCAGGCGTTGCGGTCCAACTGGTTTGAATGTTTGTCTGTTAGAAGCGTCTTCGTACGTTTTCGAAGTAAAACTATGGGTCGGTGCTGCTGGCAGATGCCGCTCAGACTCAGCTCTCGCGGTGCACTTTCCGGTTCTGTACGTTTCGTGTGAGTGAGGCACATAAAGAAGCTGATTAAACACCTATTTGAATTCATGTCGTCATCTACGTCAGTAAACCGTAAGTGGGTGGTATTACCTCGTGTCTGTGTGAAGTTTGTACTTTGTGCTTTTTCTTCGATTTCACGCTATTCATATTATGTTACGTATAAGTATATGCGCGGTGAACAACACGGCGTTTGTTTGGATTTGTGTGAACCTCGATGTAAGTGCCCATTTTAAATCTGAACAAAGGACAAAAATGTAACTAAATATGAAGTCATTGAAGTTTCTATTTAGACGTTCAGATAGACTTTCTGTCCCTGACTTTCGACGGACAGACACTTCGGTATATAATCTCCCGCGTGTGCGCTCTCGCGCCCCGATGACTGTGGGTCTCGTGCCGCGCGTCGCTGCCCGTCTGCCGGCGGTGGCTCGCGCTGTTCTCGCGCTTCTTCATGTTTTCTCCTAGTAGCCTCCGCGCTCTTCCAGCAGTGATGCATCGGTCCTAATTTTTGTGATTAAATGTTTCCATGTAGTGAAATATTGTAAGAAAGTTTAGCCTAATGGACTCAATCTACATACCTCTCTCTCTCTCTCTCTCTCTCATACAACTCCTGTTTTTTAAACTTGCAGGGCTCTTAGAGGACAACACAGACTTTGAAAACTTAAGTGTTGGTCCATGTCTCTGTCATCTCTCAGGTAAAAACTGATTGCTGGCATCTATTAAACTATTTGCCACTTTTTGTGGCAAAAACTGAGATGCTTGTTGATTTAACTTAAAAACTGTAATGTATTAGTGTAGATACTTGCGTTCGAATGGATAATGGCAATGATCTTAGCTGCTCCAGAGCAGCATTTTGTGACTATGAAGGCTTGCGCTATGGTGGTCAGTGGCCTTTTGTTGAAAGGCCTGATGCAGTCCTCAGCTCACCACCTTACTTGTTCAAGTGTATGTAGCAGTTTTCTTCAACTATTATACTTCATGAAACCAATTTTTTCATTGTGTAAAAAAAAAAAAAGGCTGCTTGATTATCTTTAGTTGTTAATGCCTATAGGAGCAAGTAAGTCCCTGGTTTTGTTTTTCTAGAGTAAATGGCAATTTTAAGTACTGCTCAGTCATCAGAACAGTTTTAGCTTAGTACCTCAGTCTACTCCTGGGTGTGAGTCAAACTTCATATTGAGACCAAGCTCTTAACCACAGTTACTTGCTGTTCTGAGGCTACTTGTAGTTAAGGCAATGTTGTGGAGTGCTAGAGGGGTGATTTGTGGCAGGAATTCAGGTGTATAATGACCTTCAGATTCTGTCTGAAATCTAGATGTAGGCTGTTTTAAATGTTGTTCTGGATGTTGAATGTCTGCCTGAGTAACTGATTCCTTATGGTATCAGTATTATTCAAAAGAAGTAATTTGAGTAGTACTGGTTAATGTTTTAAAACTGAAAGTCGCTAGTCTGTCTCTCACAAGGAGTTGGGATTTCTCAAAAAACCTTTCATGATGTTGGTCATCCATGCATTTTTCTAGTAAAGTACTAATACAGAAATTGGTAAATGCTTTGGCAAACTCATTAGTGGTAATTAATTGACTGAATGACCAAATTTGTTTAATTTACCTGAACATCTTTTTTTCAACTGAGATATGTTGATGTGATCATGCACATGTGGTCTAGGAAAAGGTCTTCCTCAAATGCTACTTCTCTAAAATGGAGAAAATGTTAATGTTCACATTTTTATTTCTACAAAAACTTTAAAATGGGCACTTAATGTGCAATGGGATTTTAGAATTTAGAAGGGCCCAAAGTCTGTCAACCAAAGGAGTGTCAATGAAATGGCAGTTGTTAACCACCGTTAACTTCATGGGGTTGTGTCAGCAGTGCATCTGTGGGGAAAGCACAAGTCAGTAATTCATCAGAATACGATGAGTGCAGGGATTCCTATACAAAGAAGTGTTCTGTTCAAAATGTGCAGTCTACAGTTGCCCATCCAACTAGCAATACTTTAGTGGCGGATTGTCAAATGCGGTGATGTGGAAGTGGTGTTTGAGGGAGACCTCAAGGCTCAGCTGGTGTGTCACTATGGCTTGGATCTGTACTGATGCAAGTCGTTTAATGATACCTCTGTGAGGAAGTTTGTCCATTTTTGTTTAGTCCTCCTTTGTTAAAAGTACTGAGTTATGTCAAGGCATCTTACTGCAATGGAAGGTGCCCTGCCAGTTTTATCTTGCTGCTTGTGTTGAAGTTCAGTGAATACTGTAATAGCTGGGGTAGTTTCTTAAAACCTGGCCTTATAATGAAAATAACATTGTGTAGTTTTTCCCTTGTCACCCTGTTTCTTTTCCCATATTTACTTGGTCTGCCATGCTCAGTTGTGAAGTTGTCATTGGGTCAGCTGTCCTTTTGAGTGCTGGGCAAATGTGGTGTGTGTAGTTGGAGTTCCTTGTTCAGCTAATTGACATGGTTACTGTGTGAGTATTGGTTGCAGTGGTGATATTTTCCTCATCTTGTACATTTTGTGGGATGAGTTTGTCTTCTGTGAAAAGCATCAGATGCTCTTGTGCAGAGCAAATGAAACTATATATTTTGGCGAATATTCACCATTATCAGAATGAGCTTTATTGCCAAGTATGTTTGCACATACAAGGAATTTGTCTTGGTGACAGGAACTACCACAGCACAGACAGAATGACAGTGACAAGACAGGTGAGAAGATAGAGTATGTGAGCAAGGGATAAAAAAAAAATATTTAAAAATATAAAGTACCCAATATACAAAAATAGTCACTAGATACAAATGCAAGGAAGTGTGAGTAAGAGATGTGATAAATAGTTTTAAATATCAATAGCATTATGTATTGTATGGTTTACTCTCTAGGGGAGAGATTTAGATGTTCATGAGGTAGATGGCCTGAGGAAAAACTTTTCTTATGCCTGGCTGTCCTGGTGCTCTGTAGCGCTGGCCAGATGGCAAGGGTTCGAAGAGGAAGTGGCCTGGATGTGAGGGGTCTAGGATGATTTTGCTAGCCCTTTTACTGACTCTGGACGAGTGCAGTTCTTGGAGAGCTGGGGGGGGTGTGCCGATTGATTCTTCCAGCAGTCCGAACTATCCGCTGCAGTCTTCTGATGTCTGACTTCGTAGCTGAGCCGAACCGGACAGTTATAGAGGTGCAGAGGACGGACTCAATGACTGCGGAGTAGAATTGCATCAGTAGCTCCTGTGGCAGGTTGAACTTCCTCAGCTGGCGAAGGAAGTACAACCTCTGCTGGGCCTTCTTCACAATGGGGTCTATGTGGGGCTCCCACTTCAGGTCCCGTGAGATGGTGGTGGTGCCCAGGAACCTGAATGACTCCACTGTTGCCACGGTGCTGCTCATGATGGTGAGTGGGGATAATGGTGAGGTGTTTCTCCTGAAGTCTACGATCATCTCCACCGTTTTGAGCGTGTTCAGCTCCAGGTTGTTGTGACTGCACCAGACAGCCAGCTCTTGGACCTCCTGTCTGTAAGCAGACTCGTCACCATCCCGGATGAGGCCGATGAGTGGTGTTGTCTGCAAACTTCAGGAGTTTGACAGAGGGGTCTTTTGCGGTGCAGTTGTTGGTCTACAGGGAGAAGAGCAGTGGGGAGAGCACACATCCCTGGGGGGCTCCAGTACTAATTGTGCGAGTATTGGATGAGAATTTTCCCAGCCTCACTATCTGCTGCCTGTCTGTCAGAAAGTTGGTGATCCACTGACAGATGGAGGTGGGCACAGAGTTGGGTTAATTTGGACAGGAGGAGGTGTGGGATGATGGTGTTGAAGGCTGAGCTGAAGTCCACGAACAGGATTCTTGCATAAGTCCCTGGTTTGTCCAGATGTTATAGAATGTAGTGCAGTCCCATGTTGACTGCATCATCCATAGACCTGTTTGCTTGGTAAGCAAACTGCAGGGGGTCCAGCAAGGGTCCAGTGATGTCTTTCAGGTAGTCCAACACCAGTTTTTCAAGTGACTTCATGACCACAGATGTTAATGACTACAGATCTGTTGCCCTAAGTCCTGTGATTTTGGGTTTCTTTGGGAAGTCATTGTTTCTTTCAGTAGTCATTAAATTTTTAATCTGCATGAGTTAAAGCTTCAAGTATCAAAGCTACAAAAAGGTGTTAAGTTGGTTGAATATGTTTTTGCATCAAATAAAGCCCCATGGCCAGCCAAGAACAAGTTGCCAGTCTATTTGATGTGGTATACATTTATCTGAAAGTGTAAGTCAAAATACATACAGTTCAAGTCTTCATTTACATTCAGAAGGGTTTACCGCACTATTGTACACCTGATGGCTTGGTTTTTCAGCCCACTGAGTGCAGGGGGGGAATACTGATTTCTGTAAAACAAGCATGCAGTATGACAATTTGTATTAAGCTGTTTAACACTGCACAATTTTAAAACTACAGCCATCTTCACTGTCTTGTGCCTTAACACCTTCACATTAACACTTGCCTTTGGTTTTGTGATTCAGGTAATGTGGGGGGGAAAAACTAAGCAGTTAATATTAGCATGGATATAAATGACTTAATACTCCTGAATTTTGCAAGGATTTTGCTCACTTACATTTGTGATCAGATCAACAGCAGTATTTCTACTTGTCATGTTTTGCTTCCATGTGGTTCTAGAGGTGTCAACTAGTCTAGCAGTTGAGGCACAGATGTATGCTCATCCATAATGCACAGTAAATACTTAACTGGAATTATTTATATTCAGGTTTAAGTACATCTTTCACATTTACATCATGAACTGTTTAGTATCAGCCCCCACCTTATTCCCCCAAGGTGACTTGCAATGAGTCACTTATACCAGTGAAACACTTCTGTCACTCACTGTGGCATTTAGTCACCAGTATACTTGAACCATATGTCTTTGAACTCAGGGAGGAAACCCACAGACATGGGGAGAGCATGCACACAAATTTTGTTTGTCAGAACAATCTACAAGCACCAAAATCAGTTTGTATTAATTCATGATTGAAATGTGTCTAATTTGCGCTTCAATGCAGGGTCTGGGCATAAATGACAGAATTACATTGCCAGCATAAGCAGTAAGCATGCAGTCCTATTCACTGGTCTTTAATGAGCCTTCTCATATATAGACCTCTATTATACAGGAACTGTACATGACTAGAACTGCCTGTTTTGATTTTGCTGTCCAGAATGAACTGGGGAACTTGTCCTGGTTCACATGGTGCCAGAATCCTGCAGGTTACTGCCACACTTGTTCACTGCACTGTAATACACAAACACTTGATCTGCAACCCTGTGACACTTTCTTATCAAAGATATATTTGCATGAACTCTGAACTCTTCAGGGTCAGGATATCACTATTTAAATGGGGGTTAGAGGAGTTCTGTGCTATTTTATATAAATTTCCAAAACACTTTCTGTGCAGAAAAATGGATTTGCTAAATTTTTAGAATTACATAGTTCCTGTTTTTCAGAGGGCAAGTTCCCACAGATCACAAAAATGGGAACTCTAATCATGTAAACTTCCTCATTGCATAGTGCTCATCATTAATTAGAAGGTAAGTACCTTCATGACAATGGCCTTATCCATTACTAATAAACTTTCTCCAGTGCAGTTTGAAGTCTCACAAAAACATGGTCTTCTCTGGATAGAAATATACTGTACATAGCTTTGAATTATCCACATTTATTTGGTAGAGTGCAGTATTTTAAAATAAAAATTCCTCTGCCTGAACTCTCAATTCAGAGTTGAAGGGAGAAAGGTAATATCTACATCTTATTGAATGTGATTAAGCAAATTGGTTTTTTTGCATACTTATAACAAAGGCACATGAGTGTTTAATTTTTTGAAGTGCAAATTGTTTTGAAGCAGATTCCCCAGCATGCAATGGGTAGTGAGCATCAGTTACAACACATTGATTTCTCACTCTATTCATGGTAAAGCTTTTGAAACTTCACACTGGCTGTGGCTTAAAAGAAGCTGAGTTTATAAAATCAGTTCCTGTTAGACCCTTATGGTATGACAATTGTGTGGGAACCTCACTTATAATGAATCAGTAAAGTGCTGGAGATCAGTTGTAGCTTTGTGAATGCTAGGCCTGCATGCTATTTGACAAATGTCATGAAGATGCCCAGGTGTCTGGGTGCACTAATATATCACCTTGTCTGAACTTATTCTGTATTCTAGTTCATACTCATACCAATACACAGCCCACTGAAGTCCCTGTAAGTCTCATTCTTTCAGTGTCTACAAGATGCATTTGGGGCACAAAGAAATTGACCTTCCACCTGGAAACTGGTGTGACATTGATCCAGTGTAACTCAGAAGTGCAGTTTTGCAGTGAACAAAGGAGTACTTCTCTCCATCTTGACATTTTTTGTGAATGCATGTGGCAAAAAACCTGATGTTTCATTGAGGCTTATAGATTAAATTCCAGTGCATTAAGTGAAATTGTATATCAGCCATCTGAGGCTGAAAACACTGTGCCAAACTGCTGTCTGCATGTACCACTGTTTAAGAGCCTTGAATGACATCCCAGGCCCAGTCTCCTGGCCAGAATCTCTCACCTTAGTGAGAGTAGACAGTCTCAAATCTTTGCCTGCACAAGCATGCAAGACAATTTGGTGCAACCTGAAGTCCTTCTGTTTCTAGTCAACCTTATAATTCTACCTTCTCACTGTTGTATGCAGTGAAGTGCTGTATCAGTGGTTTAGGGTCTAGAAGTGAAGCAGTGTCTTGTTTGTGAGTGGTTGTGCCCCTTGCCTTTTTACGGCCTTCTTGGTGTCAAATGTGGATAAAACCAGTAGCTGTTTCCATCATACTGAGCTGCCTGGATAGGTATGGAGTCCCATAGTTTATCTAACTAAATTTCCAGTTTATCTTCACATTTAAAGTCACTCTGGGGCTGATTAATGTAACAGTTGATGGACCTTGAATACTTGCAGCATAAATTTGCTAGAGAAGCCCAGTGTTCTAATAGTCCATACAATCATGTTCTTGTACTCCAGGGTACAGGCCATTGCATCAAGGAATTATAACTTCTAATGTATGGTTTTTCTGTACTGAGGTCAGTTTCAGTATGCATCTGGTCTCTAGGAACTGATAGGTATTGAAGTCCCTAAAATGCTGGTATGTATGAAATCCTTAGTACAACATTATGTATTAACTTTACGTTTGGATTCTGCCCTTTGACAAGCTTAGTGGTTGTTAAAACAGACATGCAGCAGTTTTCATAAGAATTAATGAAATTGCACTTTTAAAGGCTAGTGTGAAAAAGCCTGAAGGTGACAGGAAATATCTAATCTAAGGCCAACTGACTGCCCACCCTTCCTGATCTAATAAGACCTGTTACTGAACCACTTATTTAGAGTCTTCCCAAAGAGATCATTTACTTTGGCAATAGTGCATTCTGACTGAGTTCTAATCGGCAAACGCCAAACAAATCGAGCTTAAGCAATAACATTGTCACTTTGCCTGGACCTAATGCAGCAACGTATGAGCTGACATCTGCTTGTACTTGTGAGTTTGCTGTGGTTTTTTTAATGTCATCAGTTTGGAAATGTCAGAAATGAAACTATTAAATGCCTAAATTCATAGCTGACTTATAGGTAAACTTTAAACCCATCACATGAAAAGCAGATGTTTATCTACCCAGTTCCCCCCATCTTCAGTTCAGAAATGTATTTCACCATAGGAATGGCATGGCTTCATTCCTGTGTGGTAGCATATAAAGTATTTATTCATTTACCTTATCTCAAGAGCAACTTATTGTTATGCTACTTACAACTGTATCCATTTATACAGCTGGGCAATTTGAGTGATGGTGGGTACTGCAGCAATAGGTGCCATTTATACCTGCAGCCTTTTGATCCAAAGGTTGCAGCTCCAACCACTATGCTACCAGCTGCTCCTAGCACCAAGAGTAGCATTGGTGTTAAAGAATCCTGTTTGATATTCAGGGGGCTATAGCTATCAAGTGTTTTCATAAACAAAACAATTGGATGGAACAAGCAAACACCTTGAGCATAGGTCTTAACTTGTCCCGTTAACACTGTTTGGGGCTGCTGTGAAATTGTAATGCAGTATTCCTAGTACACACCAATTACTTTAAAACTTAGTTACAAACTGGTCTGAATACCTTGCTTTGTGTTCAGGTTGAGTTGTTTCTTGGAACCAAAACTATATACAAGGTGCCAGGACTGGGTTGAAGGTCAAAGCTGTGAAAGGTTGTTTACCTGTAGCTATTAATGTCTCCCCCCCCCCCCCCCCCGGACAGAGAATGGCTTTTCTTCATATTTGCAATAAAATGCATTGATATTTGTAACTTGGCTTTAACATTTTATGTAATGTATCCAGACTGCTCAAGCAGTAGTAACTGCCGTACTCTTTATTGTAGTTGCTTTATTCTGAGACTTGTCTAAACTCATGTTTTGTCTCGGAAGTGCCCCTTGTTTGCCAAACAGTGGCAATTAAGCTTGTTTGCCAACTCTTAATATCCTTATGATTAAGGTATTGTTTAGTTATGTGCTTCACATACTAGTGCAAAACATTTCCCTTTTGGGACCCTCTATAAATTTGAATGAAATACTTTTACATATTGTAGTTGAGGTTATCATACTATGGCGAATGAAGACTTTTTTTTAAAATGCCAAAAGCTAAGACCGTTATGGCTGAAGCTTTAATTTGACTACTGAATGGCGCACTCTGCTGCAGCATACTGCACTGCTAGTGATCCCTGTAATTGAAAGATTTCTGCACTGATAATGCTGACTGTTGGGACAGTTCACTGCGCTCAGTTTCAGCATGTAGAAACTTGTTCCCGAGTGCTAGCCGGCATAAAGAGAACATCAAATTAGCATTTCATAAATTTTAAGATATGTTGTAAGGGTCAGTTAATGGCCTCTTGAAAGCTGCTTTCTTGCACTTTCTGTAATTGTGCAGCATGTCAAGTGGTATTTTGTTCTATTGGCAGTTTCTTTTAGTGTGTGACGTTTCACTTGAGTCTGAGTGACACTGATTTGGGTTTTGTCTTGCATGTCTCTGCAGGTGGGATTGACCAGCATCACTTCTGATTCAGTCTCCATACTGGTGTGGACTGAAGACAAGGCTTTTACGTACTTTTTAAATATCCCCAACCAGCTTGGGGTCTTATACCAACACAGATCATGGGGCAGAAAGTCCCTGGAGGTGTCAGAACTGTGGACATGCGGGATCCAGCTTTTCGACCCCTCAAGCTGGAGCTACAGGCCCTGCATTACACAAAACCAGCTCGCTTGGACCTGCTTCTGGACATGCCCCCTGTTGGCCCAGAGGTGCAGATGCAACACTCCTGGAACAATAATGACCGTTCGCTCAACATTTTTGTAAAGGAAGACAACAAGCTGGTATTCCACAGACATCCAGTGGCACAAAGCACAGATGGCATCAGGGGGAAAGTAGGCTACACTCGAGGACTTCACGTATGGGAGATCACCTGGGTGATGCGCCAGCGCGGCACCCATGCCGTGGTTGGTGTGGCTACAAAGGATGCGCCCCTACATTCAGTAGGGTACATGGCACTTGTTGGCAGTAACGGCGAGTCTTGGGGGTGGGACCTAGGAAGGAACAGATTATATCATGATGGCAAGAACCAGCCCAGTAGGACCTACCCAGCTTTCCTGGAGCCCGATGAAACCTTTATTGTCCCAGACTCTTTCCTCGTCATCTTGGATATGGACGAGGGCACTCTTAGTTTTGTTGTGGATGGCCAGTATTTGGGGGTTGCATTCAGAGGCCTTAAGGGCAAGAAACTGTATCCTGTTGTGAGCGCTGTTTGGGGCCACTGTGAAATCAAAATGCGGTACATTAATGGACTTGATCGTAAGTATCCTCAATACTTTTGGGCTGAAGTTTCAGTGACTGCATGGCAGTTACAAGTTTGTCCCCAGATTGCTGATTAGTTTATATCTTCTGTGTGGGCTTTTAGAAGAACCAGTTGGGTGAGAGCTGGTCCTCATTAACTGTCTTATTTACTATATAAGAATGCAGTAAAATTACACATCCAGTTTTTCCCATTATGGTACCAGACCTAATTTTATAAATCAACTATAAAATGACCTTTTTTAAAAGGTCTGTGCTGCAGGGCTCAGAGTAAAGTTGAGTAGTGCTAGATTGGAGTCCAGGCAAAATGTCCACTTGTTGGTGCAATGATTTTTGGTGTTTTTAAACTTCACTAATCCACTCTGCTCTAATTCCACCTAAATGCAACTATAGACTTTGGCTGTATACAGTATAACTTCATCTTGTGCATGTTATGCTAGTAGTTATCTTGCAAGGTGATTACCTTTAGCAAATGATCTATTTAATGTGTAATGCATATTTGAGGTAAGATGGGCTGGAAGTTTTTTTTTTTTTTTTTTTTTTTTTTTAAAGGTACTTCCACAGTTGCCTGTGTAATTCAGAATTTAGGTAGTTGCTATGACTGCTGTTGGGTCTCTTGATGTAAAGTCATATTTGTTACTGAACCTGCTAGTGGGTGCAACTTGGCTCTCAATTGCTGTGGAATATTAACTTATTCCCCTCAGAGCAAAACATTTGACATGCTCCTAAAAGTTGACTCAAATTTAGCTGGAGTTTGAGTCCAAATGTACTGGTTTACCCTACCACAGGCTTGATTTAAAATCAAATAAGCAGGAAATGCCAATGCCCAAGGCAGGTTTTTGGATTGGATAGGAACCTATCAATGTAACAGGTAGGTATGTAAAGCCTTGGCTTTAATTTAAGTCAGAGGCTTGCTTGCTTTAAAGAAGTGGCACCTTTACCATTGTAGTGTTGAAATGACTGTTGGGAGAGGTGAAGACTTGGAAAAAAAATTATGTATTTGAATGTAGTGTATAAACACTGGCTATGAAAACAGAATTTAAATTAAACAAGTCTGGTTATAAATGTTGAGTATTATGCAAATGTGGGACACATTGGCAAAGTGGGTAACTAATGCAGCTCCTGAGCTAATTTAGGCATAGGTCCAGTTTCTGATGTTTGCGTGATGTAAATGTTTGCAATTCATAAACTTGCATGGTGGAAGGGAAGGTAATCAGTTTACCATTAAGACAAACCCCCCCAGATGGTTGCTTTCTGTTAAATTTGACTAGGTGGGCCTTGTCTGTGGAAAATGTTCCCTGATTATAGAGTTGACTGAGGATCAGTGGAAATGTTATCCTATACAGATTATAATGGATGGAAGTGGACATATTTGCAGTTTATAGTTTCAGACTTTTTTTTTTTTTCCTCCCCCCTGTGGGAAAATAAATCTAGAAATTTAACTGTAGACCAGTGAGCTTTGGGCAGTGGTGGTTAACTTTCCTTTTTCTTTGTTCTTACAGCAGAACCTCTGCCCCTGATGGAGCTGTGCCGGCGCACTGTACGAGTGGCATTGGGCCGGGAGCGCTTGGGGGAAATCCACAGACTGCCACTCCCCTCCTCCCTCAAGGACTACCTGCTCTACCAGTGATACTGACTGTACCTCCACCATAGAGATGGCACATGGCTCTCCTTGCTTGGGCTCCTCCTCCTCAGGAAACCTCTCAAGTCTTCACGCTAATGCATCTTCAGCAGCATTGGTTGTGTCTACCCTCATCTTTGTGTACCAGTTATTTCTAATTACACCAAAGGAACAGTTGTAAATGCGTACAGTGGCCTTTGATCAGCATCTTGACTTTACCCTGTCCTGAAACTCAATGTGCCCTTGCTTCCTTTAATTATATTTTAAAATATTTATTGCTGTATAGAGCACATTGTACATCTCCAGAATCTTACAACAGTCCCACTGTTGCTCCTGTCTGTCAGAAGTGCCATCAGTTTATTAGAACCTTGGCTATTTCAGTGGCCACTTACTTGATACCCTGTTTTAACTGCTTGGGACCACAATACCAACAGCTATGCATGTGTGATCTTGGCCTGACAGAGAAGGAAAGCTACTTGTTTTACTAATTTCTAACTACAGACCAATGTTGGCTTTTTTTTTTTTTTTTTTTTTTTTTTTAACTGTGTGGTTGTTTAATAAATAAATGATTTGGTTCACTTAATTTACTCCAGTCTACGTGTGTGGTATTTGCCTGTAAACTTGCATATGCTAACTGGCTGCTCTGTACCTGTTGGGCGCTTTCAAACTTTGCCATTAAAGTAACTATTAAACAGCCATAAATATGAATTTGATGCAGTTAAACATGCTGCTTTTGGAAACTGCCTTAAATCAAAAGGCTGAGTGGTACTGTAGAAAAATGTAACTTCATTTTTCAGATTAACTTTATCTGCATTTTCTTCAACATTCAATATGAAAGCTATATTGAGTTTTATTACGGGAGCAAGGATCATGGAACTTAACATTCAGTGAATGTATATTTGTGTGTTCTGCCTCTGAAAACCTGAGGAGTGCTGATGGGGTATTGCTCGCAAGTGAGATTAGCTTGTCTCCAGTCAGTACAAGACATGTGCCTGTGTTCCAGATCAGAGTAAGAAGCGAGAAAACACCCTTGTCTCTGCTGTGCTCCCAGTAGTGTTGTGTCCTTACAAAAAGCCCACCGTGGCTGGTAGCTCCATAGGAGCTGCAACTCCTTGTGATGGTTGCATTAAGGCCTCTGCGGAGCCGCTTAAACATTTACTCCAGTCATTGTCAGGCTGCCAGATTTTGGTCTGCTCTATATTTGTTCTAATGACCCATGTTGGAGACTTGGTCCTGCAATAGTTCGTAGCCTTTGGGATAAACTTAACCTGGCAACAGGCCTTTGTCACAGTTACTGCGAAATACGATATGCACAAATGATACACGGTGGAGGAACAGTAGAGTCACCTTTGTGCATTGTCATTTAAACCTCCTGTAATCGGGGTAGTTAATAATTACAGATCCCAGCAGTAGATGAAACGCTGGATCTCTACCTCCTGCGCAGAGGTTGAGAGGTCAGGCCTCAGTATGGAATGGAAAACATCTGTGACAGCAGTTTGGGCAGGAAGATCTTATCCAGTTAAGCTCAGCTTTAGCACACAGTAACGGTGTGAGAAAGTGGTCCGGACAGGCGACAGCTTTTCTATGACACCGATGCTCCTAAGTTGTTTTTCTCTAGTTTTGTTTTTGCTGCCTAACTGCAGTGACGCCCAGCCCCCTACATCCCGCCGAATAAAAAAAATTGCTACTGGTTGTACAATGACAGCATACCCTGAAATACAAATCTCGGCGCAGAACGGGTGGCTTTTTCCATGTCAGAAATGCAAATGGTGCACTCAGATACCGTGTATTTATCACACCAACGTTTCTCGGAGACGTGCAATTATGGCATCTGCGCAATCGCGTGTTCTGGCACATAGAAACAAACAGGCCTGGCCAAGGATTTAAGGCCATTTCAAGAGGCTTTAGAACTCTACTTTAAATCAGTTCCAGGTATCATCCATTTGAATTAGCGTTACTCTAGATTCTGGATTCCCATTATTTGCTGGAAAAATCAGTGCATATGCTTTTGACAAAGATTTTTTTTTTGCTTTGTTTGCACCTGACCAGGATCGAGTGTTTTGAACCCATGTAATATGTTTTATAAATAGGTGCAAAGCATTCTGAGCTCACAGCGTTCTTCTCCGTCCAAAATTTGCTTACGAGCAACCGTGTGCAGTTCTGTACCGAAACAAATATTTTTTTTCTTGCTTCTTTTTATTTTCTAAGGTGAAGTCATTGAGCTCGTAACATATCTGGCTCACGCGAAACGGCGTGTCAGTGTTATTTCAGACACTGTGGATGTGAGAATTTGTCTAGACTTATGATATTACCAGGAACCAAATATAATTTTATAACTATGGGTCTTGTTGAGATTGTCTGGCTGTGAAAAACCAGCCAAGATGACTCATTTGTTTTCAGTGTTGGCAAATGTCTTGCATTGTGTCACTGTGGCTAAAAACTGTTCGCATTCTAAATAGATGCCGGTTTGAGACGCATTCAAATCAAGCCCAGACAGTTTTGTTTTTTTTTTTTTTAACCATATTTTTACTAGGCTAAATCAGTGAACAAGAGGTGAGAAAAGACCAAATAGCAGTTTAAGGTCTCGAGGTCATCAAAGCTTAGAGTTCCAATTGTCAACTTAAAACTCTGACATTACAGCACCCACTAGGACTATACAGCAATATTTCAAACATCTTCACCCTGAGCGATGCTTTCATTCCAGAACGTCTGCAATATTGCAAACCCCCACAAAAAAAAAAAAAAAAAAAAGCATTTTGCTTGAATAAAGCATTTAGAAGAAACCCTCCAAGTCACAGTCAGGGGGAGTCCCATCAGGTATCCCTGGTCTTTGCAGAATCCAGGATGGAATCGTGATTTTCATGACGATCCACTAATGCTGTGCCGAATTCTTGAAAAAGGCTCTCTTGGGCTGTTTAACTGCAATTCTTCACTCGTGAACAAAAAATTCATTCATTCCAGCAACCTCTGTGACGCACTGTTTGCAGCTCCTCCAGGTACTTCGGCAGAGCAGAGAAGATGCAAACAACACACAATATGTTCAGCGTCAGAACTTCTCTGTACCTGGGAGGAAACGTTGTTTTCTGGACATGCTGAAGCAGCACGACTCCTTAAGTAACTCAATAAGGCAAATGATGGATTTGATTGGTCATAATTTGAAAGATGTCTCACGATAAAGAAAAAAATTGTATATGCAGAGCACAACAACAATAATAATAAAATAGCATTTCAAATACGATTTATACTTTATCATAAAAATGTTGCATACAGTACAAAAACGTGCTATAATTTTAGGGGTTTTATGATGCCGGATTCGGCTCCAAAGGCCGAACAGATTGTACCGTTTATTCCCTATCATGCCGAACGCTTTCCATCCGTCCGGCTGATGAATCAGATATACCTTGTATCTGAGCATCTGGGCGAGAGAAGGTACGAAGCTCAGCTGAAAGCCCGGGACATGGACGCAGGCAGCTTTGTAGGGCACGGGCACAGTTGTAGGAAAACATGACAGAAGGGAGGAAGATTAAGGACCTCTAGTTGTGTTCAAATCCCCAGGGGCCGTCTGCTGCCGGGTCCCTCAGCAAGGCACCCAAAGTTCACTTGAAATCCCCATCCAGCCTCCTCCTGGTCTGATAATCCAGCTGAGGGTTGCAGTTCTTCTGTAAATCACAGCTATAAAATTCTGTGAGGTATAAAACTATAATCAGAGTAAGACGCTCTGCAAAGGAGAATCTGCACTGCGGAAGTGTGCCGGCGAAGCTCGGCTCGTCCCGGGCCGAAGAGCGTAGCTTCGCGACGCGTGTCGGTTTCTCCCGAAACCTCGCCGTTCGCACACTGCGGGACTCTGTAAGAAATGTACGAATAAGGCAACAGAAGGTTCTAAAGGTCTATTTCTTAATAGTGTATCCCTATCTCACACCCACCCATCACAACATAACAGTACGTGAATAATGCGTGAAACCGATTCACGTTCCAGAAAGACTAAAGTGACTTGGCTACTTATGGTTGGTGAACAAAGCAACACATTTCCCATAACATGGATTTTTTAAAATTTTTTTGTTACGTGATGGGAGGTGCTGTGGCGCAGTGGGTTGGTCCACAGTCCTGCTCTCTGGTGGGTCTGGGGTTCAAATCCCGCTTGGGGTGCCTTGCGATGGACTGGCGTCCCGTCCTGGGTGTGTCCCCTCCCCCTCCGGCCTTACGCCCTGTGTTGCCGGGTAGGCTCTGGTTCCCCGTGACCCCGTATGGGACAAGCGGCTCTGCAAATGTGTGTGTGTGTGTGTTACGTGATGAGTTGGATACCCTTCTCTCACTTATGGAGTATGGAGGATTTTTGTTATATTACGCGGAGCGAGAAGAACTCCTGCTGCTTGCTATGCTGTGGTGAGACTCCCGTGGAAGAAACCGTCATCCTGCTACCGTGACACAGCGTCGCCCAGTTTTAAGGGACAAACTCCGACGTAAATAATTAGTGTGAGATCCTGCCGAGAACCGTAAAGTTCCTACTCCGCCTTCTCCGTTGTGTCTCGTCCTCTCTGTGGCTCTAAGCTGCATTCGTGTGGACGGCGGCGGTGTGCGTCGGGTACGCACAGCGGTAAATTGGCTCCAGAGTACCTGGCAGCTCAGTGCGTCACTCAGCGAATGGAGACAATGGCTCCTCTGTGCTGCACTACAGTAACTCAGAGTCCTGTGGCGGGGGACTTCCTCCTGGTGGGAACTACCCCGAGGGAGGCATGCAGGCCCCCGCACATCAGCCGGAGCCACAATCGCATTCAGGGGAAGCTGGATCTGCAGATGCTTCTTCTTACTGACTTTGGTAGCAATATTGGCACAGGAACTCATCCTTTGTCGCCTGAACGTGTGTATGATGTCGTTACACGTATGTATGCTGTATCGTAACGACCCGCGTTACTGCGGAGTGTTAGGTTTGAGCGGGAAAATGGGTTTATTGTAAATAATTGAGGATTGTGGGTAAAATGTGAATTAAGTGTTCAACCGTTGTGGGGACTCACGGGGAATATAAGGGGTGAGTGCGTTGGCCAGTGAAAGAGGAAGGAAAGCGTGAATGGTGTTAAGGAGGGTGGTTTGAGGTGTAGGTCCTTGATGAAAAGGGGTTTAAGGACCAAGAGCTCCCTTCCCTAAAGTGTGTTGGTATTTCAATAAATGTTCCTAATGAATGCTGTCCGTGTCTCCTTCTTTGCCTGATCTGAACCCGAAGCTCAGCACGCTACAATATTTTGTCGGGAAGAAAATTATCACAATGATTGCTGGGTTTCATTTGTTTTTGACTCAGTTGCCGGTCCTGATCGGGGGGGGGTTGCGGCCCTGCTGACCGTCCCTATGCAGCTTGGTGCTACTGAAGCACACTTGCCTCCTCTGCTTCGTTGTGTCTTACATTTTGCCAAGTCACGGACCTCTTTCTCTACATCCCACATCCACAGCCGCCAGGAATCGGCCGAGCTGAGAGATGGACAGCAAATGTCTCATAGCACCTTTTCTCTTCCTTCCAATAATAAAGCGTTCTCGGATGTCTGCAACAAAACTGGAAAAATGTGGACTGAAACTGAGTTCCGTGCTTTTGGAACACTGGATCTTTCCTCTCCAGCCCAAGCTGTTAATGTTACTAGAGAGTGGGTAAGGACATGATCTGAGGGTACAAGTCCCCATCTGTCTTCAGCTGAAATATCTCTGAGTCAGATTCTTACTTTGAATCGCTCCAGTAAAAAATCCTAGCTGTGCACAAGGGGTCGGATGGGTCACTTTGGATACAGGCATGAAGTAAATAACAAAATGGCAATAACGTTGTCCTCCAAGCGAACGATGAAACTCCAGCAAGCTTCTAAGGGAAGGATCTCCGCGAAAGGGCAGCGTCTTCTAACAGTTACAGACTTATCAAGAGGACGTGTCCTCAGACTGACTTATTTGAAAACACAGTTTGGATCCTAGTAACCTCATTCATTTCAGGTGAGTTGTAAACTTGTCAGGAAAGCAATTTAATTTTTTCCTGAAAGCGACACACGGAATTTATTATTTCTCAATTCCGCACCTGTAATGCGTTTTGTGACATCCTGTTTGCGAAAATGCCCTGTAAAAAAATGATAGATGGCGACAGTTTTAAATAGGCGACTGAAGGCATTTTGGGTGCGATATTGGATTTTTTAATGAATTCTATGCACTTCCATATGCATCTACTGGTGTAACATATGCCGGTAAATCTAAATGCTGCTTCCAGACTAATTGTATTTGAGAAACCCATGTCTGCATCAGCATCTCGCCGTCTGTTGGTGAAATGCACCTTCGTTTTTCCTGAGCTGTGCGTCATTTTGCCGAAAAGCCTCTTAATGAATAAATGATGCAAACGTGACTGGTTATCTATCCATCCATCCAACTATTACAACTGATTTTTCGCTTAGAGTGTCATTTTATGTGAATGAATGGCATTTTCATCTGTTTCAGTAGCAGCTCTGTAAATTGTTCCTAAATCAAGTTACATGAGGAATTTAATTTCATTGGTCTTATGAACAATTCTGCATTTTTGCTGTATAGTCCGTGGGTTAGGGTTAGAAGTGGTTTCACAGAAGGGCAGATGAATATGGATTGCCATGGATCATGCTGAAAAGCAGCGGTTTGCATATGAGTCCATGTACAGGGATTTTTCAACATTTTTTTTTCAACATGTGACTGCTCGTATTATTGCGTTAAGTAATTCCGAATGACGGAATACTAAGTATATTCCAGAACCTGTAATTCTCAATTCTGCAAAGTGGAGGAACCACACATGGATAATCATGTGGTCTGAAAGGTGTTTTTACATTTCAATTCAGTAAAAATACACCCAATGTCTCTGTCCTGCTCATGTGGCCACCTCTGGCTCCATATATATATAGAGGCCTTGTCATTTTGTTAATATATACTGTATATATTTACATATATCTATATATATATATTTGCTGTGGAAAAGTCTTAGGCACTTAAATGTTTCACAAAAATATTTGTTTTAGACGGTTATTTAATGTCTTCTGCATTAGTGTCAGTGGGAAAGAGCATATCTTAGATTTCCAAGCATTCCTTTTGCAAAAAGTTGGTATTACAGTAAGGGTTTTGTATGTCGTTAAAGAGAGAAAGTGCACACACACACACACACACACACACACACAGTGTCTGACACCACTTGCCCTGAGCAGGGTCGCAGTGAACCGGAGCCTAACCCGGTAACCCAGCAACACAGCGCGCAGGAGGGGACACACCCCGGACGGGACACACCCAGGACAGGACGCCACTCCATCGCAAGGCACCCCGAGCAGGACTCGAACCTCCGACCTGCCAGAGAGCAGGACCCAGCCAAACCTGCTGTGCCAAGCGGTTTTTGACGAGGGATAGTTACTAAGCTTTGTAGGAAGTTTATTAATCAAGAGCATAATTTTCGGAAGCATTCTCACTTTACAGCTTTTTCTCCCCAGGTACCTAAAATTTTTGCACAGTACAGTATATAGATTTATATACACATACAAATATATATAGAGATTTTGAGAACTATAGCTATATATACAGTATATGTATATATATATATATATATATATATAGAGCGAGAGAGAGGTTTTGATTAACCGGATATATAAAAGCTGTCAGATGACAGAACCTTTCTATATTATTCTATGTGTGTTGCAACCAAGTGACAGTCATTCAGTCCACCTGTTCCGTCTGCTTTCGGAATTAGACAGCTCTCTGCTTTTTTGGTGGAGCATCAAAGGTACCGAGAATCCCAATGCTTAGCAATTGTTTTAACAGACAATTCTTCTCACTTTCTGTCTTCGTCAGCGTTCTGCTTGATCTCAGTCATATTCATTCCACAGTTTCCATAAATCCATCTTAAGGTGCAATTTGTCTCAAGTGAATTCTGACTGTAGCAGCGATCTCCAACCATTATCCCCTAGAGCTAAAGCTTTATAAAGACCGTTCTCAGGGTCGCTGCGGCAGAGAACAACATTGTCCATCGCTCTGCACTCGCGCTGGGTTATGTTTTTGACATTAGCAAAGAGGTTTTGGAATACTGAATAAATATTTTCAAGTTTTCTTTTCTCGTGATTTTTTTAATCCTGTGATGTATGACACGTGGGTAAATGAATAAATACGATGTACTGCGAAAGTACTTTTGTATACCCATGCACTAAATGGTCACAATTTGAATACCAGCATGAACACACACACACACACAGACACACATTGTCTGAACCGCTTATCCCATTCGGGTTCCTGGGGAGCCGGAGCCTAACCCGGCAACGCAGGGCGCAAGGACACACCCGGGACGGGACGCCAGTCCATTGCAAGGCACTCCAAGGGGGACTCGAATCCTGAACCCCAGAGGCGGTGGAGAGCAGGACCCGGTCCAACCCACCGCACCACCGCACCCCCTCCCAGCATGAAAAAATGAACACAATTTTTTAAACGAAGCTTTTTCTCATAAATGCCGCGATTTCCAGTAGCTCCTTTCTTCCTCTTACAGTACGTGCGCCGTGACTTTCATTACTGCCAAATGTGCTTCTCTCCTCGGCCAGCAAATCCATTTTTTCCCCCTCAGCGAACCAGGACTGTAGATGCATGGGAAGTCTAATTATATATGCTGGCTTCATGACGAATAATTTGGCAAACCGAATATTTTGCGAAGCGCTGCCAAACATCCACTCTGCAGGAAGGAAAGAACAAGTCGAGCCGAAGAACTGCGACGTGCAGAGGGCGGTCAAGGAAAGGAGCACAGGTCTACTCTGCCAAGCATGCGGCAAAATTTAGGAACGGCACGAAGGTTGATTAACGAAGCGGCTTCAGGTCAACGCGTCCGGCTCAGTTTGCCGGCCCACGAGTCGGCGCTGACGGGACCGAGCGCTCCCGGCCCCCGACACGTGCACGCAGGCTGGGGAGCGGGCCAGCTGGGATTGTTACAGATCTGCCCGCTAACACCGGTCTCCAGGACTCGGCCCAGGACCACAGTCAATGACAAGTTCACCAGTTCTTACTGATGTAATCTGCGGTCGTCTTGGTGTTTCTCCTGCGCGCGCGATCGCGGTGAGCGTCCGCAGCCCGGCCGAAGGGACTCGAGTTCTCGGCTCCGACGCGATCGCGGCCGGGGAGCGATCCCGCGTTGATTTCTACTATTAGGAATTCCTTAATTCACCAGGTTGCATGGTGTCCGAAGAACTGGGCCTGAGAACCAGAAGGCTGCGAGTTCAGACATCAGAGGTTCTGGTCTTCTGCCAGGTCAAAATCCTGAATTCACTGCATAGATCCTCAAACATACATGAATAAATAGCTTAAATGTAATAGATAGGAGCAGTTCGGCTCATTACGGGTAGATGTCCATAGGATGTTCCCGGGGGGGGTGTGCGGTGGTGCAGCGGGTTTGGCCGGGTCCCGCTCTCTGGTGGCTCTGGGCGTCGAGTCCTGCTGGGGGTGCCTTGCTATGGACTGGCGCTGTGTCCTGGGTGTGTCCCCTCCTCCTCCAGCCTAGAACGCTGTGCTAACAGGGTTAGGCTCCGGTTTGCCGCAACCCCGCTCGGGACAAACGGTTTCGGAGGGGGTGTCCGTTTCTAGACAGTGCTCCGATAGACGAAAAACGGTGTTTTTAATGAAACGTTTCTAGTATTCGCAACCTTGTGAATTCATCCGCTTACTTCCTCTATCTCACTGATCTCCAGGCACACAAACTCAGCAGAGGCTTAGCTTCCTACTTGCGAGTAGCAAACGGCTCTTGGCGGTGCACTATTCCAGTTGCGTACGTACAGTCGGTGCCAACAAACAACGTGTGTGTGTGTGTGTGTGTGTGTGTGTCCTTCCGCAGAATGAAAACAACGCTCTGTGTACATGTGGAATCGAGAGAACTGGACGGCCTGGCTTCGCTGACCGCTTTCTCACTCGAGTTCTCCGACTGATGAAAGTCGCGATGCGCGTTCGGATAAAACCCAGACCCTCCAGTAACGCGTCCCCGGGAGCCTCCGTA
Source organism: Scleropages formosus (assembly GCF_900964775.1). NCBI lineage: Eukaryota > Metazoa > Chordata > Actinopteri > Osteoglossiformes > Osteoglossidae > Scleropages > Scleropages formosus. The sequence goes on from NC_041807.1 coordinate 1,279,657, forward strand.
CGCAAGTATGCGCTATTAAAAAAAGACAAAATCCTCATTTAAAGTCCGCCTTGCTGGAAACTGCTGCTCTGACTTCAGGGGTGTGTTTCGTACAGCTCGTCCGGGCTCATCGCGATGACTTCATGTCTGCCGCGTGCATCGCGCGGCCCGCACGTAAGCGTCTCGGCCCGAACTCGAACCCTCCCGTCTGAGCCGGACGACAATGACCGCGGTAGACCGAGCTGAAAATGTGCCATCCTCCCTCTCCTCTTTCCCTGGGGACGGTGGAAAGGACCTCAGACAGGACAGGACAGGGTCTAACAAGTACAGTCGACCGTTGAACAATGCGGGGGTTAGAGGTGGCGACCCCCCGTGCAGTTGAGAAACCACGTATAACTTTGGACTACTAACAGTACTAATAGCCTACTGTTGAGCGGAAGCCTTACCGATAACATAAACATTCGACTAACGCATATTTTGTATGTTATATGTATTATATACTGTAAAAACGAAAAAGAAATTCATATTTATATACTACTACTGCCCCCGCGACCTGCTCCCGGATAAGCGGAGGAAGATGGATGGATGGATATTTATATACAAGTATAACGATTCATGCGCATATAACATAGACTGACGTAAAATAGAAAGTTTTCCCCAGTCTTGATAACGAAGACGCAGCAATAGGATTGCTTCACGGTAGCCTGACTTACACACTAATGAACGGATTGTTATAAAATGTTCATGGCATACAGTATTACAGTCATTTTCATAATACAGAAAAAAATCCGCAGGTAAGCGGACCCGCACAGTTCGAACCCGTGTCGTTCGAGGGTCAGCCGTATCTCCCTTTTTTGTGGAGTAGGATGAATAAAAAAGGAAACGCTGAGAGACGGCCTTTAAATTCACACTGAGCCGACATACGGCGTCGACTCGAGCGATCAGCCTAATGTGTACGGGTTGGTTTTTTTCAGCGCCGAGAGTGGCGAGTGAAGGACTTTGATTTTTTCGCAGAAGCAGAAATAGCTCTGCTTTACTAAGACCAGACAGGCCAATCCTTGTCGACAAAAACGCATTTCACCAAATATTTCTTAGGCCGTAATAACTAAGACCAAGAACGAAAAGGCTCTGCTTTGCTTAGCGTCTCGGCCTTGGGTAGCCCGTGACGTTGTAGCACCTGGGGTTTATTCCGTAAATAAACCTTTCGATCGCTTTATCTACACCCATGTGCAATCTGTCACTGGCTGTGGTGTCATTTATTTCCTTAACCTCGGGTTTTCGCGAGCTCAGGGTCCGTGTTTCCCGGAGGGTTCGGCGTAGGTCATCCAATACGTGGCTTTTCCACAAAGGCGGGATATCAGCGCGATAAGCTTCGCCTGACAGTAACCCCCAGTTGCGGCTGTCACTTGAGGTCATCTTTACTGGACATGTCATCTCGCAGCGCTGCAAAGTCAGTGATGCGATTTTACGGCGCGAGCGTAATAACCAGCGATCGTAAAACAAAGTCGAGTTTTGAAAGAGGAACAAAAGAGGTCAGCTGGCGCTTCTCCGGTTCGCTGACTTTTCGGAGGGGTGTCGCACGGCCCGGGATGCTCTCAGCCTGCAGGTGACGTGCAGGTAACGAAAATGCAACGACGGACACTGTGCGCGGGTGCAAGGGCCCGGGGGGAGGGATTGACGGGTCCCCCCGCCGTTAAAGTTACCGTAACTGATCCTCCCCAATATTAGTACGTACGGTATATTTACGTAAAAGTTCAGTGCTGTTGCTAATGTTTTGTTCCTCCACCCAGCAGCTCCAAATTTGTTCCCTCACTGCCAAATGGGGTGGAAATATATCAGATGTAAACATATTATACACATTGAATATGCGAAATACGTAAAAAATTTCAAATATATTTGGGAAAATCTTTTCAAGCATATGGCTGGATCCCGCTCTCTGGCGGGCCCGGGGTTCGAGTCCCGCTTGGGATGCCTTGCGATGGACTGGCATCCCATCCTGGGTGTGTCCCCTCCCCCTCCGGCCTTTCGCCATGTGTCGCCGGGTTAGGCTCCGGCGTGTGTGTCTGTGTGTGTGTGTGTGTGGGTTTTCAAGCAACTTCTCTGGACCAGAGACACAGACTGAATGTCTTTCACAAACTCCCAGTATATTCGTATATACTTTGGACTCATTTGCAACCAAGCTGCCGGTTTACTTTGGAAATAGTTTGCGTCTCAGGTTTTTTTCCTCTCGCACACACCGACATGTCTACGCTTGCGTACCTCTTTATGCACCTCTTTTACCCGTAGATGCTCCGCAGTACAGCTGAAATATAAGCTAGTCACTCGTCGAAATGCAGAACGCTGCGATCAGGCACGGGGTTAAGGAGGAAGGCGTATAATAACGGAAAAATATGGATGACCAGAGTCCAACATGTGACTAATCGATGTAAACAGCAGGCTTTATACCAGGTTTTTAATCACCGCAAGGCAGCGACTCGAAATACCGGGCTTTATCAGAACAAAGTGCGCGTCGGCAAATGTTTTGCAAGAACTAAATATCACCTGGTCGGTAGCTTATGTGATGCAAAAAGAGAAAAGAAGCAAAGATCAGGTCCCGCTGCACAGATAACAGCCCCCGTCCGTCGGTGACGTACGGTTCATGTCCTATAGTCTCCACTCCCTTTTGGAGTTTTGCTCCCTTCTGTTGTTGTTCTTTACAATTACAATTATTACAGCTATTATTACAAATTACAATTACAATTTTTACAAATATTATTACACATTACAATTAAAATTATTACAAATATAATTACAAATTACAATTACAATTATTACAGACATTATTACAAATTACAATTGCAATTAATACAGCTATTACTTCAAATTACAATTACAATTATTGCAAATATAATTACAAATTACAATTACAATTATTACAGACATTATTACACATTACAATTAAAATTATTACAAATATAATTACAAATTATAAATTACAATTACAATTATTGCAGATATTACTACAAATTACAATTACAATTATTACAAATATTATTACAAATTACAATTTACTACCACATGCTTCCAGAACATTCCATCCACGATGCTTTAATGACGGTTTTATTGTACTCAATGACCAGCCATTGTGGAAAATAAAAGTATTGCATGTGTCTGTCTGTATCTGTGATTTCTGATTTCTCAGATTTTTCTCGTACGTGATCACCTTTGACTTCTGAACAAGGGTACAAAAATTTCTCACCGAGCCGAATTAGAGTACGGTACTGACGGTTCGCTTTCGTTTTGTTCGGTTTCATTTAAACATTTTACTTCGATTTTAATCTGCTGCTGTTCTCTGCCAGCGGTGGACAGCCGTGGTCCCGCCAAGCCAGAGACTTAACATACTTTTAAATAAATTTATAAGCTGTACCTCATCTATAATAGTGCCCCTCCTACTGACCAACGGAACACACTAGTTACAGCTACATTTTTACTTTCATTTATGTATTTCGCAGGCGCTTCAAAACAATTTGACCTTACCGATGCTTTCATGACGAATTTCTAATTGTAATATTTCAAACAGCTATTTGATACATTTTAATGCAACAAATTCCCCCAAGAGCAATAAAATCTGTGTACGGCAAAAACTGGCCAGTCTTTGAAGGCACCTGAAAAATCAACAGATTCTTCATTGTTTGATCCCACAGCTCACACATTGGCTAAAGCTGCTTGTCCCAAGCGGGGTCGCGGCGAACCGGAGCCTAACCCGGCAACACAGGGTGCAAGGCTGGAGGAGGAGGGGACACACCCTGGACAGGGCGCCAGTCCATCGCAAGGCACTCCCAGTGGGACTCGAACCCCAGACCCACCAGAGAGCAGGACCCGGTCCAACCCACTGCGCCACCGCACCCCCCTTCTATAATATTACTGATGTTAACAATTTTTCTAAGAAATCATTTTAATTAATGAAACAACGTGCTCAAAACTGAAAGCTCCTGTAATCACCGTCTGAAAAAAGGAATAAAATTCAAGAAAGAAATTCGTTCTTCTTCATTTTAAGATGGTTTTCCACCCGTAACAGCCCCCAGGGTACATTTTATCTTCATAATAAATCTGGTCATAAATGATCTCATCGCATTTGTTAGCTAACAGTTGTCATGTAATTCATTAACACGCGCGGCAGGAACAAGCACGGGCCCCGGTCCCGAGCCCACGGCCGTAAAGGCGCGATCCACACCAGGATTCAAACATTATTAAACACCTTATTAAGCAAAAGGAAACAAGGACCAAGACGATAGAAGTTCCATTCCGTATACCCAAATAATGGCTTTCCGTTTCCTTTTTGCATATATGAGCTAAAATACCACGTTCTTTTCTCAGTCCCTTGGATAACTTTCATTTGTGGTAGAATCTCGGATCTTGGACCGCGACCCTAATATAGATAGCGTTACCTGTTGCCACGTTACAGCTTGTCGCTTCCTGAGCAGACACACCCTGGCGTTTGATCGCATCGTTTCGCTTAGGGCCTGAAATAGATCTTCGTGTTCTGAAATGATCCGGATCAGTTCTCATGCAGACCCTTGGCTAGAGCAGAAAACATTTGCTTCAAAAACAATGTGACAAGGGCGAAAAAAGCCACTTACAGGGTTAAGGTTGCAACTACTTACCCATCCCAGTAATTTCACGGGAGGAAATTAGGGTAAGTACCTTGCTCAGCAGTACCGCAGCCAGAGGCGGCGATCGAACCTGCAACCTTTGGAACCCAAAGCAGGAGCTCTAACTATGATGCTACCAGCAACTGAACTGATCGCTTTGGGTGGTCCGGTTCATGTTTGAGACGCAAACTGCTTAAATCACAAACACATTTGAGTAAATGAAGGATTAGACTGTGATTGAGGGTTGGGCGAATTCTCCGTGTGCTTGCCTCTTGGCTTAGGGTGCACCGGAGGGCGAGGTGGTTAAGGCGCCTCGGTAGGGCACTTGAGGGTGGTGGTGCGCAAAAGAGCACGTCGGGAGCACGAAGGTTTAAGGAAGGTCATAGACGCCGTACCCGAATGCGCTCGCAGAGTTAGCCCTGGTTCGAGTGCCTGACGGGACCAGATACTCGAACCCTCGCTAGGTATCGGCCTGCTAAGGAAAGCGAGAAATAAAGGACTGCACGTCGAGTTCGGTTTATGGCGTTGAAGCCAGGAGGAGCGAGCTGAGCGCAGAGGGTCGCAAACAAAAGCACCGTACGATGAGACAGCAAAAGCACGGCTTTGCGCAGGAACAAGGGAGGCTGTGTTCGCAATCGTTCGCCGCTGTGGCCCTGCGGTCTCCGATATTACGTCTGGTGGGGCGATGTGATGCAAACGTGCAGGTCAAAATAAGGGAAGTGCCCAAACGTAACCTCATCAACCGTGTCCGCCAGTCTGTTTACGTGTTTGTTTGCGTAGCCTTAATTCGAGCCACATGCTTCACCGTGTCAGCACTTTGGAATTTTCCGGAAACTTCCGCGAGCCCCTTCCGATTGCGGCGGCTACCGAGAGTCGCGGCGGAGGAACCGCCCGTGAGGTTGCGGGTTCGAGTCGGCTTCGCCGGGTGGCGTTGAGCACGCAGGGGGCGCCGCCCAGGGGCTCGGATGAGCGAAGGGCACGCGATTAAGAGCTGTCGCACCAGACGGGTGACGTTTAGCAGCTGCAGCCGCACTTTTGTTTTTGTCCAATAAGGTCCTGAGGAGCAGAAGCACGGGAAGCCTTGCGCTCCAGTCCCTTTACCTGCATTCCTTCACCGTTTCCGCTATTTGTAGGTTTGAATCACCAGTCCAAATAAACGGCAAGTTCTTAGACAAAAGGACTAAACTTGAATCCTCAGTATAAACCCACTGAAATGTATGAAATGCACAGGCACACAGTCGCGAAGCGCTGAGTGGCTTAGTTTGACATCAACCGGACCAAAATTTGCACTTATTTATTTAACAGACACTTTTCTCCAGAGCAACTTCCAATGAACTCCATGCGGTGTTACCAGCCCACACACCTTATTCACCGCGGTGATTTACACTGCTAGATACACTCCTTACACTGGGTCACTCATCCATACATCAGTGGAACACACACACTCTCCCTGTCACTCACACACTATGGGTAAACAGCATGTCTTTGGACTGTGGGAGGAAACCAGAGCACCTGGAGAACATGCAAACTCCACACAGCCTGAGTGGGCATCGAACCCATGTCCCCTCGCACAACAGGCACTGTGCCAGTTGACTGTTCTCATCATAATGAATTACACTTGGCTTTGATTTACATATGTTTCAGTGACTAGAGTACACAGCGCGGAATTAGAACATGAGCCAAAGTTTCCCGAACCGAACGCAGGGATTTTAACCGTATCACCGACGTGAGCGCGACTTCCAGAAAACCTCCCAGAAAAATCTGCCCGTCAACCCAGCGACCTGGATGTTTGAACAAATCTGATTTAATGACACATTCAGTAATAAGTTAATTCTTTGCAGCTGTGCCCAGGGAGGGGTGCGCTGGTGCAGCGGGTTGGCTCGGGTCCTGCTCTCCAGTGGGTCTGGGGTTCGAGTCCCGCTTGGGGTGCCTTGTGATGGACTGGCATCCTGTCCTGGGTGTGTCCCCTTGCACCCTGTGTTGCCTGGTTAGGCTTTGGTTTGCTGCAACCTTCTGTGGGACAAGCAGCCCAGCCAATGGGTGTGTTTCTGTGGACGGTTGAAGTGAGGTGTTAATTTTGTTGCACTTTTCTACATATTTACTTTTGAAAGCGTTCAGCTTTTTACAGGACCGACCTTTATTTCAGTAGCTAACGCAAGAGCATTTGTGTTCAACCTTCCACCGAGGGAGCGTCACATCTCAGTAGCGGGACACTGCACTGCCTCATCCATTTACGAACACAGCTGGGGCCAGATGTCTGCTTCATTTGCTCACCGTAACTCCGAAAACACCTTTAGCATCATGTTACGAAAGCTTGATAATTCAGACATCCTTCAATTCATTGAGGTTTTACAAAAAATTTCGATCTAAATGCGCTCTGTGGAATCTCAAATAATCTTAGAGTACTTTATTAATTTTAACACATATTAAAAATATTACATTTATTAATACACACTTTCTGTACCACCTGTCCCATACAGGGTCGTGGGGAACCGGAGCCTAACCCGGCAACTCAGGGCGTAAGGCTGGAAGGGACACACCCAGGACTGGACGTCAGTCCATCGCAAAGCGCCCCCAGCGGGACTCGAACCCCAGACCCACCGGAGAGGAGGACCCGGTCCAACCCGCTGCACTACCGCACCCCCGCGGTTATTAATAGCAATAGTTTATTAACTTCAAGCAACATTCAGTTAAAAGCTGCTTAAAATGACTGAAAATAAATACGCCATCTCTACAAACTCACACGCGCATTGTCTGAAGCCGCTTGTCTCGAGCGGGGTCGCGGTGATCCGGAGCCTATCCTGGAAACGCGGGGCGCGAGGCCGACGGGGCGGAGGGGCGCAGACCGTTCATTCCCAACTGCTGACCGATTCATGCGCAATGTGCAACATTCCTCGTGTTCTTGCCACTTTCCGCTTTGTTTACATCTCCAAGTTGGTCTCCATGGTAACAGTACACAGTCACATAGGTGCTCCGCTAGAATCACCAACTCCCCAGGAGTGCACATTGTGCGAGGCAGCTGAAGCGAGGCGGCCGCACACCCTTTTTGTGTTTGGACGCATTTTCCGGACACCTACCCGCCGGGAGCATAACTACAAGAGTGCCTTTGCTCCAGCACAAGCGAAAAATGTTGAGAAAAGAGAAAAAAACTGGGGGAAAAAGTATTTGCATCTCTAAAAAATTGTAATTCAACCGTGGGAAACACAAGGGATGAGCACGCGTGCTTTATTTTTACATTCACACGTATTTATTTATTTTTTTTTTTTAATTTGTTTATTTATTTGATGGGGGTGCAGTGGCGCAGTGGGTTGGACCACGGTCCTGTTTTCCGGTGGGTCTGGGGTCCGAGTCCCGCTTGGGGTGCCTTGTGGCAGACTGGCGTCCTGTCCTGGGTGTGTCCCTTGCGCCCTGTGTTACTGGGTTGGCTCCGGTTCCCTGTGACCCTGTATGGGACAAGTGGTTCTGAAAATGTGTGTGTGTTTGTATTTATTTGATGTCCCAGGTACACGAGCAAAACGCAGAAGTGAGACGGGAAGGCCGCCACGTTTACAGATGAGCGACGATTTTTCTTTTTTTTTGCCGCCATGATCGCATCTTCTTGTGTTCGCTGAGTCCAGCATGAGGAGCGGATGAGAGGGGTGAAAAGGTCCCGAGACACGGAGCTCGAGCGGAACAAGAGCCGCCGGCCCTTTTCAAGCAAACGCAGAGCAAAAAGAGGCGCGTCGTAGCCTCGTCCGTTTGTTCGTTCAGTCGCACGGAGCAACGAAGCATAATTTTGCGCGCGTTTTTGGCCTGGACTGGAGTTAAATCTGAAACGAGAAAAATAGACGTCCAAGAAAAGTGCTTTGTTTATTCATATTTTCACCGGCAAGGCCTTTAAATCCTGTTTATGTGGGGAAAAAAAAAAATGAGAGCAGCAGCTGTTTTGTCCAAAGTGCGCATCCGTGATTTGGTCAACCACCGGGGAGCTCGGAGGGACGCGCTGTACTCGGGAGGGAAAAACAGCCCGTACAGTCTGAGCTCATGCTTCTTCTCGGGTCGGAAGCACAGACACGCTCTGCGTCCACCTACACGCCGCGCACTTGGGCCAGAACGCGTGGGTTTGGGAGAGAGGGGGGATCGCAGACCTGCGAACCCGCGGCTGCGGTGAACCCGTCGTCTGAAGGCAACATCGGAGGTCGGCGGGACGTTCCGAGCGATCGCAGGGGGGTGGGAGGTGGACCCCCGGGTCCCGGAGATGCTTTCCGGTGCCGTGGGAGCGGACGGCGCCGGGATGTACGAGGGACGCGGCGCCAAAGAAGGATGAAGCGTTCGGCGGGGGTCGCGACGCGAGAAGAGCCTGGAAGCCTCCGGCAGAAACGCCCGGACAACATCATGCACACCAACACATATCTGCATTTATTCTTTCAGCTGACACCTTCCTCCAAAGCGACTTATCTACCGAGCCCTTTCTACGGCTGGATCATTTTACTGGAGCAATCTAGAATAAGTGTGTTCGAAGGCACTGCAGCTGGAGATGGGATTCAAACCTGGTGACCTTTGGGTCCAGAGGTGGCAGTTCTGACCACTTTGCTGGGCATCACGGTGGCACAGCAGGTAGCACTGGTGTCTTATGGGGCCTGGGTGGTGCGAGAGGATGTGGGTTCGATCCCTGCTCAGCATGTGTGGAGTCTGTGTGAGTTTCCTCTGGGTGCTCTGGTTTCTTCCCACACTCCAAAGACATGCTCTTCAGGTTCCCCATAGTGTGTGAGTGACTGAGAGTGTGTGTTCCACTGATTTAAGGAGGAGTGACCCACTGTAAGTAGTGTATCTAGCAGTGTAAGTCACCATGGTAAATAAGGTGTGTGGGCTGATAACACTACATAGAGTTCATCGGAAGTCCTTTTTGGAGAAAAGTGTCTGCTAAATAAATAAAACTACAAGGCAGTACAGAACAATTGCACTACTTGATTAATGGAATGTGTTGCAAGAAAGATGCTGGTAGGACACACACACACACACACTCTGAACTGCTTGTCCCATGCAGGGTTGCAGGGAGCTGGAGCCCAACCCAGGGTGCAGGGGACACACCCAGGATGGGACACCAGTCCATCACAGGGCACCCCAAGTGGGACTCGAACCCCAGACCCACCGGAGAGCAGCACCCAGACAAACCTACTGCACCACCGCACCTCCCCCCATAACCTGAACAGATGTTTATTTATACAGATCTTTTTTTAAAATCTGATAAAATTTTTTTGTTGGAAAATAAACCATTTACACTCCAAGGACGTTTAAAATAAATAAAGAATAAAGCGGAGCAATTTAACAGCCGCTCAGTGAAAATCGCATCAGAACTGCATTTGTTCATTAAACAACTCCTACGGGGATCGAACCTCCTTCGCCCCCGTCGGACTGCAGGGCCCCACAGCGCAAGCGGCGGAATATTCTCCAAAAAAAGAGATCCCAGCTTCAGAGAAATAGTCACTTTTTATGCAAATAGTATTTAGAGATGAAGGGGTTTTGCTGCTTATACATTACGGGACCTTCGGACGTGTGTTTTTGGATTGCGGCTTGACGAATGTGGGTGGGGTGTTGGGGAACCGTGACAAATCAGCGCAGCGGGCGTGATCGCTCGCCTGTGACACACTGACACTCTGTGACACACTGAGACACTGACGCTCTGTGACACACTGACTCTGTGACACACTGATGCTCTGTGACACACTGATGCTCTGTGACACTGACACTCTGTGACACACTGACACACTGACTCTGTGACACACTGACGCTCTGTGACACACCGACACTCTGTGACACACCGACACTCTGTGAGCTCACGCACGCAGCGGCCTGTGGCCGAGGACCCCGGCAGATGTCACCCACCACACAGGCAGCGTTGCGCAACTATGGGGACTTCCGCATTCCGCTCGTGACGACTCGCAGCAGGCCGGCGTCACGCATGGACATTTTCTTCTCGGTGACTGAAAATGCTTCATAGATATTTCAGGGGCAACAGGTGCTGCCTTTGGGCTTGATGGACCCGGGTTCGAATCCCACCTCCTGCCGTAGTACCTTCGAGCGAGGTACTTATCCTGAATGACTCCAGTAAAAAAGTGTCCAGCTGTATAGATGGCTGAACCCCGGTGATTAGCTTCATGTTTAAGCGCTTGGGGAAAAGAGACGGCCAAATGATGACGTGTAAATTGCAGGACATTTTTAACCGATGGAACGTGCTGGAAAAATGAACGACGGCCATTAAAAATTGTTTTAAGGAATTCGTTTGAAGAACGTTGTAATAAAAACAGGTAGAAGGAAGGAATAGTATGAGCTTTGTTTAAAACATTCATTTAATGTACAATGACATTTTCGGTTCAAATCCATGGGACCCCAACTAAATGAAAGAAGCTGTAAGAGAATATGGGTATCTGGAAAATTATTACATCTGAAAGCTTTGCGACTTGCCATCTATTGCAGAATATACAGATTTGTCTTGCAAATTAGGCTGGAGAGGGAGGGGACGCACCCAGGATGGGACGCCAGTCCATTGCAAGGCACCCAAAGCAGGGCTCGAACCCCAGACCTACCACACACCGGGCCCTGGCCAAACCCGCTGTGCCACTGCAGCCCTTATAATAATAATAATAATAATAATAATAATAATAATAATAATAATAATAATAATAATACTACTACAATGTATTGTAGGCTGTTCAGCTGTCTGTGTAATTGCTGTTCATTTTAACATACTGTATTGTTCTTCTGCTTTTCTCCCGCTACACTCCCCTGGGATGACTTTCGCAGCTTTGAGAAGATCATCTGACGACCAGATTCGGAGAAGTCAAAAAACTGCAGCTTATTTAAAATGGAGCTCCCGTGTTAAATCGGAGCTGCCGATGAGCTAACCGCTAATTTAGCAGTTTCTCTAACGGTCTCTGTATTTATGCGTGTCGGGTGGGCAGCGAATCTGAGAAGTGGAGTGGAGTTAAAAAAAAAAAAAAAAAAAAAAAAAAAAAGCGTTGGGTTATGGAGCAGGGTTAGGTCAATGCCAGAAATCAGAGAGCAGCGCTCACACACACACACACACACACACACAGTCTGAAACCTCTTGTCCCGAGCGGTTGGGGTCGCGGAAAACCGGAGCCCAACCCGGCAGCACAGGGTGCGGGGCTGGAGAGGGACACACCCAGGACGGGACGCCAGTCCATCACAAAGTACCCCGAGCGGGAATCGAACCTCAGACCCACCGGCGAGCAGGCCTTGGCTAAACCCACTGCAGCACCACACCCCCGAGAGCAGCAGCAGCAGCAGCAGCAAAGATCCTAAAATACGAGCTCTCCCACACAAGCCTCATTATTATTCTTCTGGAAAAGTCGCTCGGAACATGTGGCTTGCAGCGTATGTCTGCGCCGGTACGGCACGGTACGAGAAAACCCTTCCTGCGGGCCACCGACTGCACGTGGAGGTTCGGACGTGACCGCGAAGCCCCGGCGTGAGGACGACCGCTTCCCACGTCGGCACCGTCTTCGACAGAGCAGCTTCTGTTGTCTGTGTTCGGGCCGCGATGAATAACTGCGTTTCCCGCAGTCTGGCAACCGTTCCTCCGGTCTGCGTGTTCGACCGCAGCGGGAGCGGTCTATCGGCGCGTTCATCTGCCTTCGTTGCGTCTCAGCGGAGTCGGCAGCTGCGGGCCAGCGCCGCTGGAATCCCCGGCATCCGTCTCAAACGCCCCATTTCTGTAAAACAACATCTGAGATTTAGGGCCTTATTTCGTTACACCTTTGCTGAACAAAAGTATTTTTCATCTATCAGAAAAGCGAACAACAAGGGAGCTACGGATCCATTGGGCGTGATTTGCAGAAATGTTCCGTTCTTCAGACGGCATGAAAGAGCTGAAAATTTCATTTACATTTACATTTACATTTATTTACTTAGCAGATGTTTTTCTCCAAAGCGATTTCCAATGGATACTATGTAGCGTTATGAGCCCACACACCTTATTCACCGCGGTGACTTACACTGTTAGATACACTGTTTACACTGGGTCACTCATCCATACATCGATGGAACACACACACACACACACACACACTCTCTCTGTCACTCACACACTATGGGGGAAGCTGAACAGCATGTATTTGGAGTGTGGGAGGAAACCAGAGCACCCAAAGACTTACACTGCTAGATACACTACTTACACTGGGTCACTCATCCATACATCGATGGAACACGCACACACTCTCTCTGTGTCACTCGCACCCTACTTCACAGATTTTTTGACGGAGCTCATTTCCGTCCGGCGCAGCACCCCGAAACCACGCGGAGCTGCTGATCGTAGGACTCGACGAAAGGTCACACTTCGACCAATAGTCCCGTTCCTGATCGTCCCACTGCTGTGTCACCGCTTTTAGTTTTCTTGGGGAACCTGCTGATAAACCTGTCGGTGAGCGAATGCATTGCTGTGATTTATCAGCTCCTCCAGTGACATCCTTCCAAAGTCCTTGTACAGCTTCCCGGAGAAAGAGCAGAAAACAGCAGATAAACGTTACATCTACTTACAGGTGCAGGACTCTCTCCGATCGGTTTAAACGCTGGAAGCGAGAGGTTTCCTGCATAAATTAGAGACCATTTCATATTTCTGATGCGCGTCTTCAGAAGACAACATTCCGATTGTCGGTGCCACAAAGAGCTTTTTCTTTAGACAAGATCCCAACCCATCTGTATGTGGTTAAGGGCACTCTGAGTGAAAAACGGTCCCGTGTTTCCGCGGCAAATTATTTGTTCGTTTCGGGATGTATTTTTCTAGCGGAGACCGGACTGTAGCGGGGTTTGGTCTGCGTGCTTCGCATCTGATCTTCGGTGATATGTGTTTTTCCCAGGAAGTCTCCGCTTTCCGGCGTCCTCGTACAGCCTCCCATACTGCAAGGCTACGGGAAGGAGAGGGAGCGACAAGTCTGGCGGTTCGCAGCCTGGCGAAGTCATCGGCGGGTGCGAGAGCTCCTCCGCAGGGGACTCGTGCACTTCCACGCGTCATGCCAGATGGCTCTGCGCGTGACACGGGCGGGACACCTCTCTGCCGTCATACTGCGGCGTTTATTCTCTAGGAGACACCGAGCGCCTCTTGCCCTCTGCCCAGCTGCGCCGCATGAATGGCGTCTAGACGTTCGCAAATTATACACGGCTTGGCGATGAAAGGAAAAGCAAAGTCCAAGTCAAACCGCTAATTCCGATGAACGCGAACCCGGGTTCGATCGCAATGAGGCCCTTCGCCGTCCGGCTTTCCGGGAACGAGGCCTCCGGTGATGAGCGGCACACCGAGTACCTTCTCGTGTTTGGCGGGAAAGAGGCAAGTGCGGCGCTGTGTGTCGGAACAAAGCGCAGCGAACGGATTTTATTAGATAGGCACACAACAAAGCTGTGTTTTTTTTTTTTGTTTTTTAATAGCCGTTAAAATCAGAGCGCCAGATGCGGCTCATTGCTGCCGACGACACGGGAGCGGCGCATCCTCCACGCTGGTTTACCAAGGCGTCGGCCGAGTAAAGGATTGTTACGGTGACCGGGCATTCTTGTATTTTAAGGAATGCTGTATCTTCGGCCCGTGCCTTCCTTTTTTCACTCGTTCACACTGACGGTGACATGCATCACCCTGGGGCGCCTAAGACTCGCCCGGTGGTGCAGAGCGAGGCCCTTCTTACGTAGATCCTCCGTTCTTATACATCACGCACGCCTCACAAAGCTGGATTTTTGAGCCATAACTACGGACGCTCCATTTTACCAGGCACGTAAAATACAGACATGACGTGTTATCTCGGGGGGGGGTGCGGTGGCGCGGTGGATCGGACCCAGTCCTGCTCTCCGGTGGGTCTGGGGTTCGAGTCCCGCTTGGGGTGCCTTGCGACGGACTGGCGTCCTGTCCTGGGTGTGTCCCCTCCCCCTCTGGCCTTACGCCCTGTGTTGCCGGGTAGGCTCCGGTTCCCCATGACCCTCTATGGGACAAGTGGTTCAGAAACTGTGTGTGTGTGTGTGTGTGTGTGTGTGTGTATATCTCAGACGATTGATTGTGTTAGCGTTTTACAGGCAGCGCAGTAGCCACGCAGATAAGGACAGATTATCTAAAGGCCGTTCTTTCGCGTCGCCCTGCATACCTGAGAACTCTGTGGGCGTTTTCCCCCGTTGTCTAGAGCTATCGACGTGTCACATTTCATCTACCTAAACATCCATCGGAACCGGGAGGGAATCGAATTGAAAGGACGCATAATTGACAGCGCTGAAATAAACGGTTAAAACTCCGGGCTGCGACATCCAGTTCACGTTCCACACGTTCGACCAGAACCTCATCGAATCCTGCAATCCAACAGGGTCGCTTCCGCCCTCGACTTCCGGGCGTCCGAACGGCCAGATGCAGGAAATCACAATAATACACGGTAAAGAAACAAAAACCCCCCCCGACAGATCAACAGGCCGGAAACCTGTTGACAAGTTGATTTTAACATATTACATTTACATTTATTCATTCAGCAGGTGCTTTTCTCCGAAGCGACGTACATCTCGGAGAAAACACAACTCGTGCATCGCATTAGGAGAAAGAGACATCGTTGCAGACGTGCGATTCTTAAGTAAACCTAGTTTGTGTCTTTCCACTTGATGCACCAAACAAGTGGTTAGGTGGCCTTCACTCCCTGCTTGGCGACCTTCTCAACAGTTTCTCTGAATGCGGGTTGCAAGCTGCCAGGGAAGCAAGTTCATTAGCGGCCGGGCACGGTTTTGTTGTTCACATGGTGTTTGTATCTTCTTGGATTCCCTCGCTCTCTTTGTCAAAGTCAAGTTAACATCCCAGTTGTTTCAGTGTCCTCCTTCCATGAGGGTGTCTGGAACAAGGGCAGATATTTAATACAGGATGCCTGTACTGGGGACAGCCTTGAAGTCACAGTCTCCCTATTTTTACTCGTACATGCAAATTTATCCTGCTCCTTCATCCAGCTGACCCACCACAGATTGCTTTGATTTCTGTTTATAAAAAACAAGCAAGGAGGGCCAGAAACGGGCCAGTAGGTGGCGTAGCGGTTAGAGCCGCTGCCTTCAAGTCAAAGGAAACCAAGTTCCTACTGCTCTAGTACCCTCGAGTAAGGTTATTGTCGTTGTTGCTGAGGAAGGTGCTTCATCTGAATTATCCTGCTTCTGCATAAATGGGAGAAGCAGCCTAAGCAACTTTGGAGGGAAATAAATTAATGCTGTGCTGTGACGTCACACCTACCGGTTCTCCCGGCTGCCACTAGAGGGCAGCGTTGCTTCATTCGCGGGACTAGTGACTCCAGACCTGCTGCTGCTGCTTCCCTTTATTACTGGACACTGTAGCGCCTCCGTGATGTTATGGAAACAGCAGTAACAGCGATGCAGGTGGAAAACAGCTGCTGGGAATGAAATAACAGATAAAACGTAGTGAGATGTTGAGGTATTGCTGCGCGTTATTTATTTTGAGTCCCTAATCATGACTGTAGTGTATACATATTTTTCAATGGATTAGTGTAAAAGTGCCTGAAGTAGGTACCACAGTGCTTAGTGACACATGGGTTTTAATTACATGATGGAAGCTGCTGGTTTAAGTCCACTGAGAAAGATATTAACGGCATGAACGGCTCTCTCGTCAAGACATCTGCCTCGGTAAAATTATGTTACATACTTCACATGGTTTATGGTTTTTATGACGTTTCAGCTGTTGTCGAGTTGGCCACGGACTGCTCGTAATTTATAATCGTAACTAAAAAATGTAGCAAAAATCTGCACGTAATACATACATATATACGTGTGTGTTACAAGTAATTTTAACAAGCTTTCAAAGCCAACCTTAGGTTTTCAACAGCTGGCGTAGCAACGCTGTGTAGCGCACCTCCCACTGCGTTGTCAATGACGCGTTTTACGTCACATCCTCCCCGCCCTCTGACGTCATTGTTCACGCCCTCATCGTGGGCGGGTGTTTGAGTTGTGCGGAGGTCGGGGAGGCGCGCGGGCTTTGTTAACGGTGCTCTTATGACACAGTTTCTCGTGAGAGCCGGGTCTAATGTGTGACGATGGCGCAGAAGGACACGTTTCTGAACCTTTTTGCCGGAGGGTGAGTTTCTTTTTTAAGTCGGAGCCGTTTATATCTCTTCTGCGAAGCGCTGCCGGCACGTGCGCTACGACACATGATGTGACATGATGATGATGTGCGCGCGCGCGTTCTCTTCCAGTCAGAGGCAGTCATTCAGTGTGTTCTGCTGCTGCTGCCGGTGCCGCGTGGCGTCGGCCTCACGTCACGTCACGTCACGTCACGTAGATCTGTGGCGGTGTGTCCGAGTTCTGTGTTACTGCAGCAACACGTGCGCTGGGTCACCTTGGAGTGCGATCGCTGCGCTCCCTGCCTCCCTGCTTCCTTACTCGCACTCTGGAATTACACTGTGTGTGTGTGTGTGTGTGTGTGTGTGTGTGGCTGGCTGGATAGTGTACAGGAACATCTGTGCTGGGTACGGACTGAACTTAAGTGCCCAAGTGAAGTCCAATGGGAGACACACACACACACACACACACACACACAGCCAGGTGGTTGAGGACAACAACAGCAGAACTAAGGTCCTGTGGGACTTCAGGTTCCAGATTGACGACCAGCAGTTGCTGGAAAACCAACCGGACACTGTGCTCGAAAGGAGGCGAGGAGGGAGGGCAATCGTGATGTAGATGTGGCGACCCCAAGTGATGGCGATGCCGGAAAGAAGGTTCTTCTCCGTCTTCTCGCGCTCCAAGGGCTGGAGGAAGAACCGGAACGGATGCGGAAGGTGAAGTCCGGGGTGGTCCCGGTGGTAATGGGAGCACCCGGGGCCGTGACCCCCCACGCTGGGGGGGGGGGAGTGGCTCCAGAAGGTTCCGGGAACATCTGAAGTCTCTTCTGTTGCGCAGAACCCTTAAACTCCCAGGCCTCTGGTAGAGGAACCGAGCTTGAGGACGACACACACGCCACCCCATATGGGGGTGAGAGGGAGATTTTTTAAAAATTAAAAAAAAACATACACACGGTTCCACAAATAGATGTTGTAGAGAATCTACCCAACACAAAGCAGTACACTTTATTAATGAAATGTGAAGATGTTTTAATTTGGTCCTAATGTGTTTTACGCTTAATGTCAGTGGATGTAAATGTAAAGAAGGGTTACGAATGAAACGAAAACCGAAGGGCGGCGTGTCTTGATCGCGGACAAAATAAGCAAAGCTGAACAGGTCTCGCGAAGCTGATAATGTACAGAAGCTCGTTGTGGCTGGTGGTGCCGCTGAGGTTCGTGTAGGATACGTGCGTTCGGAGCGTACGCCTTCCTGGAGGTGGACTCTGATGTTCTGTCGCGGTGGGTGACGGCGCTTCTCCGGCATGTATACCCCAGGGTGATTTTCGCTGGAGGAATTCGTGGCGATTACCTTGTTTAAGGGTACTCCAGCCGGAGCGGGGATTCAAACCCGAGTCCTTTGAGTGAAAGGCGGTAGCTGCAACCCCCTTCCGACTCAGATCTGCGTCTGACTGTCGCTACTCCTTGAACTTTACCATACTTAGGAAGGGGTTGCATAACAAGAAATACTTTCTCCGTCCTCAGCTGGTAGTGTAGTTATTACAGCCGCTGCCTTTGGACCCAAAGGTCGCAGGTTCGAATCCCACCCCCGGCTGTAGTACCCTTGAGCAAGATGCTTTCCCTGAAATTGCTCCGGTAAAAATGACCCAGCTGTATAAATGGGCCAAGAGTGGTACCCTAACACTCTAAGTCGCTTTGGAGAAAAGCGCCAGCTAAACGAATAAATGTACATGTCAGGTTGTTACTTCGGAAGCATTATGCTGTATCCAAGCTTATTAAATGTTCTTATTGGATACGCAGCTCTGTACGCAGATTCTTTAAGTTGCTATCAAAACGTCACAGTCCAGGCCGGCGTGAAAAATAGTACGCGTGAATACGTGGTGATCGAACGTCCCAAAAGGCGTGACTGTTTATTGGTACACAATAGAACCTCTAGGTGGACCTTAATGCCATGACATCTGTCTTTCCAAATCTCAGCATGTTTCAGCGCAATACAACCAAGTGTCTTTGGTAATCTCTTTAAACTTTGATTATTTGCACGCCCCTCGCAGCGAACGCTCCGGATCAGCTGCCCGTTGGTGTGATGCTGGAAGACGTGATTTCGTTTGTTAGACTTTGCACGGTTTAGCAGAGACTGGGGAGTTGAACATTACTAAGAATTTTGCCGTCGGTCACTAATGCTTTACTTGTTTCTGTGGAATTGAACCCGGCACACTTTTTTTTTTCTTTTCTTTTTTTCAAACATTCTGTGGACAGATGTAGCGGTACCGTAGCAGCCATCGTCACGTGTCCGCTGGAGGTGCTGAAGACCAGGCTGCAGTCCTCGGGGCTTGCTGTGAGGCCAGCGGTCCAGGTCCAAATGGGCATGCATGGTACCTGTGTCATAAGGCCCACGCCTGTGACACCAAGCCTGTTCCAGGTGTTCAGGTAAGGCACGGTGCATTCGTGTACCTCCAGCATTTTGAAAATCTCTTCTTCTGTTTTGTTCGAATCCCTTTGCTGTTCTGTTTACAATGGCGTGTTGAAGGCTGGAAAATTTCATACTGAAATATCACATAGGAAGACAAAGATTCAAAACAAGCCTTGTTTTCCTTTTCTTAGATCATTTCATTAATTTCTAGACCATGACATAGCAGTTCTGTTCCCAGTGAGGAGCACTTATTTCATTCTTATGATCAGAAAGCTCGTGTCCAACCTGGGTGGTGGTCTGGACGTTCAGTTTCTCCAGAGACATCTCACATTGTCAGAGGACACTGTGCTTGGGTGGTGCTGGGCATCGAGGCGGTGGATAGATTTGCAGGATTTTATTGGTCTCCTTTTTTTTACTGAATCTAGATATAAAACCACAGTCAACTGCCTGCAAACCAGAAGGCCTGTTTGCACAAGTACAGACATGGGTCACTTAACAACGGGGATGCGTTTGAGAAATGTGTTGTTAGGCAATTTCGTTATTGTTGTTGTTTCGTAGCCTCGATCAGAGTACTTCTACACACCTAAACGGTATAGCCTCGATCGCAGAGTTAGCTTATACACATCTAGACGGTATAGCCTCGATCACGGAGTGTACTGATACACACCTAGACGGTATAGCCTCGATCGTGGTGTAGTTATACACACCTAGATGGTATAGCCTCAATGCAATCAAGAGACATGGTAAACACGAAATCTATGATGCTGCTGCCGTGTAACACAGCATACTGTTTTACAGTAAACTTTTTAGAAGTAGAAAGAATACACTGTAAAATAACGATACTTACAGTATAGTAAGTACATAAATCAGTAATGTAAGTGTTTATCAAGTATTATGTACTGTACATAATTTTATGTGCTGTACTTCTATACGACTGGCAGCACAGTAGGTTTGTTTACAGCAGCACCACGAACACTAAGGACTTTTCTGCTCTGTTATAATCTTATGGGACCACCGTCGTATATGTGGTCAGTCATTACTTGAAACGTCATTAAGTGGCACATAACTGTATGTCTCTTTTGCACTCCAGAAGTGTTCCTTAAAAAAAGAAGGCTGGTGTTTGTTTCCTCTTATTGAGACCGCTTGTAGCCAGATATGGCCATAAGCTCTGGAGGCACAGGGGTGGCCTAGGCAGAACGCACCCACCCACGGTGGGAATCTCAGTGGTAGGGCTTCTCATGGTTGGGTCCCGATGGTAGGTTGTCACACTCCTTCTCCACTGCTTCCATCCATGGATGTTTTCCAGCTGCTGACCTGAGATTTACGTGACGTGTGACACAGCCCTGGCTAGCAGCTGTAATCTCAAGATGAGGGGAAAATCTCCAGCAGAAGGACATGGGCTGAAATGTTTTGAAGAAGTGTTCTCCTATGATGGGAGGCATTTCGGTTCAGTGCGTGGTCAGTTGGCTTTGTCTCGGCCGAGTTGCATTCTTTCCAAAGGGCGAATCCCTCTGGAGGGCAGAGAAATGAAACAGGTGTACAACACATGGTCCATTTTTATTTCTATTTCGCTGCCCTCGATAGCACGTCAGTGTGTTTTCTCAATCTTCATCTTGATTTTATCATTTTAAGTTCAGCATCCAGCTGGAATATTTTGCAAGGCTTCAGTATTAAGAGGGCTGATTTGTGGCTGTACCATCTAACTGAACCGATTGATTTCCTTATGCAACACGTCACACAGGAGACCTGATGCCACCTGGAGGAGGCCTTGGGACAATCTGCCTGGATTAGCAGCTGTCACTCCCTCACTTTATTGCCACAAGTGAGACCCATTCTCTATAAGTAATGGTGTCCTCTTTTTCTAGGTCCATTTTGAAGACAGAGGGACCAGGATCACTGTTTAGAGGCCTTGGGCCTAATCTTGTCGGGGTGGCACCCTCAAGGTAAGCCTGGAGCTCAGCCTTTTGTTATTTTTGTAATCTGCTTTGTTATCTAAAGCATCTGACATCCATGACCCGTCCCGGGGGGGAAAAAAAAAAAAAATGCTGGGCTGTCAGTCACTGACTGCTGATGAGGTTATCTGAAACAGAACTTGACTTTTTATATTGCTGTTCAGTACCAAAGTCACCCTGTACGGAACAGCATGTAACCTTTCTGTTGGTATTCTAAATATTTTTAGTGCTATTTAAAAACCACGCTGCAGGGTCTGGAAGAAATGCTGAGTATTTTGGGTCATGTGAGCAAGTTCTGTAACCCATTACTTCAGTAAATATGTTCAGCTGTATGAAATGGGGGAATAATAATAATAAAAAAATGATAAAACCAGTTTTCAGCCTCTAAGCCTGTAATGGAGCGGCATGATGGCACAGCGACTAGCGCTCCTGTCTCACAGCATGTGAGTGGTGTGAGGGGACGGGGGGTTCGATCCCCCCTCAGTCTGTGTGGAGCTTGCATGTTCTGTGGGTGCTCTGGTTTCCTCCCACAGTCCAAAGACATGCTGTTCAGGTTCCCCCATAGTGTGTGTGTGTGTGTGTGTTCTGCTGATGTGTGGATGAGTGACCCACTGTAAGCAGTGTATCTAGCAGCGTGAGTCACCGCGGTGAATAAGGTGTGTGGGCTGATAACACCATAGAGTTCGTTGCAAGTCGCTTTGGAGAAAAGCGTCTGCTGAATAAGTAAATGTGATGTAATGAGTACTGCTGTAGAACCTACGCTGTTGCTAGAACTGATAACCTTTGTATCTGCACCTTTAACCAGTACGCCTACTTGGCAGCTTTATTTGGTCAGTGTCGTACACCACGTAATGCTTTCTCCCCTGCAGACATTTCTGTTTTTAACCTGACGTCATTTGAAAACGTAACGAAAGCGGATGATTGCGCTCTTCGTCGAGCGTGCGATCCGCCATCCAGGTAGTTCTAGCTGTGCGTGTGGAAGAAGTGTCACATTCAGCACTTTTTACCCAGCTGGAGGCTTTGGCCTTTTTACCGCAAAAGAAGCTGTAACACATACAGGAATCTCTCGGGGGAGCTGCAGCGCGGATCTGGGTTCAGCTGCTTATTCAGCCCTTTGGAGTCAGCTGATGTGGGCTGTATTTGGAAAAGTTTAAAAAAAAAATGTAGAATCATCAGTGCCGCGGGTGAAAATGTCACATTCGCAGCTGTGAAATAACTTTCTTTTAAAACACCTTGGGTTTTTGCAGAATGTTTCCTTTTCCTCGATTTGATGTGTCACTTATTTTTGTTTACTGTCCTTATGCAGAGCAATATACTTTGCAACCTATTCCAAGTCGAAAGAGGCACTTAACGGCATCTTCGTGCCCAACACTGGCATTGTGCATATGTCCTCAGCTGGCATTGCAGGTAGGAGTGTAAAATGCTCTGTCATCAACCATTGTTTTATCAGCCCTCTTCAGAAACTTATTTTTCACTCTAGCCAATAAGAAGTGAAATTGACCAAACCGTGCAAAATTAGGAAATTAAATTGCTTTCAAATTCAAGAAAAATAAAAAATTTCTCCAAAAAACATTTTTTCCCCAAAACCTGCTCAGTTTCACTACTCGGGAACAAATGTCTTGGACGCAAATAATGAAACGATTCGTTCCAGTTGAAAAGATGTGAATCGTTTTAATATTTCTTTTGTCCCAGAAATATCGGATGAATATCTGAGCTCGGTGCACATCTCGGCTCCACCTCTGAATTGACAATTTGAGAGCTGTGTTTTGACTCGGATCCCATCGTAGGGACTGTTGATTCGCACGCCCACCGTATCCAGGTGTGGATGATAAGTTCAAAATGCCTGATTCCAGAATTGGGAGGAAAAATGGGACAAACTCCTTCGCCACACTTACTGATCATTTCTGGAAATGTTAAATTAAAAATATGCAAATTCATTGTATGGGTTTGTGCAGTTAAAATAGTCTCTGTTGCGATTTAAGAATATATTTGCTGCTGTAAATTTCAATATATAAAGGGGGGCGCGGTGGCGCAGTGGCGCAGTGGGTTGGACCACAGTCCTGCTCTCCGGTGGGCCTGGGGTTCGAGTCCCGCTTGGGGTGCCTTGCGACGGACTGGCGTCCCGTCCTGGGTGTGTCCCCTCCCCCTCCGGCCGTACGCCCTGTCTTGCCGGGTAGGCTCCGGTTCCCCGTGACCCCGTATGGGACAAGCGGTTCAGAAAGAGAGAGAGAGAAATTTCAATATATTTCAATTCTGCACAGGATGCATACAGTATATTTGTAGTGCTTAATGAGTTAGCGGTAAAATAATTAAAGCAGGTCTCATGTGCTGGCTTGATCACATGGTTGCTTGGTTGGTTTTTTTTTTTTTTGGTTTTTTTTTTTGGCGTACACACATTTCACCACAATCTGCTGTTTCGTTTCAGGTTTCTTTACAAACTCCTTGATGAATCCTATTTGGATGGTGAAGACTAGGATGCAGCTGGAAAAAAGGAATGGCACCGGAGAACTGTGCATTAGAGATCTCCTTGAAAAGTATCATCTAATGACCTTAAGAGTCAGAGTCAGGCCTACCGTGTCTTTAACAACAATGCAGCGCTCAGATTATTGTATCCACGAACACTGCGGGGGACGCATCGGTACTCAGTCTTGACAATTGTGGAAAACAATATCGTGGAGCAAGTTAATTTCACCGCTCGTTTTTTGCAGTGCAATTTCAGCCTTGCTCTGTTGTATTATTAGACTGTATATGATCCATTCATATGTGAAAGTGTTTTTACGCCGATTATTAGAAGTGAAGACGGCAAGGTGCTAAATTCATCGATTGCCGTAAATGTAATATAGGGCGAGGAGTGCAGTCCTTTCAAAAACTGGATGTTTTTCATGCAGTCCACAACACTTCTGTTTCATGGCAGTAAACCTCAGGAGATTCTTCTTGTCGTATTCCAGCGGCACCGTTAAAGACCCCGAACGAATGACTTTTCTCCTTCCTCACTTCATCAGGACCCGAAGAGAGAAGGCGACGACAGCGCTGCAGTGCGCAAGGCGAGTGTTCCAGACCGAGGGGGTCCGCGGGTTCTACCGGGGTCTGTCGGCGTCGTACGCGGGCATCTCCGAGACCATGATCTGCTTCCTCATATACGAGTCGCTGAAGAAGCACCTTCTCGAGAGCCACTTGGCACCATCCAGCAGTGCGGGTGACAAGAGCGGCTCGCATTTCATGGAGCTCATGGCTGTCGCTGCCTTCGCCAAGGGCTGTGCCTCCTGCATTGCCTACCCACACGGTAAGCGCCCTGCCCTCACTCCGGCACCTCGCTCAGAGCCGTCGCAGACACCCCGGCAGCTCGAAGCAGCTCCTTGTCTTGGAAATAGGCCTTCGCTGCTGCCGTCCCGCTGCTGTAATGATAACCAGCGTCAGAGTGTGCTCTGAATAAGACCGGAACGCTCTCTCCGTCTTTCCAGAGGTGATTCGGACAAGACTTCGGGAAGAAGGCAGCAAATACAGGAGTTTCTTTCAAACGGCACAGCTGGTGGCTGCGGAGGAGGGCTACCTGGCCTTCTACAGAGGTCTGGTGCCACACCTTCTGCGGCAAATCCCTAATGGCGCCATCGTGCTCTCCACTTACGAACTCATCATCTACCTGCTTGGGCAGCCTTCCCAGTGACGTGGAACGCACGGCGGCTTCTTGCACCGAAGACGCCATTTCGTACCTGCGCTACATTAAGACGGTGAAGATGCGGCGTGTGACGTGAACGGCTGAAAATCCGAGGGTGTTTGTCACAATTAGTGCCGAGAGATGGGCTTTGTTCGTTCTGCCTTCTCTCTTAAATGGTGGACATTTGACTTGTTCATGGATTTGTACTGTGTTGAAGAAATATTCTTTTCTGGACCGGTTAATAGTGCGGTATATGTTTTAAAAAAAAAAAACCTTTAGGAGTAACAGTAACTGTAACATAAATTTCCTATTTATATTTTCTCTGGTGTCCAAAGTTGTCTGTTTCCCATGAAAAACGTTTTTCAAACGACCAAGTGATAAAATGTTTTAAACAAGATTTTTACTGGAAGTTGTCCACCCATCCCAACTGAGTAAATTCCGGATTGTGGTAGTCATTAGTGCGATGGAGAACGAGGCGGCGTAGACCCTGGACGGTGCACGACACCACTGCAGGCAGAGAATCGCACACAGTCACACACAAAGGACAATTTGGAGTTGCTGGTACATCTTAAACACATTTTTGGGAGGGAACCCATGCAGATGTTAGAGTTTTTTGTCATGTGTACAGTAAACAGTTTCTTACACCATACAATGAAATTCTGTGAATCCACTCAGCAGCCTATGACATAAATTGTAAGGCCATAAGGAAAGAAAAACACAAGGCCTAAATCACAAATTTACTATTAGTGCAAAAATCCAAGAAACGAAGTTATATACGTATATAAAGTGTGCAGTACGCGGTGTGAACATGGAAGACGTACATGTCCAAAGTCCTGCAGAGGGAGATTGGTCTATTCGCAGTTGAGAGGGGGTGTGTATTTGTGTGCGAAAGGTATGCGGAGGTATTCTGTGGTCTCTGATGTTATTGGTGTTGTGGATGTTTAGGAGGGACGGGGGGTAGTTGACACCCCTCGGGTTCAGAGGGTGAACTGTGTCTGCCGTGATGGGTGGAGAGGCAGCGGATGGGTGTCGTTCACAAGCCTGATGGCCTGTGGGTAAAAACAGTTTTTCAACCTTGAGGTTCTGGCTTTAACATTCCTGTACCATCTGCCTCATGTTAAGGGTGTGAAAAGGCTGCGCTGGGGGTGACTGTTGTCCTTGATGATGTTAATGGCTCTCCAGTGATGGTAAGGACGTTCCAGAGATGGTTTGAGCAGCTTCACCACTCGCTGTAGCGCCTTACGATCCCACACCGTGATAGAGCTGGTGAAGAGAATGTGAAAACTGTTCAGATGGAGCCAGTTGCAAGCCACAGGGTCACTATCCACTCATTATTTGTACCTTGGGATAGTTCACCAAATACCGTACATGTAGGTGCTGTGGTAACTGAAGTAAAGCGTAATGTGTCCTGTTTTCTAGGTTTTTATGTTAACTGCTTTTGAACCCAAAGGTCACAGGTGCGAATTTCACGTCCAGCTCTCGGACCCTTGAGCAAGGCACTTACCCTAAATTACTGCAGTAAAATTACCCAGTTGTGTAAATGGGTAAATGATTGTCACCAGATTAACACTATAATTTGCGTTGGGGGGGGGGGAAGCATCAGCTGTCATCCAGCTCAATGAATAAATGTAATAAAAAGTGCACATGATGTATCTGCAGAGAGGGCCATATTACTTCTATACCTGCTACGAGAGTAAATAAATACTGAGATATTGTGGAGGAGTGAAAATAAGTAAAAGGTAGTACTGACATCTCATTACAATCAGGTAGGGAGAGAGGACTCGTACAGTTTAACAGCCGTAGGCAGGAATGACCTTATGTTGCACTTTTTCGAAGAGCACAAACTAGACCGTTTGATTGCTAAAGGTGCTCCTCTGTTCAGCCAGGGTGGTGGGTAGAGGGTCAGAGTTGTTGACCTTGAGTCCTCCTTTGTACTACTTCCTCTAGGGAATCCTACCTAGCTCACGGTGTCCAGCCTTCCTGATTAGTCTATTGTATTTAATCTCCTGGTGATTCCATTATGTACATATTCCCAGCAAGTGAAACAGTGGGAGTGTCATCATTCAGTTCTTAAATTATTTTTGCTCATATGCAAAAACTGATTAGGTAACTTACAAATAACAGCAAACAGAATATTAAGGTGGTGCAGTGGGTAACATTGTCCCGCTCAGCACCTGGGCTCTTTGGCTGTTCATTCCAATCCAGCTCAGTCAGCGTGTGGAGTTTCCAGGGGTGTCCGCTGGATGTTCTGGTTTCCAAACACCTTGCAGAGACATGTTGTAGTTCAGGTGTATTTGACACTGCGTCATTGCGTGCGTGCTGCGTCATTGCATGCGTGCTTGCGTCATTGCGTGCACGCGCCCTAAGATGGACTGGACTGGTGTACCTAGCACCGATTCCGGGATAGGTTCTGGACCACCCTCACCAGGATGGCGGTTAACGAAAGTTAGATACGTTAGTGAGAATATTATTAATTCCAGGTTTACCTACTTTCTTTAGCATAGCCCTGCAACATCAATTTACAGTTTTTTGTTACCACACATGTAGGATCTGCTCTCTTCAAAGAAGCAGGCAGTCTCCCAATGTCAGTATAAGAGATGTATCTTTTAAAGCGTTGCAATAATGATAAGCTTTTAGACCGTGCACATGTTGGAAGTTATTTAAATACAGGAAATATTTGAATCCATAATAATTGCTGCGCCGTGCACGGCTTTTTCACGGTACACTGCGAGGCGCGTGAACGCCCGGGGGGGGGGGGGGGCTGCGAAGCGTAGCACAGCACGGGGAGAGCGCTGATTGGCTGCGCCGGGGGCTGCGGGGCGGGGCTCGCATGGATTCCGCTGCCCTGCAACAATAGCGCACAGAAAGTCCGTGTAAAAGGCTGCTGCTGGACGTGATCTGTAGCGCGAGGAGAGCTGTGCAAAGCGGGTCGGGATGGAGGTGGTGAGCAGGATCGTGTCGGAGAACCCCCACGCGACATTCGGCGGAGTGGGAGCCACCGTGTGCGCCACTGTGGCCTTCATGTACAGATTTCTTACAAGGTCCGTAAGGAGCTGCTCGTAGCGCAGCGAAAGTCGAGAATCACGCGAGATTTGAGGCGGATGCGGCGGCAGCGCGGTGATAGTTGCGGATAAATACGCTCTCCTTGCTGTTTGCGGTACTAGCGGTTGGGGTGAAGTAATAACAAGAGCTGTTTACCTGACCTTAAATGCGCAAATCCGGGAACGCCTCCTCCACGCGTGTCCGCTAGGTGTCGCGTTTTCCCAACGTCCAGACGCGCTCTCTTCTTGCCTTTGAATATGCTTTTGCACTCTCTTGTGTTTAAAGTCGCCGCCTCCGCTCCCACTTTTGAAAGTAAATATATGTCTGTGGTGAGTACTGTTCGTGTTTTTTTTTCTTTTTTTTTTTTAATATTATAGCGGTTCTGTGTATCCCCTCATTCGAGGCACCGGAGTCCGCGGTTGAGGAGTGCGGCCGCGAGCCCCTCCTCTCTCCTCTGGCGCGTGGGCTCCGCGCGCCGCAGCTGTTCGACCGCCAACAACTGCTGCCGCGAGCAGCTGCCGAGAAGAAACCCGCGTTTGTGCTCATTTCACGCAGCCGTCTTCACGCTCAAGTATAAAAGATGAGCCCTGAAGTGCGGCGATCGTGTCTCAGATTCGAGTAAATGAAAGAAAGGCTGCTGAAGGATAAACACGTGCTGCGGCGCCGATGTCATTGTCAAAATGCAGCACCATCGGTCCGATCGATTCGTCTCATCATCTGCTCCCTTTCTCTCTCACAGTGGCTCGTGTCTACCTGCCAGAAAGTTCATTTCAGCCTCTATTGTTTTGAAGCATCCTAAAGGACTGCGATCATCATCATCATGTGTGTAAATGCGAAGGATCGTGGTGGAGTCCATGCAGGGCCTCCTTGTTTCACAGCAGCACCGTTGCTCCGCCGAGCGGTTGGTCGGGACCCCTTGACCCCTGGCGCTGACCTCTTCTGAGGCGCCGCGTCTCGGCGAATAACGCCTGCGAACGGCGAGATCCGTGTGTTGACGCGGATGACGCTGGAGCAACGTTCCACCTTTAATGTCCCGGCAGTGTGTGCGCGTGAACTCGCCATTTCCCTTCCCCCGGCCTTTCGCCCAATCTCTCTGCGGCCCCCGAGTTCTTAAGTGACGAGCGCACCACGTCGAAAACGAGCATGTCGCCATCGGTTCGTTCGGACGGCTGGATGTCGAGTGGACCAGTGTGTTTGTGACAAGTGTTACTTCCTCACGCGGTGTAAAGTACAAGGACAAGATAGCAAGACCCCCCTCGGCACTCAAACTGGCCGCACAAGTCTATTTATTCTGTGGAGTCTAAGAGTTTGCTTTTCGGAGACAGTTCCCACAGCGCTCACAATGGCTTATTCAGCAAACATCGTGTTTTACTGGTATTCATCAGTGCCAGGAACATTCTGGAACTTTGCATACTGTAATACCCTAGGGTTGAGCACAATTATCTTTCAGTACAGTAACTGAACACATTTTACTGAGGATGGTTGCAACGATCAGCGTTTTCATTTATTTTCGTTCATCGCAGTTAAACCCACATTCTTTTTTTTTTTTTTTTTTTGTTATACCAGTCCCAGCTGAGTGAAGTTTACATTTATTTCTTTATCCGGCACTTTTCTCCAAAGTGACTTCCAATGAACTCTATGCAGTGTTACCAGCCCAAACACCTTATTCACCAGGGTGACTTACACTGCTAGATACACTACTTACAATGGGTCACTCATCCATACATCAGTGGAACACACACACACACACTATGGGTGAACCTGAATGACAGGTCTTTAGACTGTGGGAGGAAACCAGAGCACCCAGAGGAAAGCCACACAGACACAGGGAGAACATGCAGATTCCATACGGGCTCACCGGGGATCGAACCCATGCCCTCTCGCACCGCCCAGTTGCTCTGAGACAGCAGCGCTACTCACTGTGCCGCCCAAATCCCATATTAATGCTTTCTAGTAATATATAGTTGTATATTTATGAATGTTGATTTTAAGGATAGTTAGATGTACGAGATGTATGTCGCTTTTGAGAAAAGCATCTGCTAAATGAATAAATGTAATATTAGGTACAGTTGTGGAGAAGCATGTTGTGTTAGCATGGCTGAGCACAATTCAGTGTGTATTTGTTATATTTTACTGTTTACTCATTTTTACTTCTTTATTGTACTATTTATTTAACCAAACTGACGTCTGATGAAAGAAGAGGACACCCGCTATCAGATGTGGCACATCACAATTGCAGTCATGCTCTTTTTTAAGAACTGAAAGCTGTATTATTATATTGTATTACTAACTTTGTGCCAAAAAAAACTTTTTACACATCTTTAGTCTCTATTCCCCCGTGTGAAAGTGTTGTTCCTGTCTGTATATGAACGCATTTTAAAAATACATTCCAAAGAAGTGAGGACTGAAGTTCTCGAATTGGCACCTCGATAAAACCAACTTGGTGATTTTAAAGTTAAAGTAAATTGCTTTGTGTTCATTTAGTTGATATGTACCGGTTAGGGGTATGTCACAATGCAAAATGTTTGAAATACACAATGGAAAAGTCTTTGTTTCCTCTTCTTTAGCTGGAAACTGTGCCCGAGTTATGAATATTCTGGATTCAGAAGGAACCTCCTCTCTACAGCAGACTAGGCCACACAGTTATACTGCATTTTCACTTTACCTGGTGGTATGTGTAGTATTGTGCAACCTGAGTCGGGGAAATCGGCAAATTAGAAAAAGAAATCATCAAAGCGGTTAAGGCACCCTCCGAACGACATATTGGAAGCCAACTGATCTTACGAACAACTTATAAAGGTAGTTTTATTCGTGAAGCAGTGCTGCTGCATCATGGCATGGTTTGAGGCGCTCGTCTAGATGCCATGTGAATTCCTCCCCTCATACTAAAAACCTTGGGCAGGGAATTAGTCTGAAAGAAGCTTAAATCGTTCATCTTTTCGGGATGTGCATTTCCGAAGGGTCACTTGGTGAAAGGACTGAGAAGTGGAGATGATGGGTTCAGAATCGCAGTCAAAATAAACTGTCCAAAAATGAATAAAATAAATTGGCTTGTATAGCATAGTTCTTGTTTTTTTTTTGTTTTTCGAAGATGTCTGTTTGTTGTTTTTCTTTCCAGGAAGCAGCCCACACACGTCAAAGTGAACTGTTGGTTCTGCAACCAGGACACGGTGGTTTTGTCTCGGAACCGAAACAGCTGGGACTGTCCCACCTGTGAGCAGTACAACGGCTTCCAGGAGGTGAGCAAGGAAGAGGGGCGGAGCCGACTGACGGACACCGACACGGATCACGCCGGTCACCGCTCTCCGGATGCGAATGGGATTTCTCTTAGTTGCTGGTTTTTTTAAAACTTTGTATGGTTTTGGGGTTTTTTTGGTTTGGTCAGGTGGAATAAGAAGCCCCCCTTTTTTTATTTTAAATTCGAGTGTAGATTGATTTCAGCAATATGAAAGATGGTGTCCAAGCTGGTGTTTTTTGTGTGTTCTCTCCAGAATGGCGACTACAACAAACCAATCCCAGCCCAGTACAGTGAGCACATGAACCATGGGACCTGCGGCAAAAAGCAGCTGCCTGAGTCCCCAAAGACGCTGCAGTGGGTTAACTGTCAGATGCTGCTTTGCAAGAAGTGCAACACTAATCAGGCCCTGAAGATCAAGCAGCTGGCATCTTTCACTGCTAAGGAAGATGTATGTAGTGGAGTTTTCGTTATTAATTACAGCACTGTCCCCATTACATTTACTTATTTTCTCCAAAGCCTCTTACAATAGATGCAGTGTAGTGTTATCAGCCCACGCACCTCCTTCACCGTGGTGACTTACACTGCTAGATACACTACTTACAATGGGTCACTCATCCATACATCAGTGGAACACACACACTCTCTGTCACTCACACATTATGGGTGAACCTCAACAGCATGTCTTTGGACTGTGGGGGGAAACCAGAGCACCCAGAGGAAACCCGCAGACACAGGGAGAACATGCAGACTCCCCACAGACTGAGTGGGGACCAAACCTATGTTCTCTCACACCCCCCACACTGTGAGACAGCAGCGCTACTCGCTGTGCCACCGTGCTGCCCGTTAGATGGCCTTTGTTGTGTAGTCGCAGCTTTTTTTTCCTTTGTATTTTTCAGTGCTCTGATGATTGCCCCTCTCTGAACATCTTACTTCACACAGAGACTTTTTTAATGAGTTTTTTTTTTTTTTAAAGCTTCATTACATTAATTTTTTTAGCTGATGCTTTTCTAGCGATTTAAGTTTCAAGTTTATTGTCATAGATACAAGTACCATGTACATGTATCATGAAAATCTTCCTGAATGCTTCTCCACAGATTATGGCCAAGGACATTAAAAATACTGCACAAACAAAACAATGACAGTGAGTAGTGCAATAGCAATAAATAATGGTAACAGTAGTAACAATAATGCCAGTTGACGGTCAGAGAACTCAGAATGAGAATGCTTGAAGTGACAGTGTAATTTACCAATCCGCTTGGGTGGAGCAGTCCAACTCTAGTTACTAAAGGTGGCACATTGGTTAGAGTTGTATAGTCTTACAGCAGTGGGGTAAAAGCTGTTGCCGTACCTAGCTGTGCGGGTTCGAATAGACCTAAGCTGTTTTGCAGATGGCAGGGAAGAGAAAAGTGCCCGTGTGGGGTGACTGTGGTCTCTTATGATGCGCATCGTCTTTCTGAGGCAGCGTGTGGTGTAGGTGTCCTGTACTGCTGGTTGCTGTGTGCCGATGATTTCCTGAGCTGTTTTGACCACCCTCTGTAGGGCTTTCTTCAGATGCCTGAGGAAGTGGAGGCATTGATGGGCCTTTTTGATGGTTGATGCTGTGTGCTCAGTCCATGTGAGTTTGGCAATGAGGGTGACCCTGAGGAATTTGAAGCTATTGACCCTCTCTACAGCATCCCCTCCTATGTAGATGGGTGCCTGAACCGTATCCTGTTTCCTGAAGTCAGTCACCGGCTCCTTAGTTTTACTGACATTGAGAGACAGGTTGTTGTCCTGGCACCACTCTGCCAGGAGCCTCAGCTCCTCTCTGTAGGCCGTCTCATCATTGTTGGTGATCAGACCCACAATGGTGGCATCGTCAGCAAACTTTATGATGGTGCTGAGCTGTGATTGGCCACATAGTCATGTGTGAACAGGGAGTATAGCACTGGGCTCAGGACACTTCCCTGTGGAGTGCCAGTTTTGAGGATCAGTGGGGAGGAGGTATTGCTGCCAATCTGCACACGCTGGGGTCTGTTGGTGAGGAAATCCAGGATCCAACTGCACAATGCGGCACTCAGTCCCAGACCTAGTAGTTTCTGGATCAGCTTGGTTGGGATGACAGTGTTAAATGTTGAGTTATAGTCTACAAACAATAGCCTTGCATAGCAGTTTTTATTATCCAGGTGAGACAGAATGGTGTGAAATGTGTGTGATATTGCATCTTCAGTGGATCTGTTGTGGCGGTAGGCAAACTGCAGTGGGTCCAGAGTGTCTGGGATGGTGTCCTTAATGTGTCCCAGCACCAGCCTCTCAAAGCATTTCATTGCAATGGGGGTCAGTGCCACCGGGCAATAGTCATTAAGGCAGCTCACTTTGTTCTTCTTAGGAACGGGGGTGATGCTTTTTAAGGAGGTGTTAAATATGTCTGTGAAGACAGTAGCCAGTTGCTCACTGCATGTTTTTAAAACTCGCCCTGAAATTCCGTCCGGACCAGCAGCTTTGCGGATGGTGACTCGGCTAAAGGTTTTTCTCACCTGTGCCACGGAGACGGTGAGACCGGCGTTATCGTGTACTGTGGGGATGCGCAGCGGGAGGTCTTTGTTCTCGACCTTGAAGCGGCCATGAAACGCATTCAGTTCGTACAATGTTAACTTATAACTATTTACCCATTTATACAGCAGGGAAATTTTACTGGAGCAGTTTAAGGTAAATTGCTTGCTCAAGGGTACTACTGCAGTAAGTGAGAATCGAACGGGCACCCTTTGGATGGAAAAGCAGCAGCTCTAACCAATACGCTACCCGCTGGTTCCTTCTATCGTCTCCCCGCCCAGTTGTGTGCCAAATTGTGGCAGTGAAATGACTGATGGGATTTAGGATTTTGTTTCTTTTTTTTTTTTTTTTTTTTTTTTTTTTTTTTAATGATTTTTTTTCTGTTATATTTTTGAAAAATGTAGTAACAGGTTAAATTTTATTTTTGTTTCCATTTTAAAATAATTGAAATAGTGGTTACTGCCTGGGGTTGAAAATGAATGAATGAACGAAGGTTTTTATTACTTTATTTCATTACTGAGCCTGTCTAACAATCTGCTTCCAAATAGAGCTCATATTACATGTGGTCCTGTATTATGCGGATGTCTGGTTATCTGGGCCGCCACCTCTCCCATTTAGGCCACATAGTGGAGATTCTTCCGTGTAAGTGTCACGTTGGTTCTTTAGTAAGATGATGTGGCGGGGCTGCTGGAATTCAGTCCTTAGTTGGAGTCCTCATGGTATCGTATTAACGGCCTTTTCCAAATAAGACGGTCATCAGCGATGATATTAGCAGTTCATTGCTTGGGGCATCATTTTTGAATACACAGATTTGATACTACCGCTAATAGTATTAATCTTGAAGTGCAATTTCTTCTTGCAGTCCTTGTTAATAAGCTTTGTTTTGTCTTTTAGAGAAAAAGATGGTGCATATATATTATATATACCTTATATACACACTGTATATATATTTTTTTCCCCCTGTCATGCAGACAAAATATGACAAAGAGGTGGAGGTGTACAAACGCTACCTGGAGCAGATTCACAAACTGTGCCGCCCGTGCGAGGCTGCTGTGAAATCCTACATCAAACACCAGAACCGTCAGCTTCGAGGCCTGCTCTTCAACCATCGTCTGCGGCACAAACGCACCGAGGAAGAGGCTTTTGGGCAGGTAACATAGAGGAAATGCTGGGAGGCGCGGAGTTGTTGTACCAAAACGGACAAGAAAGAAAGGAATTGGGCAAGAACAAAAACTGTAAATAAGACCGTTTATTGCAAGATACAATAATGTTGTGGAATATTTAGTTCTTCCTTTAGGATATGGCATGTTTTTATAGCATGTTTTATTTTAGGATCATGGTGAAAACAAAAAAAAAAAAAACGCTGAAGCTTTGTGAGGGCAGCTATATTTGTAAACCGCTAAAAGGCCGGAAGTTGCCGATAGTAGGATTTTGCGCTGCCTTCGGAGGTTGATGACATTCCAGATGTAATATTGTTATCTGGGGAGGATGGAAAACAGATGAGCAGCTATATTCTGGAGGGCTTGGAGAGGTCTGGTAGCAGACACAGGAAGGTCAGCCAGAAGAGCTTGCAGTAGTGCGAGTGTGAGGTTTCAGGACCCGGATCAAGAGCAGAGCAGGGTGCATTGTGGCCATCTTCCAGACTCTCGTAGGCTATTAAATCTGATTAATAAATGCTCCGGTTTCTGCTTTTGTATGTTGGAAAGCATAAGCTGCTTGTTGAGGATGATGTGCAGGTTTTCTGACACTCTTGCACATTCAAAATGCTACACCCTCAAGAGAAATGACTAAGTGAAAGTAGAAAGGCTGCTGACTGCTTGGCTGGGATTATGTAGACGCTCACTCCAGGAGGAGCTGAACTTAGTCATACTCCAAGTGGAAAATGGGAGGGAGAGGAATGGTGCTCCATCACTGACACCACAAATGTGAAAATTACATGTATGTGCAAGGATCTAGTTATGAATGCTGCGTGTGGGATGGGCTGCTTCTAGTTGCATCGGGGAACATGCAACGTGCAGGCGGACGTGCGTATTTGTTTTTGTTTCACCCAGGCACTGAATGAGTTTACCGGAATGCAGTCCATTCTGTGTGCTGACTTGGTTCTAATAACGTGTGTTTCTTTTTTTCCTCTCACTAGAACACATCCTCACCGTCGCGTGTCGTGTTCTTGCGAGCCTTGGCGTTCATCGTCGGTACTTTGTTGCTGGCGGCGGCTGCGTCTGGAAGCAGAGAGTCCGTTCCCGTCCAGCCTCCTCCGCAGTTCCTGAGCGGAGGCATCTCTGTGACGAGGCCAGAACCCAACGGCGGTCCTGCCTTCGCCTCTAGGAACAGCAGCAGCGGTGCCAGCAGTGTGTGGCCTGAATTCTTGGGTGTGCTCCTGGATGAGACCATGGAGAGGATGAGACTGATGTGGAACTGTAGCACCAACCACCAGATGGCCATGGCCCTTTTCGGTCTGTCAGCTTGCATAATGACTCTCCTCCTGACCAGACCTATTAGGTAAATTATATAACCTATCGGTTGAATTGAGGAAAAGCTGACATGACACCTCCAAGCACAAGATTATGCGTTACATTCACACGAATTTGGCAAATGCTTTTTTCCAAAGCCACGTGAAACTTCCATTATGTGGAAGGAAATATCGATTATACGAACTACGTTCTCTAGTGAGTAAGAGATATATTGAGAGTGAAACAGTTCAAACTGTCTAGTTTGGTTTGATTTGTGAGCTGTCTCTGCAGTTTAACATGTAGTGCAGCGTGGACTCCTTTGCAAAAGTGTCTAAAATGTTCTGTGTTTATGTGCTCTTCGCTGCAGGCTTACAAAAATTGATACCGTGGCCTCCATCCTGTGGCTGGTGGTTATGGGTGCGCATCTGGTGGAGAACTACTTGACCGTGGAAACCTCCACCTGGCTACATGGTATCAAGATAAGTAGCACCTTCCTGTGCTGCTTGGTGGCATTTAGTTCGGTGGTCCTGCCAAACAAATCCCTTGCTTAGAGAAGGGGTCAGTGTTTCGAATCAGACCTGTAAAATGAATAGCCATCGTGTTTGTACGCAAACAAGGTTTCTTACGGTTCAATTATGTTTTTATTGATCAAACAGTGCGTTTGTACAACACTTCAGTTATT
Organism: Scleropages formosus; assembly: GCF_900964775.1. Lineage (NCBI taxonomy): Eukaryota > Metazoa > Chordata > Actinopteri > Osteoglossiformes > Osteoglossidae > Scleropages > Scleropages formosus. The sequence continues at coordinate 1,316,296 of NC_041807.1, forward strand.
TTTTATAAGCTAATTATTTGGTTTATGTTTTTTAAAGCGTATGCCATGTAAGTGAATTTATATGAGTACTTTATGATTACGGCTTTCGGGCTGTCGAAGTTAAACGGGGCATTAACTGACAATGTTACGACTTTTTGACAGAGTAACACACTAATTTCTGTCTGTAAACCCAACAGCTTTTACCCTGAAGTGGAATTACTGCATAGCTTTTGTAGACCAATCAGGATTGTTCTATACGAAGACTCTAATTTGAGTTTATGGTTTGTGAAATACCTTGTGTGTGTGTGTGTGTGTGTGTGTGTGTGTGTGTGTGTGTGTGTGTGTGTGTGTGTGTGTGTGTGAGAGAGCTGCGATCACTAACTCCTATAACCAGACCCAGTGGCTCACGTGCCAGTTCTGATCCGTCAGATTCTGTGTTACCGGCCTGTAAATGATGCACATGATGTCTTGGGGATGGGATGATCGTTGGTGGAGTTCAGGAGTATTTTGAGTGATTTAGAATGGCTTTTTTCACTCCAGGGCACCCCTACCTTGACAGAAGGGTACGCAGGGGAGCCCATTTGATTTACCAGTTTTGTCAATTTTTGCTTATTTTAGTGCATACAGTATTTATTGATGTGTAATTGTAATATTTAAGCAGGCAATCAATTATATTAGACTTGAGTTGTAAAACTCATAGTAAAAATGCCACGTACCTCAGTGAGATGACTGGCCCTGGTCACGTTTGAGAATGACAGTTTCGGATCACTCTCTCACTGTTTGTTTTGCCTTTTTGCTCAACTGAGTGAACTACTTCTGGCAGCAAATCCAGAACTGGATGTCATGCCTTCACTTGTAAATGCTGCTGTGTAGGCAGTCTGTGGATAATTCAGTTCATCCTACACTAGGGCTTAGATGAGCCTTCTGATGCATTTCCCTTACATGAATATTATATTCATGTTGCATTCAGTATTTTGCCTCTGAAAAGCACTTGTGAAATTCACATGCCTTCAAGTGTCCAAGTATTGTGCTTACCGCCTAAGCTCACCCCCCCCTTCCGAATAAAGACATGGAAAATTTTCATTCCACGACTTGATCCTCCTTCCATAGCTTGAGCCACCTTTTTTAGAATTCCATCCATAACAACCTTTCGTCAATGTGCTTGGTTGTTCAGTTCACCTTTGATGGTTGTCTTATTGCTATAATAAATTTTACTCCTTAGGAAATTCCCGGAAACGGTTCAGTCGACTCGCAGAAATTTTGTTCTGGAAGACTCCCTGCCTTGGTGGAGACCTCAGGTTTAGAACTCTGGTCTTCAGATTTCATTTTGGCAGACCCCTACATATTCTGCTTTTTGTTTTAGCTGACTCCTCACTTTACCTTGGTTTAGCTGTTCTTTAGAGGACTTGCATTATTTAACCCATTTATAGAGTATATTTATTATAGCAATTCAGTGTATGTACTTTGCTTGTGGTTAATACAGTAGGAGCATGGAGGGGTGCTTGAAAAAGCAAACTTCATGTCTCAAGTTGTTCTTAACCATTACATTACAGTCCGGATTGCGAATGAGTTCCGTTCCTAAGTCTGTCTTTAAGTTGGATTTGTACGTAAGTGGAACAGCTAGGTACGGTTCCTGTCTAATGTCAGTTAGTCAAATGTTTGTCTTGATACAGTTGGTCCCCGATTTACGATTTTTTCGGCTTTACGATGGTGAGCTGGCAATAGACATTCAGTAGGAACCATACTTGGAATTCTGAATTTTGAACCCCCCCACCGGGCAAGCGATACTTTCTCGGGATGCTGGGCAAAAACAGTGATCCACATCTCGCAGTCTGTCACACAGAGGTGCGTACTAGGTGTATTAAATGCATTTTCAATTTCCGATATTTTTGACTTATGATGGGTTTCGGAAAACGTAACCTCATCGTAAATCGTGGACCACCTGTATATTGTATATTGTGTACCTTTCTATGCATAAAAAAATATTAAAGAAACAATAGATACACTAAAACATCTTAAATATAATAATATTACTGTAGTACAGGAATAGACACTAACACCAACTATTTACATTAATCTGCATAAGCCCCCTTCAGCGCTGTTGCAATACAATGGAATGATAATAACAATAATAATGTTACTACAGTATTTATAATAGACATAGAAAGAGAATAATAAATGTTATTACAGTATTTATAATGGAGAGAGAGAACGTGTGTGTGAGAGATGATAAACTTTAATGTTTCATTTTCCAATGATTGTTGGCGTTTCACCTTTTTCCGATAGCTTTATTATTTCCACTTTAGTTTCAATCGTGATCCTTTTCCTTTTCTTGATGCATCACCATCACTTGCATCATATTTATGCTTTGGTGCCATGGTTAGGAGGGTAAAAACAAAGACATTAAAGCCAAATACAGTAACACACGAGACACTAACGGCAATGTGCTCTGACTGAAAAGAAGGAAGTCTTTGTCCTGCCTGGGGTTATGCGCCCCGCCAACGAACCGCTGTAGATGCGCAATGTTTTGATGCGGATCACAAAGTAGCTAGCACGCATTTGTTGTTATGAATCATTAAAAATTACAAAACAAAAACAAAAAATAGGCCAAACCCGTAGGTCAACAAATGTAGATTGATTGGTATTATGAATCAGTGTTATTTCATTTGAATGTAGCTGAAATATTTTTCTTTAAAATGCCTCTTCATCTTTTTTTAACTGAAGTTTAGTAAAGCAAATGAAGATGAGCTGTAATTAACAAATCTTGCATAAAACTAAATTTTAAAATAAGTCTTTAAATTTCCTAATGGCTACAATAATTTTTAATGGAAACTTTTTTTGTTTTGACATGAATTTTGGGATGCTTGGATTGCTGGGAGATTTGCTGATACAGACCAACAATGTGTAACTAATCGAAATGGTTTATTCCATCTGCGTAGCCCTAATGGTTTTCTTCATGATTTAACTTGTCGAGAAATGGTTTTGTATAATGCGGATGTACGATGTGCATAATTAGTTCCATATTATTAGTATTATTAAACTATTATATTATTTATTTATTATAATATAATATTTATTATTTATGTGTTATTAAACTGTGATATTCATTTTGTCCTCCAACTTTAAGATATCGTAAAAAGTAATTATTATAAAATGTTCATCCTGTAGTCTAATTTCTTTTTTTTTTTTTTTTTTTTTCTTTTAGAGCAATAAACCGTTTTTCACTTAGCATCATCTGAGGCCTTTAATGGAGCTTTAATTTCATGAGAAGGACAGTATAATAACATAATTTAATTCTAATCTTCACATCTGGGGTTCACTGTTGACACCAGTCTTACAGTAGGACTGCAACCTCTTTCAGTCGATGTTGAATTTTTTCAGCATGGGATTGCAGTGCCTAGACTTCACATCTTGTGATAGTATTTAAAAGTGTACGGAGAGAATAACTTGTTTTTTTTTGTCATAAGCAGGATTCATAATATAAAAGTATTTTTAAAAATGCTTGATAGTTTGTGTATGATAAACATTAAATTCCATTGAACTCTTGCTTTTTTGACAAAGTTGAAAAAGCTCGAAAAATTGTCAGATATTCACTCACCGTCACTCAGTTTATACTGCGGAGTAACGAACGTAGAGCTACGTACTATGCATATTAGTAGAAATATAATACATGTACAAACCAAATGCATTGTAGCTTTGGACAGGCCTCATAATAATCTGCAGTGTATCCAAGTTGTACTTTTATATTGCTGCATTTTATATATTCACAGTGAATTGTGTGCAACAAAAGCTTGTTTGATTTTTCATTTGGGTTGTTTATTTTTCTCCAGAATCGTAGCGTTATTCTGGGCTCCTCTTCATTCATATTGATTAATTTTCGTTTTGTTTCGTCCCTACAGAACTTGAATGTGTACACACTTATTTGTCCCATTCGGAGAAGTACACGGTGAATTTTCTAAGGGTATCGTTACTGAAATTTTTGTTAACCTGACCACCTGTGCCGTCAGGGACATCGGAACGCTCCGAGTCCATTTAATCCATTTAGTGCATCAATTTGAACCACGTTTTGTCCATGGTACAAAAATGTTTTACTACACTTATTCAGAGATGAGATCATGATTCCGCTCCATCCTTATTTACCCTAATATATTTACTTATGTTAACTTGCCGTAATTAACAAAATCCCCAATGAATCCAGCTTACTGAAAAAATAATTTTTTATTGTATCCACTTCCTGTAATGTTTGATTTATATTCAGTCTAGGACTTGTGATGCCTTGGGATTGTTGTATAACGTGCTGTTTCTCAGCCATCACACCTGGAGGTCACACTGCTTACAGAACAATTTGAAGGCAGACTTTTGATTCTAAATTAGTATACAGACACACCTCTACTTACGTAAATCTGATTTATGTAAATTGATTAGTTACGGATAGCGCTTTTGTTTTCCTCTAAACATCTGAATATGTTAAGTGCAAGTCTTCGTAGCCAGACGAGGCAGGAAGCTGCATCTTCCCGGTTCCCGCGTGTTTTGAGCCGTGAACCCATCTCCTCTCCTTAGTGCAGTTCTTTTTTCCCATATTTTTTACCCATTTCGTTATTCACAATGCCCGGTGGTCAACGTGCACTTGAGGGAAAATGAGAATCGCCTCGCAAGCGTACGGCAATCAATTTGGAGATGAAATTGAAAATAATAAGGCGGTATGAAGGTGGACAAAGATTATCCTCCATAGCACGGGAACCAGGTTTAGCCGTATCGACTATAAATACGATAGCGAAGGATGCTGCACGTATAAAGGAGCACGTGAAAGGAACAGCGCGGATACTACAACAATAACGAAGAAATGTCGAGGTGCAATAACTAGGATGGAAAAATTCTTAACATTATTATGTTGAATGGTGGAGGAAGAGGGGGAATCTAACATACGTAACTTGAATCGCGTAAGGGGTTGAAGTACAATCTATTTGCGTAAGTCGAAGGGTGTCTGTATATTAGAAAAAGAGAGGGCTGCGTGTTCAAGGTCGCCCCTTAAATCCAGACCTATTTGAATAACTCCTCCCACTTTATTTTAACCTGTGTTTTGTGTGTTTGAACCAGTTAAAACTGCATTTGTGCATATGAATTACTCTGCATATGTGCCTGGTTTTGTAGTATTTATTCACCTTGTAACATTTTTTGTATTGTGCGATGTATTTTTTGAGTTGAACTGACTGATAACTGTTTTAAGTTAATTCCCAAAGTATTCCTTTTCAAAGAGCTGAAAGAAAGGTATCGCATCTCAAGAGAACGTCCAAAGTGCACTTGTACTTTTTTGTGTTTGACGAATCGGTAAATTTAAGCAGACTTAATGGCGGTAGAACTATTCCAAATGCCTGTCTTAAACATTGTCGGCACAAAAAAAAATAAAACACTGGAAATCGGTCAATGTTTGTATTCTTTGGATCTGTACTGTTGCTCTGTTTCTATTGCAGCTGCCTCTCTGTGGTTATATACATTCAACATACTTACTTTTCACATCCTGTCTTCTGGAGTATCCCAAACATAGTAAAGCTGGAATATTTTCTACTCATAACACTTGTCTTTGATCGCTGCTCCAGTCCAGTAAACTACTGAAACTACATAGGATCTGGACTTGTCATTTTTTCTTTATAACGTGTCCTTTCTTTTCTGGCCGCTCATCCTCTTTAGCTAAATCGCTCTGAGTAGTTACGTTTGTAAGGCCTTCGCTAGACCGTTGCGTTTTAAAATGTATTAAAATATAATGGCGGACGATGACGACTGCTATCGCCCCCCCCGGGTGCGAAGTGGTTCGCGGCAAAGTGCGCTCACACACACACCAAGTCACAAACTGAGGGCCTCTGTAGATTGATAGGTGTGTGTGTAGCTGTGGGAGGAACCAAAAGCACTAAAAGAGCTCGCTGTATAAAACGCAAAGTTTAATATTACTTTCAGTCCATTTCTGCTAATGGTTTTTAAAATAATGTGTTATGAAATAAATATTTATCTTTGCTAGATTTTGATTTTCCCCTTGGAAATTTATTTCTGACTTTTTTTTTACGTGCTAGCAGCAGGGCTATTCTTGCATGACATTTCTGATTATTTTTCTGTTTTTCCAATAAATGTGTTCGTTGTTGTACACCGAAAAGAAGCAAATAAGCAGGTCAGTAGCAGAGAGAACTCCTTATCAAATTATTGAGGTGCAATGTTCTGAAAATGAACAAATGTCAGACTTTCAGTTCACAAAGTCATTTTAAGGACTTCTAAGAAATGTCACCATCAGCGGTGAGGACAATTTTAGATAATTTCATTTCAAAACATTTTAAACTAATGATAATGAACTGTTTTGTACTTTCTTAAGGTTAAATGCAGTTTGTTTTCAGCATCGGATATTCAGGTTGTCATAATTTGGAATGAATGCTGACCCACTTCTTAATGCCGCAGCTCAGCCGAGTCCCTCGATCGGACGAATGAACGACTTGCGGAAACGGGCTGACAGCTGTGAGTCTCCCCAGCCTCGTGGTGGGAGTGTTGTGCAGTGTTTCGCATTCGGCTGCGACAGCGCACACCCACACAGGTCATTTGGGGTCACAGCCCAGTGCTTCCCAATGGTTCACTGAAATGCTCCTTGAACAAGGTGTCCGTAATAAGATGCTTCAGTCTGATGATATGCACATCGCAAAATGTTTAAATATGTTCCTCGGATTTTATTAGAAGGTGGTGGTGACCTTCCGGTGACTTGCTCAAAGCGAACCGGTCTTGGTGGGTATTTGCTTTATCCAGGATATTCTGACTCCTAGTTCGTGGCAACATTCTGCAAGACCGTGTTATATTTGTTTTGTCATTATTTATTAATTTTGCTGACGCTTTTCTTCAAAGCACCCCGCAATGTGACGGTTGAACACAAAAGGTGCTTCTAGTTACTTGCCAGTTTAAACAATGCCATTATAACTTGATCAAGCGTATTTCACTGCAAGGTGACACTCGAATCACCATGCTTTTCAAAGCAGTCTGTGCCTGTAGGGTGGTACTCTTGGATTCGCCTTTTGTGTTACAACTGGAAACGTTAATGTATTTCAAAACATGGATCTCTGTTGCCCTACATAATTCAACACTTTAAAGATGCAAGCAAATTTTTCCTGTTAGATGGCCTAAATATTTTGGCTGCATAAATTTTAATTTGTCCTTTTTGGTACTTGGAGCATCTTAAGGAGTTATTTTCAGCGCGTCTCTTTCGGGGTAAGTCGGCCAACTTTCTCCACCTTTGTTCTGCTGTGTTTCCTTAGTCTTTTTTGGCATTTTCTTTTTCCCCGTAAAATACTCTCCTTTCAGAAGCCTCACTTCTGAAATGCCTCAGATGGGCTCGCTCCACGTTATTTATCCAGCATGTGTGTTGGTTGCTGTTTCTTCACTCGAAAATGATTGACTCTTGCAATTCAAAACGTAGAACTTGGAGCAGGTTCTTTGATTTTTCACTTGTTCATTTCATATGTCTATATAAAGATGTTATCTTGCTTTTCTATTAAAAATACTTGCTGTGTTTGAAATATGTGATGTCATAGACTATTATGGGCAATGTGCTATTCAAGCTCTCTGCCAACAGCAGCTTTGTGCCTTTGTTGATCTGGACCTGCTTTTCGGAGTCTTGCTTTGTAAGAATTTTTGCATCGTCTCTCAAATAAATGCCTGTTTCTGATTGTTTCATGGGTATTAATTGCTTCCTTTTAAATGCACATTCAAAAAGTAGCCCTGTAAATGTTGTTTCATGAGTCAATTAATGTGTAACGTTAAATCTGTCTCCCGTATCTTTTGTGACATCGAAATGCTCGATTGATGAAATATAAAGTTTGATATTTTAGAAAATTTGAGCACCTTCTGAGAAGCTGTCAATTGTATATTTTCCTCCTACAAAGAGAATTACTTAAGATCATTGTGCTATTCCGCAGGAATCATGCCTTTCAATGGCATCTTATGCGCCTACGTCAAAGTAAGGAGATCTGACATCTCTCAGTAACACCTGCCTAGTGTAGTAAAATCTTCTAGATATTCAAAAATGTAGAAAGCACATGAACAGCGGTGTGCCAAAACTCATGTCAAATTGTCATTTACAAGTAAACGGTAAGAAAATACTATTCACTAATTACCCGCTCACTAACTCACCAGCTCCAGTGTTCAGACCTTGCGAGCTACACTGTTGGTACTCATCATAAACAGCGATGCCGCAGGACACTGTATCTGTGACTCTATTTGTCTTTCTCTTTTCTCTCTCGGGTTTCGCAATTGATTGTATGCAGAAATGCGGAAGTTAATTTTTACATATTCAATTATCCTGTAAAGCAGCACAACTACGCTTGAATGCATGATATGCTTTTTTTTTTTTAAATAAGTCTATGTAATCATTTAATAATTAATGTTTACGCAGATGTATTTAACTTTTAATGAAAGAGCTGTGGTATAAGCAGAATAAACCATGGCCGCATCATCTCCTCATTAGGCATTGTTTTCCAGCAGCTGCAAACCACACAATGGTTTCTTTATGATGTTTTATGTACACAAAGTGTAGTAATGTGTGTAAAGTTCGAGCAAGTCCAGGGCTGTAGTGTTGTGTTAAGGGCATATTGTTTCCTCCACTTTCATATGACTGTATTTTCTGATATTTTGAAATAATTTGCAATATTAGGATTATCGTGGCGAGGAATGCTTTATTGTAGGAAAACGCTGCTCTTTCTCCATCCAAAGGATTAATAAGTGATTCCTACTGAGTAGTGTTACTACGGTAACAAAAGGTGCTCCGGCCGAGCCAGAAAAAGTTCCCACTGGGGCTCGGTGACAATGTAGGTTTGCGTTGTCGTTCAGTACTGCATAGCTACACCTGTTGTAGCTGCTTTTGAATTTAGGGTAGATGTTCCCAACCAGTATGATACCAGAGGGTTTACTTATGTTTGATTTTAATTGACTGCATTCATAACCAGAATGATGTTACTGTGCAATTACACTTTATACCGACATATCACAAAATCATATAATGAAAAAATGTGAGCATATAGTATTACATAAAATTGGTCCATTATGAGACTTAATTACACTTTACTGGGTTATAAAATCCTAGTATATTTTTGTAAAATCATTTGCATCAAGAGGATGGGCTGATCCGAACAGAAGTTGAAAGTTCCCTTTTCGCCATGGATGTATTTGATGAAAATGCTGTAGTAGCGTCATGTTTAAAGTCTGAAACCCAAAACGACGCATATGTAAGCAGGTTAAATATGGAATTCTCAGCACTTTGCTTCTATTTTTTACGTCTCATCATTTCTTATACAGCAGTTGCTCACACAATGCAGCAAGTTTGCCGTATTTCTACATGGGAATATTTACCTTTAAACATTAAAGTAATAGTTCTTTTTTTTTTTTTTTGTCTTTCTTCATTACATTACTTCCAAAATCTCACTGGCACCATGAATGTGAGCAGAACTACAATGTCATGTATGCATTTTCAGTGAAGTGGTGAACAGTGAAAACAGGTGCGTGTGTTTTTGGTCACTGAGCAAGGCTAAAGTGTGCAAGGCTTGGGGACTTTCTCTCACACACACACACACACACACACACACACACACACACACACACACACACACACACACACACACACACACACACACACACACACACAGAGAGATTAGATGTGTCTGGCATCTGCACATTGCCACTGCTGCAATGGTGATTTCTTTGAGAAAGTGCATTGACTGTAACAAGGCTTGAAGGTTCCGGAACAGTGTACGTCTTTTGGGGGGGGGGGGCACTGTGTGTTTTTTTTTTTTTTTTTTTTTTTTTTTTATTTTTAACACTAGTTCTGAGCACAGTCCCAGAGTTTCCCCCTCCCCTTGGGGCTGTTTGTTTCGAAACTCGTGTTACGGTAAGCGTCAATGGCTTTTCTAGGCTGCGTGCTACTCTGTGGTGACTGGGGGGGGGGGGTGGGGGAGGGGGGCAGTCTGCAGCTTTATTTGGCTTGCAGCCTCAGTTTCTGTTCTGTGCGAAAACTTCCTGTTTTCTTTTTCACTCGGGGCTCACTGATGCTTGCTTTACACTCGCTGCACACTACACCTGACCACAGAGCGCTCAGCAGCGTTCGGGGCTTTGGTGACTGATGCGCATTTGGGACCTGTACTTAATGCGGTACGGTCTGCCTCGCCACGGTTTCTTCTCGCGCAGTCCTGCGGAATCACTTATTACGTTTTTTTTCTTTCCCTCTCTTTTCCCACATGTCGCTTTACATGAGCTGCTCTTCCCTGTAGAGCCGCAGTGAACACGAGGCCTGCCGTGTTTCGGACGCTTGCGTTCTTGATTGCGCCCATGGTAAAATCATGCCGTATCAGTCTGCAGCGAGGAAGGTCTCCATCGACTTGTAATCAGTCAGAATTATGTGCCGAGCGAGCGGATATTCCGCGAGAACAAATGCAATGTGGAATCAGTATTGCTTTGGCAATAAATGAAGCGGGCACCGCTGCCAGGCAAGAAACAAGCGGATGCTAAATGGGTAGTTGGTAATATATCGCAGAACTGTACACTACTTTAATGAACCCTGAAAAGTCTCTCTACTGGATTTGGTTGCTGTAGGAAGCTGGATGGCACATTCTTTGAGTCCGTTGAGTTACCGTATTAATAATGCAGGCAGAGCCCGATATTTTCTATTGCAACGAATCCGTTTTCACTCTTCGGTTGGCCGACTTTGATTGATTTGGCGCAGAATGGCCCGTTCTTCTCCAATCCAAAAATTAATGTATTTAAAAGTCCTCAGATTGCGGTATGAATTTAACAGTGCTTTTAAGTTTTGATGAGCTAATACAATCTGTTTGTTTTTTTTTCTGGCAAATGTCAGATAACGATACATGTGGGTGGGGGGAGAATGCAACGCTCGTTCGTGGGTGGTAGTACGGGTTGCGTGTGTAAAGCCTCAGTTCTGCATCGTGTACGTCTCACATTGTTTCTTTGCGCCAAGGATTTTGTACACTTCTCATGCATATAAATCGTATGAACAAAGAAATGCGCTTGACTGAGCACACATATTAACTTCCCCTGTTTAATACTGCTAATAGTCCTCACTTTGAATGGTATCTCGCTTCATGAGGGCATAGCATATTCAATCTCGTTTCTTTTTTGGGTTCCTGTTTTGGTTCCGCTTTCCTTTAAAGTGGATCAGAATTATCAACCTGAAAGTCATTGTATATGGAAATGATAAAAATAACAGCGTAGCTTAAGGACACGAACTGGTGACAAAAAGTTTGCCGGTGCGAATTCCAGCCGCTTTGCGGCCGATTGAAGCACGTGACATGTTTTGCTTTGGTGAAAAACGCGAAACTGTGCACATGAATGTAAACTGTTTCAGTCTGGACGAAAATGTTATGTGAAAAATGCATCACTCCCAAACTGCAGCTTCGGTTTCATTATAAGGTCGAATGGCTTTCCTAGTTATCCTTTTTAAATATATAGGGAACATAATAAATATATTTGTAAATAGGGGACAGCCAGTAGCGCAGTGGTTAGTGCTGCTGCTCTTGGATCCAAAAGTGGCAGCTTTTTTCCCGCCCCCACCTCCGGCTGTAGTACCCTTGAGCAAAGTACTTACCCTGAATTGGTCCAGTAAAATTACCCAGCTGTATAAATGGGTAAATAATTGTAACCTTAATATTGTAAGTTGCTTTGGAGAAGAGCAACAGCTAAATGTGTATTTTGATATACTGCTTACAATTGTAAAGGTACCCAAGTTAAGAAGAAAGTACCTTTGTGACATTTCGGTATATGCAATTTTCATTTAATAAGTTCAGTTTGAGGTCAATAAAGAATAGCAATTCACTTTATTTATCTAGGGGCAACGTGCAGAGAGATCCCCTCTTGTGTAAAAATGTCGAACTATCAATTACTTTTTAATTTTAATTATTTGTTGTTTACATCCATTCACCGCAGAGCTGTTCCTTCGATGCCACAACTTGCTGCCTGATTGGCTGCCTCGCACCCTTGTTCGTAGAGTGCTGTCTGTTGTACTGGGTTGTTTGAGGTGGATAATGAATCAAGGAGGGCTGACATGTGGAGGGAGACTATTGAATTAATGCTTTCCCCTCCGAGAACCCAGTCGCGCTCTCTATCTCTCTCATCTGAGTCCGAGGGATGCAGCGTTGGACAGAGAAGTCAGGCTGTCAGCCGGGTGGAATCGCTGATCCACAATAGCCTCAGTTTGTACGTTTTTTCTATTCATCCATTCATTTATTGTTGCATTTAGATATTGTTCCCATCCACAGAAGCAAATCTATACAAGCATGAAATCTTTCTGAAGATAATTATGTAACAAAACAACATTTAACATTTGGTAGTTTAGACTTTAGTTGTTTTTTTAAGCAAATTATTTTAAATTTGCATATGATTTTACATTTATGTTTACAGTATGTTGTTAATAGACCTGTATAAACTGCAACAATAGAACTGCAGTCATCATTTTCTTCAGTGTGCATTATACCCTCCGTTAGAAGGCTGGTGTGCACTTCCCCATTAACTCACCACATTCAACACAAGCTACAGTATTTTTTTTTTTTTGGGCTAAGTATTATTTACAATGAATATTATAACAGCCATGTGGAGGCCGAGCTGAACGAAAGCGCCAATAAATAGATCAGAATCTGTTATGAAGAACTGACATTATTGTAATGTATTTCCTGGAACATATCTTCACGAAAAAGTGAAGACATTCAGATAATTCTGTTCATTTCGTACAACAAACTACAGGAGAAATAGGCTGGGGTGCCGAGACGAGACGCTTGCTTGTTAACCCAGTATTCAGCGCGTATATTTACAGACTGTGTGGGCTGTGTAGGTTGTGGGTGCACTGAGAAATGGGGTTAAAGCAGGGATGTGGTAGATATATCCTGTGTTCTCTGCTGGTAACACTGATCTCTTTCAAGCAGGATGGGAGAAAGTCAAAGGAAATTGGAAAATATGACCCCTTACGATGGGTGAAGATGGTAGATGACGTACACTGTAAGGTCTGCTATAATAGCGGTTAGAGCTGCTGCCTTTGGACCCAAAGGTTGCAACTTTGAATCTCACTTCCAGCTGTAGTGCCCTTGCCTTGAACAAGGTACTTACCCTATAATCGTCCCAGTAAAATCACCCAGCTGTATAAATGGGTAAATAATTGTGAGTGGATTTGTAGAAAGGAGTCAACTAAATGTAATGCATCGGTTAAGAACTGGGTGTGATGCATAAGATGTTGGTGTGCAACCATCAAGACCACTTCGTAGCTGTTTTGGTGCCATTTTTCAGCTTCTGTTTTCTCTCATTTGCATTCATTGAGAGTGTGAAGAAATTTCCGGACTGGGATGGTCATGGACACCTGCAGATTTGCTCCTTTGCGATGATGTTGGCAGCGCCTGTATCTTACTGTATGACCTCTAATAATGTACGGCTATAATAATGTAGGGCTTACATGTACTTCAATGGAAATGTACCAGAGAAGAGCACTGAATGGGGCACTGCTACAATAATTTCTTTCTTTTTTTTTTTTTTTTACCTTGTACCATGCTATGTCCAGGTATTTTACATGTGTGTACAGTTTCACATACACGATTGAGCCATAATCAGAAGTACAAAACAGACACAAATCGGATCCCTGGGGATTCATTTTTTTGTTTTCACTAATTATTTCAGTAATTGAGCCCACAATCGTGAAGCTCATTTTGTTTTGTCGATTCTTTAATACAAAGTAACTGTTACTTTTAACAGTCTAATAAGGCGGAGTTCAATAATACTTAACATTTACGTGGGTGAACATTTTTTTTTTGTTTTGTTCACTGTCTGTGACATGATTCGCGTGCTCTTCCGACAGACCCTTTCTCCACCCTCCCTCCTCTTCGGCGTTTTTCAACGGCGCCTGAACGTTTGAGACGGTGCCTGCGCAGGCGGCAGCTCATTGGTTGATGTGGAAGCAGCGGCTACGCGAGCGAAGGAGCGCTGTGCGGGATGCGCTGCTTTTCGTCTCCTGTCAGAAAATCGCTGGCGGAGTGTGGGAGGCCGTGTCTCGGAGCCGTTCTTTACAAGTGCAACTCGTTCTGAGGGCTTTGCGGGTCAGAACCCGCAGCCGACACTAGAGCGTGGTCCGACATACAGATTTGTCCAAACAGCGCTGAACGCCTGATCGCAGCCGAGCTGTCATACGGAGCGATGGAATAACACTACTATTAATTTATACTGATGATGATGATGATGATGATGACCTGGACCAGACAGAAGCCGGAGGTGAGTAGTAGTAGTAGTAGTAGTAGTAGTAATAATAATAATAATAATAATAATAATAATGCTGATAAGTACCGCGCCTCACGTCCCCCCCCCCCAATTTCTATGCCATTATGACTTATCACTCACTGTCTACTCTTCTGGCAGTTGTTCAAACATGAGTCACGACACTCTCTTAACATCGCGTTGTTGTCGAACAAGCGGAATGAATGTACATCATCATTGTGTCGTGATCCGCGTTGCGCGGCAAGTACATCCCTTCTCGGCTCGCTCGGTCAGACTCCGGAATCGCCGCGTGAATCAATGGCGCAAAACTGACATGGCGCGAGTTGCGCGGAGTGAAGTGCAGTCGGTGTCGGTGTCGAACTGTCCTCAGTCAGTTCAGTGTCGGTGTCCCGGCGTCTGCTGTTTTCCGTGTTCAAGAGCAGTTTTCTCGGCGTCCCATCGTCAGCGTTTTGTCCCTTACTAGTTAGCGCCAAAAAGTCCATGAATTATATATGATGATGTGCTGCGCTGTACGTTTCTTCCTCGGTCTCGGCTCGTTGGACAACCTTTCCTTTTCGGGGGGGGTCAGAACTCAGCTGTGTTTTTAACTCTCACACTTCGGGCAAGTTATGCTCGAGCCTAGTATGATAATATGTTTGGAAACGCATTGTGTGCGGGCGCGCGCGTGTGTGAGAGAAAGAGTTGTGAGGGAAAAAAAGGCGCCGTTTTTGCGCTGAGGCGAACGAGGTGGGCGACGGTGTGGTAAAACAGCACTTTTTACTGGGTCTCCTGCTGTTCCAGGTTCCCCCCCACACACACACACACCTACCCGGTGACACTGTAAGTGTAGTCAGTGACTTGAAGGAAGGAAAAGTGACTTTTTAACTGACTCTGCTGGAGAGACTGTGCTGCCTGTCCTCCTCCTCCTCCTCCTGTTCCCCATTTTTTACTTGTCCTCTCTTGTTTGTGAAGTTTTGCTTTTTAAAAGCAGCTTTCAGGTTTTGCATATTGGTGCAGCTTCGGTCAAGAACCAAATCAGTCTACTGTACATCCTGTTTTTCTTCTGGCGCAAGTTCGCTTCACTTTTGACACACTTCTGTTTATTCAGACACCTGCGGCTTCATCATATTTTTGTATGATTTTTGTTTTTTTCTTTTTTTGAAATTTGGAATATTACACGGAGCCCTTCCAGTACTGGACGTGGGCCCGAACCCTGTGCCATGGGTCTGGAGCACCAGTTCCAATAATGATCGCATTGCTTTGCGATGAGAACGCTCTCCTCCCTGGGGAACACATATCTTGTCATGGTTTCTGCTGCCTTTTCCTTCCCTTACTTTTTACACATTAAATGGTCACAGCCTTGAATATCCCCCCTAAAAAAAAAAAAAAAGAAAAAAATCAGGGTAAAAACTGCCTTGCATTTTTAATTCAGTCACCAATAAAAGAGTGACACAAACCACGCGCAAACAAAAAGCAGAACACACTTTCTGAAAGGCCTGCCGCTTAGGAAGACATACGGAAGCGTTTCTTCCTGAGCCCGCTCTCAACATTTGTTGCACGCCGTGTTAATGTTCTCTACATCGTTCAACCTTATAGCCCATGATTTTTTTTTTCTCCCCCCCCCCCCATAAGTGGAGAAAGAAACATGAAGACAAAGGTCAGGTAGGTGTAAGTCAAGCTGCAAAGTGAAAGTGGGTTCAGTAAAGCGCAAGAACCCTGCTGCGTGTCCGATTGTTTTCGAATGACTTGTCGCGATGGGGGTAAAGATGAGAAATGGTTGCTGAAGATACGTTGTTGTTACAAAACGCGTACACCTGTTTTTTCGCGCAGAGATTTGCGCCGAACACCCAGCGTTGCTCCTTCGTGTGGAAGGAGCCGTTTGCAGCCGAGCCGTTAATTTGCGTTAAACGCTGCAGTGGGAAGAAGTCGCCTTCTTGGTTGTTCGGAAAGAATTGCATTGTGTTAAAATCAGTGCTTTTTTCTCACCCCCTCAGGAAATACACATATTTTGCACATATTCTGACTAGGACATTGTGTGTCTTGTAAAATGATGAATACGTATTGGGTGAAGCTCACTCTATACATTTCAGCTGCATTTTCCAAACAGTTTCTCAGCACACATCACATCTGCAGCAGGGACGTTGTGTCATGATTTGAACGGTACCACTAAATCGAACCATTAGCCGGTTTGTAATGAGAACCGGGAAATTCTTAATAGTAACTCAGTGTCCTTCCTAGTGCTACAGTCACGTTTCAACTTGAATACAGCTTGGTGACTAGTTAGCATGTGAGCATGCAAGTCAATCCAGCAGGAATTGCTACTTGAACTCTTGAGGATATAATAATAATGGTTACAATAATAATCATCATGATCATCATCATAATAATCTTCTCTCACGGTATACAAAAAATGTTTTTGGGTAATATGGAACTATTTTTAAAAAAACATACTGTATTTCAATACTGTTCAATCTTGTTCAAAGCTATGGGTAAAGCAAATTAAATTTAAACACAGCGTGGGATAAATAGAATAAAAGATTACGTTTTCAGATTTCTATACTTAATGTTGCAAGTTCTGGAAGGAATCCTTTTGTAGTAACCTTGTGTAAGAGGCATGGTGTGAGAAACTGCAGAGAAATGTTCAGTTGTATAAGATGTACAGTATCCTGCAGTAGAATAAAACTGTGTTACAACCACAGAAAAATGTTTGAAATTCCCACCTCGTTGCAGCTCGTGCTTTGGCCCAATACACCGACGCTGTACAGCTATACTGTGACACACCAGGCATTTTTAAACACGGAAGGCAAATATCTTTGATAGTATGACTGAAAAGGTCCAATGTATTGTCCTTAACCTGTTTCTATGGCATTATACAGTTAGGTCTAATTATTAGTAATTATATAATAATAATTATTTCAGATTATACAATTTCTCTTCTTCTAATGAATTTTCATTCGTTACAGCTGGAGTTAAAGCTTTGCCCGTGCTGGGCACGCGAAAATAAAATGCTACAGAAACAATGCTATGTAATGTAGTTCATAAAATGTATATGCACAGAATATCCAGTGATTGCTGGATTTTCTCCAGTTTTGGAAAGGGGATTCTGATGAGCTCATGGTTGTGGGGGTGCAGCCCTCGTTGGCTACTCCCTCTGTCTGATTAGTCAGGAATGTTCTGGAACAGAACCTTAAGAGTTGCTTGGAATGGACCCACTCCCTGAAGAATGGAGATGTCAGTTCTTACTTCATACAGGGAACGCTGCCAGATGTGGGCTCTCTTTTTAAAAAAATGAATAATTAATATTTTTTGTCTTTACTCTGCCATTTGACCATTCCTGTTGGTGCACATTGACATGTTACTAGATAGATAGATAGCAATTGCGTTAATCGAAAGATGTTGTACTTACTGATCTGCTCTCTTTGTCCACCCAGAACCTGACCTGGCTGTAAATGAGTGGCCAGCACAATGGCCCCTGGGGTCTACTGCTTGCCAAATATGTGGGAGGGTGGGGTCCAGCAGGTGAAGATGGACTTCCTCCTCCCAACAGGGATCTACTTGAGCTTTGGTGTGTCAGGCAATGACACCATCGGGGCCATCAAAAAGGTAACATCTGGTTTTTAATATGTACGCAGAGGGTATTTTAAAGGAAACATTGGGGACTTGGTGGGCTCAACTGGACATCTCCTTCTCAGCATATGTTGACACATTGAAGTGTCACTGCAGCCAAAGCTGCATCAGCTCGAGACCTTTTTTGCTGTTCCCATAGCCTCAAAATGAACTGGCTTCATGCCACAGCACTGTTGCACTGATATCCAAATTCTGTCCCAGGAATCATTTGATTTCACCAGTGTCATTCCTGTACCCCAGTGTGCATTTTGGTGGTTGTCAACGGAGGGGTTTCACCGGGAATTTCCAGGGCAGCAAGATTAACAATTCAGACGTAAACTAGTCGAGATATCTACGATTTTGTTTGTCTGGGTTTGTGATTTAGAAAATACATTTTTCCCCTGAATCGAACTTCATCGAAGTGTGTTACTGTTTGCACATCGCGCAATGTGAGATTTTGTGCTCGTTCTGACTGCCGAACGTTGCATCTTTGATAATTTGCGAAATGCAGACTTTGTGGAGGAACGCAAAGAACGAGCCGCTCTTCTTCGCACTGAGTGACCCCGACGCATACGTGTTCACGTGCATCAACCACACAGCGGAGCAGGAGGAGCTGGAGGACGAGCAGCGGAGGCTGTGCGATGTCCGTCCTATGATGCCCATCCTGAGGCTTGTGGCGCGAGAGGGCGACCGTGTCGAAAAGCTCATCACCTCCCAGATAAGCCTACTGATCGGCAAAGGTCTGTTTAGTCCCTCGGCAGCTGATAGCATCATGTTTTCTCTTGAAAGTAGTTGTGTGATCTTTTATGGCTGCGGGTAGGGTAAAGGCCTGTGATTAAGGACTTGTTGACAGGAGGAGTCCTGCTGTAGTACCTTTCAGCAAGGTGCTTAAGCCAAATGTCTCCAGCAGAATATACAGTATCATTGTGTGAAATTGTTAGCTGTTCTGGAGAAAAGCTTTGGCGAAGGATAACAATTAATTACTGCAACAGCAATTGCACTAATAATGATACAGTGACGATAGTGTTCTTATTTGTCAGGAGTACATGAGTTTGACACCATGAAGAACCATGAGGTCAACGAGTTCCGTACCAAGATGAGGACCTTTTGTGAGGAGTTGGCGATGGATCGTCAGCGGTTGCCATGGCAGAAGTGGATAGAGTACAGTTTCCCATGTGATCTGGAGCCTTGCGCCCTGCTGTCCCACAGTGGAAACTTAAGGAATCGCGCATCCAAAAAAATCATAGTCAACGTGAAGTTTGAAGCGAGTGATGTAAGTTACTTTATTTAACATCATGCGACCTGATCAATTAATTGTAAAGCCATGAATGGAAGAACTGTGTATGTTCCTGGGGACAGGCGTCAGTGACATCTAGTTTTACTGTGGTTATGAATTTAATGTTCCTCTAGGAAAGCTTCACACTCCAGGTGGAGCCTCAGGAAGTCCCGTTGACCCTGATGAAAAGTGCGCTAAAGAAAAAGGCAACTGTCTTCCGACCAATGAAGCAAGAGAAACCAGAGGACTACGCCTTGCAGGTTAATGGAAGATGGGAATTTATTTATGGGAATTTCCCCCTCTGTCAATTTAAAGTGAGTAAACAACAATAAAAGGCTTCTGTGCACACTGTTGCTTCGGTTCTCCATCACATGCTTTGTTTGCCTATGTTCTTTCATTCCAGGTCTCTCTAGTCCACAAGCTGTTGATGACACAAAAATTATATTCACCAATGAAACTTGTGCCTATGACTCGGATATTGACTTTCAGGGTTAAACTGCATTGTTTCCAGCAGAACAAATAAATGTGCTGTTTTATTCTCCCGAAAGTCTTACTTGGCTTTAGTGTAGCTGTATTCTGCCGCGATTTTATAGAGTCAAAATAATGTCCTCATGTTGGCAAGCTGGGTTACCGGTTTTTAGTTCCCCGTTTAAGATTACCTTCTACTCACTTTATGGCATCTGGTTGATACAAATGTACTTGACTAGGTAAAATTTGATGGATAGATTCTTTTTTGAAGCCTATTTTGTTTGGTGAGGTGTATCAGCTGGCTGTGCTGAACATCACAGATGTTAGCAGGTAACATGTAACTTCACTTAAGGAGATGCAGGTCTGTGGCAACACCCCTAATTTTAATTTACTTTTTCCCCAGTACATTTTTAACTGCTTGCACAGTGGAGTTACCCCACACCTTACAATGGTCCACTATTCCACTATCACGAAGTACCAGGAGGAACAAGGAGGGATAAGCAGGGAGATTTCCAAGAATCGGAGCTCCTCCAAACCTCCCCCACTACCCTTAAAGAAGGTAAGAGAACAGCTTCTATGAGAACAGGACCGTTCAATGAAAGGAATTACTGAAGGGATAATGTTTGGCATTTAACTCTGTTCTCTTACCAGATGTACTGATGACCTTGGATGTAGAATCAGATGCGCTCACTCTGGTTTATTCGTTTTCATACTGAGAGAAGGAATTTGTGAATGCGCGCTAACTTTTTCTGCAGATGTACAAATATCTGTTATCACAAGGAATTTCGAACACGATGGAGATCAGCAACACACCGCAGACGGTGTTGATGAGATCTCGCTATAAATCTTGCCCAATACATATACAGAAGCATGAGGAAAAATACCACTACTGTGCCAGTTTTACTCTCCTCTGAAGGAGGAATATTTGTTAAACACTGTTCATCCATGAACATTAATTGCATGGAAGAATTTTCTAAGGTTGCTGTGGTAAGTGTGAAGTGACGACATGGGGGGGGGGACACTGGCACTACAGGCCTTGTGGTTTCCAAAACAGCTGTCTTTATTAACAGCTGGAAAGTGGAACAGCGTCCCTTTAAGGGCCGCTGTACACTGGTCGCGTGGCGGTTAGAGCTGTTGCCTTTAGACCCAAAGGTCGCAGGTTCATACGTCACCTACAGTGTCCCTTTAAGCAACACAAGAAAACAAAAAGTAGGGACAAAAAGAAAAAAAACTCCTGACTCTGAATTCACCCATGTCCCTAGGACTTACAATGTTAAGCTACTTTATAGTTATTTACCCATTCATACAGTAGGGTTATTTTACTGGAGTAGTTTTGGGGTAAATACCTCCGCCTGTAGTACTCTTAAGCAAGGTGAGATTCGAACCTGGGACTTTTGGGTCTAAAGGCAACAGCGTCAACCACTGTAGTACCAATTGTCCCCGTTAGATGATAGTTTGCCCAGGGCCAGCTGTATTTAGCACTCAAGGTCCTTCTGTATCTGACTTTCATCTTATTGAAAATTTGGCAAATGGATGGATATGGTCACCGTGACCTGAGTGCACTCTTCTATAACGGCCGACTGTTGCTCGTGTATATGTTAATTTGACAATGTGTGTATCACTGTTTAGGGTGTGAATTTAGGATGTGTACACTGCGTTTCATGCAGTTCTAAGGTCCTTATGGCTAGTTTCCAAAGATTAGCCAGAATTTGTAATTGTAAAGTAACTATATATACCCCTGAATCAATGCTGAAAACAATTGGAAGGGCTTAAAATTTTATATTAGTATTAATAATTGTAACAAAACTAATTAATTTTAACGAAATAAGATTACATGAGTGAATTATTTGCCACCCGTTTCCAAGCAGCAGACCATGTCCTCGCTGTGGTCCATCCAGGATGCGTTCTCTATCCACCTGATGCACGGCAGCCGAGTGAACGCCGATGAAGGGATGAAGGTGAGTCTCCTACATCTAGTTACAAATGCTACAATTTGTTTACTGATATCATGTCTTCAGTGGACGATGTGGGAAAAGGCAGATTTTCAAATAATGTGGTCATGTGACTCTGACCACGTATTTCCCATAATTCATCTGAAGCGGTTTAGTGAAACTTCGCAAAACAGGAAATGGGGAGGAACTGGGCTTTCACGCCTCACTCTGGGGCCTTGATTCTTAGAAAAGGGCAGAATTTTCGACACCAGTTCTCTTTTTGACTAACCCTTTTTTTGCGGTTTAGAAACTAAGCGGAAGATAAAAATGGGTTTGGCTTGGGTGGGGGGGTGAAATTCATCAGTAGTGCTAAGGGGGAGGGTCTTGAATGTTTATATAAATGGACAGCAGGAAGTTATGAGAGAGTTTTTACGTTAAGGTTCTCTCTACAGCCTGATAAGACGTTTCCTTACACGATTGTCGATAATGATGAGCAGGCTAAATAATTTTAGGAGATATTGTAAAACTGAATTTATTTAAATTTGATTTAACAACTGTGTCAATATGGGATGGAGCACACAATGTACTGTATATGTATATGCAGTTATGTAAGGGGCAACAGGTTCTTTGGTATTCAGAGCTGTTACCTTTCAGCCAAAGGACTGGGGTTTGAATCCCCACTTCTGCTGTAGTACCCTTGATCAAGATACTTACCCTGAATATCTCCAGTAAAAAAATACTCATCTGTATTAATGGGGAAATAATTGTGAATAGCTTAATGTTGAAAACCAGGCCAGCCTTCATTTTACTTCCAGCTTCATATAATTAAGAACACATCAAAATTAATGGAAGTTTGAATTATGAAAGACAAACTCGGGTATAAAACTGTGGAAATTCACATATGAAGTAGTTGAGGGACATCTGAGGGGGGGAAGAAAGGCATCATATCTGAAACACGCCGATGATGTGAAAGACGTTGGTGGTTATCATACGCAATATGCGCTTTGTCCCTCAGCTGGTGGTCCAGGCTGGTCTTTTCCATGGCAGTGAGCTCCTGTGTAAAGTGGTGACCAGCAGTGAAGTCAATGTCTGCTCAGAGCCAGTGTGGGATCAGAAGCTAGAGTTTGACATCAACGTGTGTGACCTGCCACGCATGACCCGCCTCTGTTTCGCTCTGTATGCTGTAATTGAGAAGAGCAAGAAACCACGCTCCACAAAGAAGAAGAACAAGAAGGCCGTGAGTTAATAAATGGTTGTCACACAAATCGAATGAAAATACAGTGAATGAGTTGCATCAGTACGGTGTTAATCTTAAGTAGTTGCATGCAATAACAGTTTGGAATCAAGAATAAAAACATGGACCACTTTGGTGTTGCGGGACATTCGTGAACCATCTAACCTGTTGAATGCACTCCATTACCTAAACATTACATTCACATTTATTTATTTAGCTGACACTTTTCTCCAGAGTGATATACATGTATTACAATCTAGTATTTTCGCTGACACCTTTGTCCAAGGAGACTTGCAGGGCCAGAATCGCTGAACTCCCTACAATCATTCTCCTATTTATACACCATAGCACTGTAACTCACATACGCACACTACGTTCAGTTTAGAGTCCCCAATTCACCTAAAACATATGCCTTCACACTGGGAGGAAACAGGAGCACCCAGAGGAAACGCACACAAATATAGGGAGAACAAGCAAACCCCGCACAGACTGAGCGGAGATCAAACCCATGTCCGAATATACCGCCTGTGAGAAGCCAGTGCTACCCAGTGCTCCATCGTGTTGCAGCTACAGTTAACTACTGTTCAGAAATGTCTGTGCCAGTGCAAATAGAGGAACCCGTAATTCCGTCACCGCAGTAAATAGCTCTCCTGCCTCACAGCGCCTGGGTGGTGTGAGAGAACGTGGGTTTGATTCCCACTCAGTCTGGTGGACTTCCCTGTGTCTGCATCGATTTCCTCTGGGTGCTCTGGTTTCCTGCCACAATCCAAGGACATGTAGTTCAGGTAGATTGTTGACACTAAATTGCCCTTAGTATGTGAATGGGTTGAGTGTGTGCGTGTGTGCGTGCATGCGTGGCTTTGACTTGTTACGAGTGTTTGCATCTTCAGCCAAGGGATTTATTTGTTCATACTATTTGCCTTCATAGTTTGCTGTAAATGGCTCCTCTTGAGTGAGCACAGTGTAGTTTTGGACCTGAGAATGCTAGTGAAGTAGGAAAAAGCTGAGTTAAAATAATAGGGCATTATTATTCTTTTCCCCACCACCACGGGTATTCGATGACTAATTAGATTCTGTTTAACTTGAGCTGACACTGAAATGAACTGCTCAGCTCAGCATGATTTGAATTGTACATTTTGTTCAGTCCGCAGCTCAATGAAGGTTGAACCATCAGAATAACTGGAAGAAAACCCAGCAGGCACAGCATTGTACGATTCTACACTGGTGTCTGTAAGAAACAAAGATGGACAGATACATTAAAATATTAGCACATCAAATAAAAAAATGATTGTCCTCATAAATGGTACCATAAAATATTTTTCATAACAAAGTGGGTGAGTTCAGTACTCCTGGTGCTGGCGACTCCTCCTCTGTGTGTACTGGGTTTTCATTCAGATCAGCTGTTCCCTTTTTAATTTGTTTGTGAAGAATATTGATAATTGTTGTCTTGGAGGTCCAAGAGCCTGTAGTAGCGGAGCAAAGCGTTCTCGATTTTCGTATTTCGGGCATATTTTTTTTAGTTGTTCGTTTCGTGTGGCATGTTGTTTTGAACTTTAGTGCTTTGCCTTTAAAGGAAAATCGGTTAGTTTTTAAAGAGAAACAACTGAGTCAGTTAAATGCATTCATCCTGAAAGTAGACGAAAAGGTTTGCAAGGCTAATTTGCATATGATTTCTGTCACAACAGGATTGTCCTTTGTCTTGGGTGAACACTATGGTGTTTGATTACAAAGACCAGCTAAAGACGGGGGAATATTATCTATCCACCTGGCCATCAGTTCCAGGTAATTCACTTGGGCTTGAAAAGATGTTTCAAGCAAACAAGATGAGCATGAGCACAAATGCAAACCAAAATAGTTATCTTTCTGTAGTATTACCACATCATAGTGTTTTCTTTTGTTACATGGGCATGTGGTTAAGACAAGTCCATTGTGTTCAGTATCAAAGTTGCACTGTAAACCAATGGAGAAATGTAATGGCTCCATGGTCTACTGCACTGACAGATGATAAGACTGACCTGCTGAATCCAATGGGTACCGTGGAGATCAACCCCAACACTGACAGCGCGGCGGGGCTTCTTATTCGCTTCCAAAATGTACGCCCTCATCCTATCTACTATCCTTCCCTTGACAAGGTTAGTTGGACCGTTCGCTCTTTGAACTGTCGTAACTGAAGTTAAACTCAGAATCTGGAAACTTCCTGAATGTATCCTTGCTATTTTATTGGAGAGTATTTCCATTATTAAGTAATATTAACGTATTAAGTGCTCACTTAGTATTCAAAATGTCAGGTGTGTGGACAGCAGGTAGTGCAGTGGTTAGAGCTGCTGCCTTTGGACCCAAAAGGTCCCAGGTTCGATCCCTGTGTCCAGTACAGTACCCTTGAGCAAGGTACTTACCCTAGAATTGCTCCAGTAAAAATTACCCAGCTGTATAAATGGGCAAAGAATTGTAGGTAGATTAACATTGTAAGATGCTTTGGAGAAAAGCATCAGCTAAATGAATAAATGTGCATGTCAATTATTTAAATTTGGAATTGTTGTATGTATTGACTGACTTGTTGAGTCTATGTATAAAAAGTTACTACAAATTAGAGATTTGCCTTATTCATCATTACATGATATCATGCACATTTAAAAGGAACAGCATTACACACATCAGGAATTCACTTTTTTATTTAAGGGATATTTATTTTTTAGCTCATTGAAAGTTTGGAGAATAAAATATAAATTGTCAATGTTTTTCTGACCACAGTATCAGCAACTACCAATTTTTCTGATTGTCTTTTCCTGTAGGATATTTACGTGAAATGAGAGGGTCTCCTTATGCCTTTGTACCTTTTTTTTTTTCTGAATTTCCAATTATTCGTTAGGCCTGATAAATATAAGTAAGGCCATTTGAAAATAATTGTACTGGTTTGCACAGTACAATCAGTATTATTATTTCAACTCTTAGTGCATTAAACTGATTCTGATTTGAGCTCAGTTTGACACACTTTAACACTGTTTGTTTTACTGTGAAGCATTTTGCAGTACTGTTGTTATATGTAAAAAACACAATGAATCATTTTTTGTGTCCTCCTGTAAAAGCAATACAATGTGGTTATGCAAGTAACAAGCAAGGGCGTTATTTAGAAAGCGTAGATAATGAATACCTTTTAATTTGGTATGTGCAAGTTTTGGGTCAGCAGTTGTTATAAGTGTGTCTGATATTAAACTAAAAATGTTAATGGTGATTGCAAAAATAACCACAGTATTCATCTCTAGCCCGAATGTTACAATTTCTTCGATTATTATTGCATGGAAATATTTATTTGTATAATGTTCCGGATACTTTCAGTGACAAACATGCATCTGCATTTTTATCTCCCAGATTAATGACTTCATGATAAATGGAAAAAAGTCCGTAGCCACAAAGGAGGAGGTAAGGTGTTTGTGTTGACGGTCTGCCATAACACCACGTACTTTGAGCTGGTCAATGAAACAAAGCGATTTTAAACATTTTATGCACATTCATAAAGCTAAAAGACAGCATTTTTAACAACAAATGGCTTTGCCAAATGGCCAATAAAAGTAGCAGACAGTACAACGTAGTATGAAAAGAGAAGTTGGGAAACCAGAGAACATATTAGGTAGAATTACATTTTTCCATTTTATATTTTTCTACAAATGTACAATCTTTTGTACAAAAATCCTTTCTAGCAGTCCCAAGCTATCGCTACATTCTATAAGATGTGCAGAAACACAGACTCTCAGTTTTGGAGGAGTTACGAAAAACACATTAAAATCCTTCTTAGACTGAGCACGTTACACCTTTTATTAAGCGTTTAAAAGCTAGCAAGATGGTTTTTTTCCATGTATTCAAAACTAATTTGGATATACATTCCTTTGCAGCACTTGAAAGTGAGTGAGATCGTGGAAAATAAGAACTACACTGAATTCTTTGAGGATGACAAGGAGATACTGTGGAAGTTGCGCTATGAGGTGCGAGAAAAGTACTCGGAGAGTCTATCCAAACTATTGCTCATCACTAAGTGGAACAAACACGAGGATGTGGCACAGGTGCGTCCCCATCTGTCACACTTCGCTTGTCTTTCTGCTTGTATTAATTGGTAATTTGCTAGAACAACTTGCCCTGTTTTAAAACCTCTCTTGTTTTTTGTTGTTAGTCACGTGTTTGAAAGAGATCACAGCTTGTGCTAGTTTTTAATAATAATAATAATAAAAAATAACAGAAATATTCCATTTATTTTTAGAGTGCTCTAAATAAGATAGTTGGCTATATACTAGATTAATACATTATCCATGCAGTTATTAAAGCTATAAGTAAACCTACTGGCCACGGAGGAAAGGAGCAAAAACTCTCAACTGAAAGTCGAAGGAGGAAAGAAGCCTCTGGGGGTCCAAGTGCCAGTGGCTGCCCACCCCTCCTGGGGATTCTAGATTAAAAACAACTTCAGTCAATTTACAAGTGATAATAATGCACACACACATTTTCTGAACCGCTTGTCCCTTATGGGGTCGCGAGGACCTGGAGCCTAACCCGGCAACTCAGGGCGTAAGGTTGGAGGGAGAGGGGACACACCCAGGACGGGACACCAGTCCGTCGCAAGGCACCCCAAATGGGACTCGAACCCCAGACCCACCGGAGAGCAGGACCCGGTCCAACCCACTGCGCCATCGAGCCCCCCGTGATAATAATATTGTAGTTGAATAATAACATTGAAGATAATAATAATAAATAAAATTAAAAAATTATGGAAATTACGAGAAAATCCAACTTTACAAGTTAAATGTAATGGACTACTGTTGACTCAAAACAATTTTAAGCAACTCTGTTCCACCTTTAGTATATTGTGTTTATATCGTATTGAACAAGACAAGAAAACAATACAAGAAGAAAAAAATAAAAAACTGGAAAATGAACATTTGTAACACGATGAGCTTGTGTACTTCTGGGAAAGAGAAATAAGAGTATAATATTAAAGAGCTGTCAAACAGGCAAAGTTCATTCCTTGTTCTGTTTAATTTTCCCATTTAAATTGGATGGTGACATTTTCTTCTCTCTCTCTCTCTCTCTCAGATGGTTAGTCTCCTCCAGAAGTGGCCAGACCTCCCAGCACTTCATGCCTTGGAGCTGCTGGACTACAGCTTCCCTGACCGCAATGTCCGCTCCTTTACCATAAGGTGTCTGAGAAAGCTCAGGTATCGAAATTTCTGCTCTGTGGTGTAAATAATGTCATCATGTGTACCTTGTTTGGCCTTGATTGTTAATAAAGGAAGCTTTCACTGAAATGGTGGTTAGCAAGACACACTTGAGTTTGATGTGTCCTGGTTCATGACTTAGACTGTGGACTTTAGGTTCTTATTCATAACTGTTGTAGAAGTAAAAGGTGTGGAAGTAGGAGGTGCTTTGCCTAAGTACTCCAGCAAACCAAGAAAATAAGAAATGATAGAGCTGTTCAGAGTGTCTGGTTTGTAGGCATGGGAACTAATATATTAGTGCCTTTTCCAACAACATTAGTCTTGGGTTCAGATCTCTAAATGACAAAATAAATGGCAAGTGGCCTTTTTTTCTGTGTGGATGCGCAGTAGGAGAAGTGTATAAATCAGTGAGCCACACAGCTGGAGTACCTGGGCTTTTCCATTGACTCAACAATAGAAAGAGGCCACTTATCGTGGTGTTTACCATTGGTGATACAGACCTAAGGAAGTTATTACTCCTCTAGCCCTTGAGCTGGTCCAACATGGTATCTGGAAGGTATTTTTATGTATAAAGCTAAAATCCACAAGTCCACGAACAGAGTATAAATCACACTTGTTCGCACCTTCATATTCCATGCATGATACAGTATTTTTTCACTGCTACAGTTTGTCTGTTCATGACTGGTTCTTCGGTGACTATTTTTTTTAACATAAGAAAAAAACTGACAAAATGGCTGGTTAATCAGCAGAATGAAACCCAAATTGTTAAATAACTTCATTTAGCGATTTTAAGTTATTCCAAAACATACAACTCATCGATAAGGGCGGCAAAGCTGTTGTAACAAGTAGCACTCTTGTCTCACAGGTGTGTGTGAGAACATGGGTTTGATCCCTGTGCACTCCTTGTGGAGTTTGTGTTAAATGATGAGGGTTGATGCCAGGAAGGGCATCCAGTTGCAAAATCTCTGCTTTTACCACACCTGGCAGTCTGGCTCATCCTAGAAAAGGTGCCATAGAACTGAAAAGTAGTCATAGATACAACTTAAAGATGACAAACAAGCACACACACACGCCGTCTGAAACCGCTTGTCCCAAACGGGGTTGCGGTGAACCGGAGCACATCGTGGCAACACAGGTCACAGGAGTGAGTGGGGGGGGTGCTCGAGCCCCAGACCCACCAGAGAATGGGCACAGGCCAAACCTGTCTCTCTACCATGCCCCCGATAACAAACACCTTTTTTGGAAATGTAGTATTAGAAGGAATTTGCATTCTTTTCCTCAGTCTCCTCTTTCTCATTATCATCATCAGTAAGTTTTCTCCTCAGTGGTAGGATATTGGGTGAAGTATTAAAAGTTGTAAAAAAAAAAAAAAAAAAAAATGGAAAGACTAGTCAGTTGCATGACCCAGCCCCCTTTCCCCATTACTCTGGTCATGCATGGATGAACTGTATTTGAAAAAGCTTTTTGCATATAATAAGGTTGCAATAACATACATCTATGTTACATATGTTAACAGGCAGGCATGCGGATGTTGTCATAGCGGTTACACATGAAACTCCAAATTCATACACCCGCTAAAGAAACACGGCACTTCACACCGCACTGACTAACTGGGTTCATTACCATGTAACTGTTGGGTTTATGGTCACTTGCTGGATCACAAACATGAAGTTTTAACCTCAACAACAGCCAAGTGCTAGAATCAAAGGCTAGAATCTGAAATAACCTTTATCTCTTACTGTTCCTGTGTTCTGTTTTTTTCTGCTGTGAAGAGTAGTTATTTATTTATCTATTCATTTACTTACATTTTTTTGTGTGCTATTTGTTTACATTTGCAAATGAAATGGTTAAAGTACTGTTTTCACTTTTGAGCTGTATACACTCAATTGTCTCACTGTGACCTTTAGGAAGTGTCATCATGTTCTAAGCTTTTATTTCTCATTTGTTTGCAGCGACGATGAACTTTTCCAGTACTTGTTACAACTGGTTCAAGTCCTGAAGTACGAATCCTACTTGGACTGTGACTTGACAAAGTTCCTCTTAGAAAGAGCTCTCTCCAATAAGAAGATCGGACACTTTTTGTTTTGGCATCTCAGGTATATCCGTAATAAAAAGTGTTCAGATAACACATGGTTATAATCTGGTTTATAAAGTAATAGCGGATTTTGAGCAGCCTGCCTGTCAAAGAATAGAGTTGACCCTTGAACAACATGGGTTTGAACTGCACAGATCCACTTATATGTGGCTTTTTTCAATAAATATATTGGAAAAATTTTTGGACATTTGCAGCAATTTGAAAAAACTTGCAGACGAACTGTGTAGCCTAGAAATATCGAAAAAATTAAGAAAAAGTTAGGTATGTGCTGAATGCATAAAATATATGTAGCTACTAGTCTCTTTTATTATTCACTTCTATAAAATATGCATGTAATACATATAACATCTACAGTGTTCTGTATCATGTAAGACAGTATTGATGTAGGTACTGATAGACGATTCATCTTGTAAACAGATGATGTAAACCTACAGTATCAAATACAGTACAGTAAATGTATTTTCTATTTTCTTATGTTCTTTCCTCTACCATACTTTATTGTAAGAGTACAGTATATAATACATATAACATACAAAATATGTGTTAGTCGACTGTTTGTTTTATCAGTAAGGCTTCCCCTCAACAGTAGGCTGTTAGTAGTTAAGTTTTTGGGGAGTCAGAAGTTATACGCGGATTTTCGACCGCGCTGGGGGTCTGCGCTCCTAACCCCCGCGTCGTTCAAGGGTCAACTGTACTTTGAAAAATGAACATTCTTTAAAAACTAACCGTTCAACGCAGATCTTGTCAATAGTTAATTAAACTGTGATCTCCGCAGGTCAGAAATGCACGTGCCATCTGTAAATCTGCGCTTTGGTCTCATTCTTGAGGCCTACTGCCGAGGCAGCATTTACCACATGAAGACTTTAATGAAGCAGGTGAGAACTGGGCCTGGGATCATGTCGTTTTCTCCTGCAAAGACATTTGTTTGTCTGGCTGGCCCCATGGAGTCGACTCGGTGACTCATGGTTGAACCGTATTGAAAGTATTGCATGCGCAAGTCTGCCAGAAAAGTGGTGGTGCCAGCTTGCCTGCAGAATTAATTTGGACAGAGCAACTGCAGCCTGTCCTTCTTAACGTAAATGTTTGTGCTCTATTCTAATGTTATAGTCTGTTGAGGGAAAATGTTACATTACTAAATAATTTAGTCAATAAATGAATTTGACTAATTAGGCTGCTTATGATACAGGTTAAGAAAATATTTGTGTTTAGTGAGTCTACCGTGTTGGTACTAATATTGCACATTTTTATTGCGATTAAGCCTTCTGCATGTTACCTCAGTTTGTTAAAACTGTGATAATAGTTAAAACTATTGCTTGGTTAAAACTATGAATGTGAAAAGAGAGCATTCCAGGTCATTATGGTATTGCTGAGTCCTGACTCATGAATTAGTTCAGTATTTCTAAAAGAGCATTGGCAAAATTTGTCTAGATATTAAAGATATGGACATAATGTAGTTGTCATTCAAAATGGAACAAAATTTTGCTTATTCATTTTGTGTATGTATCATTCTTAGTTTTTAGTAACCTCTAGACATGTGAAAAGACAACTCTTCACACAAGATGCCTTTCTTAATTTCATTAACTTCAGTTAACGTCATTCACAAAAAAATCCCCTTCTGTGAAACTGCAGCATGATTCTTTGAGAAAATTTCAAGAAGTGTCTTATGTTCATGTTTGCGCATGTATTTTTGATACCCTGTTTCAGAACATTTTTGCTTAAAAAAAAAAAAAAAAAAAAGAAAAAATCCTATGGAATGAATACAGTGAAAATGAATGCTAAGGCATTATTTTCACAAATTTTGTGCTTTTCAATCCATTGGAAATATGCTTTTTTTTTTTTTTTTTTTTTTTTTTTTTGGCTGATAGTAGTTTTACCAGTTTTTTTCTTGCTAAAATATTTTACGATTGTTATGATAAGTCACAAGTTGACAAAATGTGAGGCTGATATATGCGATACGTGTTATTCCGTGAAGCTGTTTTTCTGATATGGCTTTCCTTTTAATATTCAAGAACGAAGCTCTTAACAAGATGAAGTCCCTGAACGACTTCGTGAAGTCAGCCTCTCAGAAGGGCACTCGAACACAAACCACAGGAGAAATGAAGAAGTGCATCAAGCAGGAGACCTTCATGGAGGCGCTGTCTGACCTGCTGTCGCCCCTCAACCCAAGCCTCATACTCTCTGAGATCTGGTGCGCGTCTCTTCTTCCTCTCCTAAAACGTTATTCCAAATATGGCATTGTAGTTCAGCTTTTGTAAAAGCACAAGCTCCAGAGTATAGTTTCATCATCAGAGTGAAGAAATAAACAGAGTTCATGGTGGAGTGTCACCAAGTGGTGGCATTAAGAATTTTGGGAAACCCCAAGCTTAACTGTAGAACGATAAGTCCTCTTGTGTTCCTCTTACATGTAGGAAATGAGGATGAGATCTCAAGTACCTGTATGACAGTACAGTCAGTATGACTAATGTGGCACTGATTTTGATCAGATTGTAGAATGACATATGTGAAAGCACAACTGTTTTTGTGGTATAGCTTGATCTAAAGATAAGAAATGTTCTTTGCTCATATTTGGAGCTGAACATTTTGGCGAGCTTTCCCATATATATTTGCAGACAAGAGGCTGTTTGTTGAAGCAATTATATTTCATGTGGTGCAGTGCAGTACTAGAGGTGTTTACTAATTTAATTTTCATCACATATTGACGTGTAGATGGATTTAAAGATTGTGAAAGACCCAGCAACTTTGAGAGAGATTGTAAGACTTTCAGTTTGGTCAGTTTGACAGCTGGTAGTGTAGTAGTTAAAACTGTTACCTTTGTACCCAAAGGTTGTAGGTTCAAATCCCAACACTAGCTGTAGTATCCTTGAACAAGGTACTTATTCTAAATTGCTCAAGTAAAATTGCCCAGCTTCATAAATAGGTAAATAATTATACACTGCTTCGGAAAAAAGCATCAGGTAAATGTTCAAGTTTAAACTGTACTAGAGCAAATGTAATTTTTCCAAAATGATCATGACATAACGCAATGGGTTGCGAATGTTACATAGTGCAGCGCATAGCCTTTTAAGTTTGACATTAAATGCTGCTGCACCACTGCCTCCTGATAATCCTGTAATCATTTGCTTTTTATTTAATGAGCAATCACTGGAGCTGCGTTTTTTTTTTTTTTTTTTTTTTTTTTTTTAAATTCAGCTGACTAATCCGTACGGGGGGCGCGGTGGCGCAGTGGGTTGGACCGGGTCCTGCTCTCTGGTGGGTCTGGGGTTCGAGTCCCGCTTGGGGTGCTTTGTGGCGGACTGGCGTCCCGTCCTGGGTGTGTCCCCTCCCCTTCTGGCCTTACGCCCTGTGTTACCGGGTAGGCTCCGGTTCCCCGCGACCCTGTATGGGACAAGCTGTTCCGAAAAAATGTGTGACTAATCCGTGCCATCTCTCTGTTGTTATAAATATGACTCCATGCATATACCATGCTCTTTTTAAATAAGTTCTTGTCATGCAAAGTTGGCTATATCCCACCTGGTTACTGAATTACTAAAATTAACCTGAGTTCAAGAGGTTCAGTGCGAAGCTATAGTTCTGCATCCTATATGGTCACCGCTTTGGATTTGGGCAGTTTTGCTTTGACCATCATCTTTATTATGTTGTAAAGATCAGCTTTGTTCCTCAGTCCAGACAGATGTAAGTACATGGATTCTAAGATGAAGCCCCTCTGGTTGGTGTACAAGAATGAGAAGGTGCAAGGGGACCCACTGGGCATTATCTTCAAGAATGGAGATGGTAAGAGAAACATTTATATTTATCTGACACTTTAGAGAAAAGTGATTTACAATTATTTACTCATTTACAGTGTACAGCTGGGTAATTTTACTGGAGTAGTTTAGTTGGGGTACTACAACTGGAGGGGGCATTTGAACCTGCAACTTTTGGGTTCAAAGGCAGCAGCTCTGACCGCGATGCTACCAGCTGCCATTTTAGAAACAGATATCCTTATTTTCACCAGAAGTTTGCATGTTAATTTTTTTCATGCACATGTCCTGAACAGAGGAGTCTCACTACCCTCTAGAGTATCTCCACCGCTGTTAAAGTACTTTGTGGCTTTAAAAAGTGCTTTTAAAAAAGTAAAAATATACATATTTTACCATGATGGACTGGCATCCCATCCAGGGTGCACTCTGACTTGCCTTGCACCCTGGGTATTTGGGATAGACCTTCTGGCTACTGTAACCTTCACATGGACAAGCAGTTAATGATAGTCAGTTAATGAGTGAAAAATACATATTTAACATGCATTTTCTTTTAAGTCGGTATTGTATTCCTTTTCTTGTAACTTAGATCTTCGGCAAGACATGCTGACTCTCCAGATGATACAGTTAATGGAAATTCTTTGGAAGAAAGAAGGACTTGATCTGAGGTGAGTGTTATCTTGGTGATCAGAGAAACTTTTCATACATTGAATCTGTCACTATTTTCAGTATCCTTCAACATGGCATATGGACCAGAGTAAGTTAGATCCTAGTTCTGACTTTGAAGGTTTAATTTATAGGATGATTCCATATGGCTGCCTCTCGACTGGGAACAAGACGGGTCTGATTGAGGTTGTGAAGAACTCGGACACCATTGCCAACATTCAGCGCAACAACAGCAACAGTGCTGCCACCGCGGCCTTCAACAAGGATGCCCTACTTAACTGGCTCAAGTCCAAGAACCCAGGGTGAGTGTCAATACATTTACATGTATTCATTTAGCAGACGCTTTTCTCCAAAGCGACGTACATTTCATAGAAAATACAATGTGTGCGTCACATTAGGAGAAAGAGAGAAATCGATGCAGACGCGTGATTCTTAAGTGCAATTAGTTTTTCTTTCCACCATATGAACCAATGTTCACACACAAGTAGCTGCATAAAACTTTATCAGAATATCGACAATTCCCAGTCACCTTCCTAGCATTGTTTTTTTGGTGATGCATATAAACATTTATGTTACATTACAGAAGTAGCTGTGTAAAGGTTTATCCGAGCATTATCTTGCAGTTATAGTGCATGAACATTTACACCTTACATGAACTTAAGAGATGATTGGCGAAGTGAGTTTGGAAGAGATGAGTTTTAAGACCCTTTCTAAATGTGGACAGAGATTCAGCAGTTCAGAGTGAGAGGGGGAGGTCATTCCACCACAACGGAGCCAGAGCCGAGAACCTCCGTGTTTTACCTTTCGTGTGTGGGACCACCAAGCAGGCAGTACCTGCCCAGAGCTAACTTCAGTCCCAGATTCAGTTCCTTCCTTTCATTCACTTTGGACACACTAAGACATATCTATCAGTAGTTTTTTTTTTTTTTTTTTTTTTTTTTTTTTTTTTTTAAAAAAACATGGGTTCATGTCTTTGTTTTTTTTTTTTTTTTTTAGGTGATCGCCAAGTGATCTGTTTGTTTTGCTTTTTCATTTTATTATTATGATTAAAAGTTTTGTAGTAGAGCGATATTGGCACGTACAGCAGGATCAAAGCTCTAATAAATATGACGATAGATGCAAGATCGTTGCAACCCAGTGCAATACAGTCAGTAGTACATTGTCAAGTATGTTAAATGATTTATCCTATTGGGTCATAATAAGGCAGAGCATTGTTGGTAAGAAAGTCCAGTTAGTATTTATGTTTATCTAGCGGTAAAACTACTAATTGGCAGCTGACTTTTTTTTCGAATTAGGCTTGTGTAACTTTGAAAAAAATCCTGAAGTGCTACATCTTTTAAATCACATCATGGATCTTCATGTGCAGTGACCAAACAAGTGGAGCTGACTGAATAAGTGCCTCTCAGGGGGAATGCCACAGTTAGAGTTAGTACAAAGTGAAAGTACTCTGTTTTCTCCATATTTGTGAGCTTTCACCTTAAGCACAACAGTGACCACTGTAGGAACGACTTAGTACCAGTTTGTTGCCAATCCGTGACAAAGCCTGCAAGTCAAACTGTTGACTGATTGTCTTCTGTCCCCCTTTTTATAGGGATAAACTGGAACAAGCTATTGAGGAATTTACTCTGTCCTGTGCTGGCTACTGTGTAGCCACTTACGTTTTGGGAATTGGAGACCGTCATAGCGACAATATCATGATCAGGGAAAACGGCCAGGTGAGATTACCTTCAGTTTTTAGTTTTTTTTCCCCCCCCATTTGCATTTAGTAGGTCTGCATTGTAAGTCAAGTGATGTTTTTTATATTACTTGGATTTATAGTTTAATGTAGATTTTAACTTTGTGAAAGGAGAGTATATAACAACTGTCAGTGAAGTAATGTGCTCAGAAAATAAATATGGACTTATTGTTTTATATGGTGAAATTTTGTGCACGATGAATGTGAATCACAGAACAAAAAGCACTTTAGTAAATGATCAGCGTTCCTATAGGGCGTCAAAATAGTGATCTTCTTACTTTGTTTTGCTTCTGTCTGCTCCAGCTGTTCCACATTGACTTTGGACACTTTCTCGGCAACTTCAAAAGCAAGTTTGGGATCAACAGAGAACGGGTTCCATTCATTCTGACCTACGATTTTGTCCATGTTATTCAGCAAGGGAGAACCAACAACAGTGAGAAGTTTGAAAGGTAATGCACAGCTTTGATTATATGTCCACTGTCTTAACCAGTACAGCTCCTACTATATCACTATTTTTTCTTAGAACTTCATATGGCTCAATCAGAAATACAGGGATATGGTGAACTGCTCAATAGTGTTGATAGTCCTCTTGCATAGTTTTCACTTGTAGTGAATACATTTCTATTTGTATCTATTTCGTAAAAGTATGCTAGGAGTTGTCACACTTAGTATCTTTAAATTTAACCTTACCGGTTTATCCTTAGAGATCCTGTCAATAGGTACAGTGGTACATAACTGAATTGTTTATATCTATAGAGTTGCATAACCATTGTCAAAATTTTAAGCCTCTGTGTAACATTGCTAGGCTCTTTAGAACTCTAAATGAATATTTGACATGTGTAGAGCCAAATTAGCTTGAACAGTAACACAGTGCTTTTCAGGTTATTGATGTGGCCTCTTTATGGGGAATGAGCATCATGTTTAGTTTTCAAACAGCCTGAATTCACATACAGTCATTTACTGTCTGTTGCCGGCTTGAAATGGCAACCATTAAATCTACTGTAGATCTGGCTTTAACTGTCACTTGTCAATAATTTGAAATATTCCTAAATTGCAGCCTGGAATTCCGGTTTCCCATTTTATCTTGTTTGCCTTATAATCTTATATATAGATATATTTTATATATATATATGTTAATGTCAACGGAACTGTTTCAAATTACACAGTCATATTCAAATTTCATTCAAAGCAAGTAATATAATGTGTACATTATGATTTGAATCTTTAAAGTGCTTTTAAGATGCTATTTGTAAATATATCAAAATTATATCCTGAAATTAGTATCAATGCACTGCAGTTTGTATTTGTAAACTGAATACTTTATAGTGTAAAATGAAATTATGCTTGACATCTGATTTTAACATGTTAATTGCGACACAATTTGGAAACTTCAGAATGTAACATCTCATCTAAAAATCTCAAAAGGCAAAATAAACTTCATAAATGAGCAAAAGTGACAAAACTCACAAATGCCTACCACTATTTATTACGCCTTAGCAAGAGTATTGATAAGTTAGTTATGAGTGTGTGAGTGACACAGAGAGAGTGTGTTCCACTGATGTATGGATGAGTGACCCATTGTAAGTAGTGTATCTAGCAGTGAATAAGGTGTGTGGGCTGATAACACTACATAGTATCCATTGTAAATTGCTTTGGAGAAAAGCGTCTGCTAAGTGAATAAATGTAAATGTAAATGAGTGGTGGGAGACTCAAAAACAGTTACACAAGAGAAACATTTTTTACTTGATAGAGTACAATGTTTCAGATGCGAAGTTGCTGACTTGTGTTAAAATTGTGACAATTTGATCCACAAGCTTGTATACAAGAATTGCCATTTTTGAATGTAATTTTATTTTCTAGTTGACAGATGACTACGCCTAGAATTGTTTAGTAATGTGGTACATTAGCTTCAGTAAGAATGTGTTAAATATTTATGGCTCTGACTACCTTGAAGTCACGCCTGTATGTGTTTTATCCGCAGGTTTCGGGAATACTGTGAACAGGCTTACAAGATTCTCTGTCGCAATGGGACCTTGTTTGTAAATTTGTTTGCCCTAATGAGAGCTGCAGGACTCCCAGAGCTCAGTTCCTCCAAAGACATCCAGTACTTAAAGGTAAATCTCGGATGAAATTTAGCAGTTAGCATGCAATGCCTTGCAAAAGTGTTCTGACTTTTGACCAGTTTTCATTTTACCGAATCACAGATGGTACATTGAAAATGTTTCCCATGTGATATTGTATCTCAGAGCAGTGAAACTCAAAATGAATTAATTCAAAGTGACATTGCTTTTATGCAAGAAAATATTTTTAAGAAGAGCAAAGGAAACTCTAAATGTTCAAGTATTCGTACATTGATATTTGGTAGAGCCAACTTTTTCTGAAATTTTGGGGGGTAGGCATACAATACTGCTCCAATAATATTTTTACAGTAAGACTATAACACCTTTGCACCTTGTTTTTGAGTGATTCTGGCCTGTTCTTTATGATAGTTTTGCTTGGGCTGTTTAGGCTAGTTGGATGATACTTGTGGACCACAATTTCACAGATTCTTGACGATACTGGCAGGACACTGATTGGGCCACATTGGCCTTTTTTGTCTTGAGCCATTCTAAAGTAATTTTGGCCTTATTCTTGGGATCTTTGCCATGTTGAAAGGTGAACTTTCTCCCTCAAACTGAATCAGGTTCTTTTGTAGTATTTCCCTGTATTTTGCTCCCTCCATACTTTCTTCTGCTTTAGAAGTTGTCCAGTCCCTCCTGATGAAAAGCAGTCCCCCAGTATCATGCTGCTACCAACATACTTCACTGTAGGGGTGGTGTTTCTTGAGACACAAGCATTGTTGTCTTACAGGCTTTCGGTAAAAAGGTGTTTTTTTTTTTCAGTGTCACATGACCACAAAACCTTTTTCCACATTACAGCTGAGTCACTCTCTTGCTTTCTGGCAAACTGCAGATGTGCTTTTAGATTTACTTTTTCAGCAGTGACCTTTTTCATGTCATCCTCCCAAATGCAAACTTAAAACTCCCCATACCTCGACAAAAAGCATCCCTGCAATGGTGACACATGACAGCTTTCAGTGTTTTGAAATAAAACATCCCAAATAATACAATTTCCATGTATTGTCGTTTGTGATTCTGTAGAAGAGAAAACTGGGTCTGAATACTTTTGCAAGGCCCTGTCCATACTGCCCAAAGATATGCATCACTGTAGACTATAAATTTACTCAACAGTTTAGCATGCAATAAAGAAGGAAAGCCATGTTTTCCTTACACTGTCAGTGCTGCTCACTGTATATCCATCTGTTCATTCGCAGGACTCATTGGCTTTGGGAAAGTCAGAGGAGGAGGCCTTGAAGAATTTTAAAGTCAAATTTAATGAAGCTCTACGTGAGAGCTGGAAAACCAAAGTGAACTGGATGGTCCACAGTGTTTCCAAAGACAACAGATGAAGAACTTTTTGTGCCTGTACTGAGTGTGGATGGGTATCGAAGACTACACCCAGTTCTCGTGATCCTGGTGCAGGAAATGTATCTTATTGATGCTGATAAAAAGGGCTGTTTCCTTGTCTTTTCTGTGTTGTATGTTCATATTTTTAAACCACTTTAATTCATGTTTGGTGAATGTTTACACTGGCACTGTAATACTGGTTGATTATGATGTCACATAATTTAATGAGAATACATTAAGTGACAAAGGATGCAGTGGAATATCGGTGCCAGCAATAGCCTGTTGACTTAAAAGAAAAAACAACACTTGTGGTGTTACACATTGTTTACATCCGTTATGGATGAAGTCAGTGAATATGTATTTATTGGTTTTTTTATGTTGATTGTGTTTTTTAAATAACGTTATTTCCATTTACATTTTCTATTTAAGATTCTCAAGATGGTAAAGTTTTTTTTTAAATACCTAGAGCAGCAGTGGTTATAGGAGTTTGCACCACAATATGACAGGAAAGGTTTTTTAAATCTAATATAAAGACATTTTTACCAAAGGAACTGTTGAAACTTTTGTATGAAGTGTTACATTAATGATCCTCTATCCAGAGGTGTAAAAGTTATGCATGATTTATATGCAGATGGTCAATTCCCTAGACTAAAGACATTGAAAATAAGGTTTAAAAATAGAGTATAAATTGTAGCTCTTTGTGAATCAAGTCATTTACTGTAAAAATTATTGTACTGCTTTGTTATTCTGTGTGCCTAAATGACAGTTTTTGTATGACAAACTTTGGAAAATAGTCTATATTAAGCACTGTATATCCCAATCACAGAAGAATGAAAAGTCTGAACAATTGAATATTAATTTTACAATTAATCAACCAGAATTGATAAGGCAATGATCATATTTCAGATGTTCTGAATAGGTCCCAACTAGAAGTATTTTTGTTTACGTGCACCTTTGTATGGTCCGGGACAATATGTGCATATGTGTGTAAATTAACAGTGAATTTGGTGAACTTCATCAGGAGGATAAACTAAGTTGAGCCTGTTCAAATGTACGTTTTTCAGTTTTCTGACACATAAAATGTTATTGCAAATAGTGCTGAAATTGTCATTTGAAAAACAAATGTAAAAGTATACACAGTGTTTTCCGCTGTCCTAAAAGTCAGGTGTTTTAAGATTTATAGGTTGGTTAAATGACTAAAAGTATGTGTGTGCACACGTGTTTGTCTACTATCCAGTTTTTCAGTGAAACTTCAAGGGTGACACTGTGTATTTCCAAGGCCACTTACGGAAAAAAACTAAGCAGGAAATGTCTTTCTACGAAGAGCCAAAGTATCCATTTTGGGCCAAAATAAGATGATTTTTGACATCCAAATTTTATGTTGTCTTCAATATAAATATCATTAGATCTAGCTTTTAATGATATTTCACCTAATGATGTATCATATTTAGCCACATCCAGACTGTCTGTTTTATTGGATTAAGCCAATATATATGAAAACTTGACAAAACATTTTAAAATTTTTCTGAAGTAGCTTGAATACAGCACTGAGCATAAAGCTTCAGTATTAATATTTCATGCAAGTTTTGATGTTCCTTTGCAACTTTGTATTGGATAAGAGGATCTAGATCTATCACCACCATGTAAGAGCCAGCTGTCAATGAAGAGTGATGTTTACCATGCCTGTGCCATAGCCTGCCTTAAAGCTCAGTTTGTAATGTGTAAAAGTCCTTTTTGTACATTTAAATGTAGAAAGTATTTGACTGTCACTGAAAGGAGCGTATGTCCTTTGCTTCTGTAAAAAAAAAAATGTAAATGAAGTTCAAATAAAACCATATTTTAAGTACTTGTGCTGAAATTGTCCCTGATGAATTACAAATCTTTGCTGCAACGAACAGAATATAACAGACAACTGGCCAAAGACCTGGATTGTTTGGTTTTCTGTACAAATATGTACGCAAAGCGGATCAGGGTATTGGGCTCTCTGCTCTAAGCCACATGTATATCATATCCAGCCCCTTTTATAAATACATATGTCACCTAGAACAGCTGTACTGACAGACACTTGTCTCCATTACACTGGAAGTTGTTGAAAACCACGAGTACTGAGAGCTTTCTTGAAGAGATGAAGGACTGTAATCCTGAGAGGCATTAGAAAAAAAACATAAAAGTATATTAGCCTATCATTACAAAAACTTTTATATTTCTGTAAAAATAATAAAATGAGGTATGTTAGCGCCTCTGACAAAGGAGCAAAATTTGGCAAAAGGAGATGATATTGAAAATATAGTCAATATTTTATTTCACAACTACAGCGTTTCCTTCTAGTAAACGGATGGAAAATGTAACTTGGTAAAATATGGATAAAAATGAATTTAAGGCCAGTGAGTCAGTCACGAGAGAGCGGGAAATTCATCGCCCAAACCCAGCGTTCGGCCTGTAAATTCGATCAAAAACCAGTTATGAAACACATGAAACATATTGGTCTGTTGTGCGTTGGTTTTGGGGGAAGAACGAACTAGTTAAAAGCAGTTGGAGCCGGAAGGGTCTGTCCGGGGGTGGAGGGGGCGCTCGCGCTGGCCTGCACGTCAGGGTCACGCGTTAACGCCGCTAATGATTTCTGTGCGAAAACTACGCCCGCGCAAAGCGCCGTGTATTCCCGTGACTGCTTCAGCATATAATTTCAAGAATTCCGAACGGCTGTCTGTATTTCGTAACGGTCAGTCCCGCACGCGCCACGCACCGCGCCCGCTAGCCCTCACTAGGCAGGGCCGCGCGGACGGAGCGCGTTCCCTCAGCTCCCCCTGCCTTCTCCAGCGCCGCTCTACAGGCGGAAGCACACAGGGCGCCGAGCTCCAGAGCTGCTGTGGTCCGGCCGCGCTGCCGAGTAGAGCCTCCTTTGCCTAGAGATCTCCGACTCCCCGAAAATTCCCGTGTTCAGTCTCTTAGAGTTGGTGGCCCAGTTCACCACATCATTCTGCTACCTAGTGCAGTCAGTATTTAATATTATAACGTCAAAACCTGTATTCCTCCCCGTTTAAATGTCAGACTTCATCATAAGGGCTAAAAATCATTTCAGTGATTTCATAACGTGGAAACTATGTGCCGGTTTGTAACCGGGTGGGACATTCATTAGTCTACTACGGTCTCATGTTAATGCGTAAAACAAGACGTGTTTTAAAAATGAAAAAACCTCTGTTTGCCTCGAACCGATAATCAGTGATTGCCAAAACCGGTCAATAAAACGATCGGAAACGACATGATAATTGCAACAACATAACATTACTGGAACTTGCTGCGCAGCTATATTATATACGCTGCTGTTCGAGCTGTGAACAATGATGAACGTCGTGAGGAAGTTCAATATCAGGTACGCAATTGGAGCATCTGCGCTCCTAACGCACTCCATTGAGCAGCGGGATGCGGCGGCCCGTAACCCCGGAACCAGCGAGTTCTGCGGGGTTCAGCCGAGCCGAGCCGAGCCGAGCCGAGCCGGACCAGGCAGGGCGGTCAGCGGCGGGAGGTAAGAGTTCAGCTGTTCCGCACCACCTCGCCTCCTCGAAAACAGCACATGCCGCTTGTCTCCTGCTGATTCGTTTATACACTGTCATTACGGCAGTGTTTCGTTTGTAGAGGGTTTCTCTCTGACTAACACGATTCGGCGACGAAACTTAACTTTTGTGAGAAGAAGTACTAGTAGTAGTACTGTTCGAACATTTTTTTTTCGTTTCAACACCGGGTTGT
Source organism: Scleropages formosus (assembly GCF_900964775.1). Lineage (NCBI taxonomy): Eukaryota > Metazoa > Chordata > Actinopteri > Osteoglossiformes > Osteoglossidae > Scleropages > Scleropages formosus. The sequence goes on from NC_041807.1 coordinate 1,359,673, forward strand.
TTGTACCTTCCCGCTCTGTCTTTATGGAAGTCGCGAGGCCGTGTTGTCCGGGCTGCGTGTGTCGGCGGAACTTGGATTAATTCCCCCGGCGGTCCGCGTCGCGTGCAGTCCGCGAGCAGTCCGCGAGCCGGGGGCTGTTTCTGTCCGTCACGGCCAGAGCCGCAGCAGTGCACGCGCTCGCTCGGTGTCCACGAGGAACCGCCGACTGCCGCTTTTTTTTTTATTTTTTTTATTTTTTTTTATTTTTTATTAAAGTACTTAATGGAAACTCAATCCAGGAAAAAAAAATGAAGCGTATGAAATGCGTTGCGGGTATTTTTTTTTTTTTTTTTTTTTTTTTTTTTTTTAATTATTTTAAACTCTCTTGACGTGAGGAAGGGAGAGTCAGCTTCAAGTGACTTGGCTATTTACCCATTTATAAACTGGTGCAATTCTGGGTGAGGACCTTTCAAGGGTGCAAAGAATAGCAGGCAGGAGGTGGGATTCGAACCTTGGACCACAGGGGAGCTGCCCCAAAATGGACAAAATCTCTCCATTATGAGAGAACGGAGTGTCTTTGGTTCTGTTCATCTCGACCTCCTAACAAGTTGCCCAGCCTTGCTGCTGAGAGCACAGCACAGTGGTTTCTCTCCAGGGAAAACGCCTCAGTTAGACAGTTTTAGAGATCTACAAGAGCTTCCAATATTTTTTCGAAGAAGGGGGGGGAGGGAAAAAAAAAAAAAAAAAACTGGGCACATGGTTAATTTTTTTTTTTGGGAAGGTGCTCTATTAAATCCTGTCTAAGCTGTATAATGTAATATACTTGAGCTATGTAACTTGGTGGGGGAGGGGGGGGATGTCTGCTTCCTACTGTAATGTGAGGATACACTAAAGCAAAGACCTGGTAGCTGTCAGTCTTTTTGCAGCTTATTGCGAACGTGCTTTTTCTGATGAGATGTGGCGGGTACAAGCAAAATGGAGACGTTAACCGTTTTCTGTGCCTTAAGGGTGTTTTAGGTTGACAGGAGATGGAACGCGAGGGGGCCCCTGTAAAGTCTCCGGAAGAGCTCTACATCCAGCAGAAGGTCCGTGTGCTCCTCATGCTCAGGAATATGGGCTCAAATGTAAGTGCCTTTGTAATATTTCGACAGAATATTTATTTAGGGGACACGGAGCACTGAAACCGGGTGCGAGTGTTTGGTGTTTTAAATGTCATCTTTTAGGTGCCTGCTGTGTAGCGGCTATGGATGAGTATACAAATGAAGCTTGTATACTCATCCATCTGTGTTGGTAATGTATTTTAAATACTGTTACCTTTTTTTTTTTTTAACTGGTCTTATGCTACAGGGAGAATAAAACTTTATTCATATAGCCTTTATTGGGGCGCAGTGGGTTTGACTGGGTCCTGCTCTCTGGTGGGTCTGCGGTTCAAGTCCCGCTTGGGGTGCCTTGTGTTGGACTGGCGTCCCGTCCCGGGTGTGTCCTTTCCAGCCCTCTGTTCCTGGGTTAGGCTCCAATTTGCTGCAACCCCACTTGGGACAAGCGGTTTCTGTGCATGCGTGTGCATATGGCCTTTGACAAGGACATGCAGCTTAAAAAGCTTTAAAGGTTCCTCACTCTGCAGTCGAACCAGAGTCCACGTCGGCTGCTAGACTTTGGTTTTCGCTTCCGCAGCTGACGCCAAATGAGGAGGCTTTTCTCCAGACGCACGCAACGGTGGTGCAGAGCCAAATGAGCCAGCTGCCCCAGCACCCCGTCGAGCAGGGTAGGAACAGCAGTTTCCCCTATCGTACCCAGGTGCATGCTGGGTAGCTGATGAGGTAGTTGGTAAAGTAAGATTACCAGATTGCTCTGCATGGCTGTTAAACTCTTAATAAGAACCATAAGCAGATAAGGTTGATAATTGCAGAACTTTAAACAATGATAAAATGTGTGGAAAGTGAGCACTCTTCTTTTAATTACATTTATTTTTGGACATTTGGTTACATCGCTACGTTCCGTCTTGTTAAAAGTGCATTAGCAAAGTCTGCGCTCTTGTGGATTACGGTAGAAAGTGGTGCCTCTTTTCTTCCATTCTGAGTTGCATTTGTTCTAAAATTTTCATTCTGAGAAATTCTGATTCAGAATTTGGATTTGCACATTGGTGCTTAAAACCATGTGAGTGGGTACTATAATTTGACACAATGGAAATGTTTGTGATGTATGTTGCTCTTGTGATTAGCTAATATGAATTTAGTTACATATTTCCAGTTTTTCTTTCCCTGAATTTGCAGTGTGACTGCAGGTAAATTAGGCCCTTGCTGGCTTCATATGTAATGACAGTCTCTTAACTGTTGCAGTTAACCGGTGCTGCTGTTCAAATTAATGTTTAAGTTTAATAGCAATGGCATGAAACAGCTTGCACATCTATACAGCTGAATATTTTACTTGCACCCCTGACCAATGCCCTAGTTGCAACAGCAAGGGCACCACTGTAAAATAAACTGGCCATTATACCCTTTTAAACCTTACTGCCTAAAATGAAGGCGCTACAGGTATTTTCATTCATTTGCATTCTAGTTAGGAAAAATCAACTCTTTACACTTCCAAAAGGATTCTTGTTTTAATAGCTTTAATTCCTTTTAATGAGAAAGCACTTTCAATTACTTTATATTTAGCTTGAACCTTTGTCCATGGTGAGTCATGAGACAGATATGCTACTTTTTGCTCAATATCAGCATTTAGTGTTTCTAGTTCATTTTAAAAGCATTTGTAGCAATATTTTTGTGTGAATTATTGTACACCAGCAATAACTTCTTCACCATTTAACCACCAATATTTGATTTTACCAGTGATTGCATTATACAAAAATCTATATACTATGTGGACTACGTGGGTTTTTCTATTAATGTGTTTATTCTTGCTGTCCCCAGGGGCCGAAGATGGTATAACAGCTTTCACTAGTGCCGAAACCGAAGAACCAAGAGAATGATCGGAGATGTACAGTGATTTCAAACGCACCTTTTTCATACAGCATCACAGGGACCGCTGGCTGGCTGCAGGTGCTGGTGCCTGTTTTGGGAGAGACAGATGACTGTGCAGCCATGAAGGCTGTCAGACTTTCTGCCATCTCATTTTCCAAACCCAACTTTCAGTGGGTTTGTGAGAATTTTAAAACAAGCTACTAAGTAGAAATGTTTTTAGTTCTGATGTGTAGGAAGCATTTTTTTTTTTTTTTTTAAAAAAAAAGTGAATGTGATTTATATTGCTATCTGTGTAGATTAGTTTCTTTTGCAAAAAATGCTTGAGCAGATTTGAGGAATGAAGTATTGCCCACTGAAAACAATGGGCAACCCAGACATAGCCAGACCAGTTGGGGCACCCTGGCCGAATTCTATTCCTCTCCATTTGTCAGTGATGCAACGCCCTCTCGGTTGAATAGCTGGGCTATGGAAACGTGACTATGTACATGAGGGGATTACCCACCATGATGGCTGAATCTAAACTGTTAGTGACTTGACATTTTAAGGTTTTTATATTTGCCAATTGATTTCTGGGTGTGCCTTTTGCTGTTAGGTGTAGTCATTGGATGCCATTTAATGGTTTTTCTCCCACATGTTAGGAAGCATTTAAGCTGATTTATGCTTGGGTATTCAACAGTACCATGTATTATGTATTCTTATACTCTGAGCAAGAGTGGGGAAGTGCTGTCCACTCCTGGGACGGTTGTTGAGCTGGGTAAGGAACAATTACTGAAACCCCTCAAGCTGATGGACATGGCCTTCTACTGACAGGCAGTGTTCAGTTCCTCTGGATTAAAACACTTTACTATTGCTGCTGAATTCATTGTGATGCTAGGTCTCCATAGTGGTAAGGCTGCAGGGTTGGATGTTATTCAGCCAAGAAGTGATAAACACTAGACAGTGTCAGGGAAGCGTGGCTCCTGTGCCTCTTCAGTGTTGCATGGATGGTGGGTAAAGCACTTCTGGATTGGCAAATTGGGATGGTGCTCTCCAACATTTAAGGAAGGGGACCAGAGGGTGTGTTCTATCTATCACACTTCATGTATGTGCTATGGTAGTCACTGAAATATATGGGTTGGTTGTTAGGTGCATGCTGGGCTGAGTTTTTGTTTTTGGATGTTTTGGCATCAGGCAAGGGGGGAGTAGGGGAATGTAGTGTAAAAGTGTTTTAAATGGGTTATCAGGTGATTGTGGTATATGGGTGACTAGGGTTGTTGGTGTGTCCTATCAAATCCCTGTATGAGCAGTGTGAGTTGTCTGTATTATTGCTGTTGAGACAAACCTCTTGACTCCATCAAGGTTGTGTGTTGTCTCCACTCCTGTTCATGATCTTCAGGGATAAGATATCAAGGCATGGCCAAGCTCTGTTTCATGGGAATAGGGGTTACCATCCCTGCTTTTTGCAGACCATGTCGTTTTGGCCTCATCTGACTCTGCCATTCAGTTTGCGGCCAAGTGTGAAACAGCTGGGATGAAAATGAGTGCCTTAAAGTCTGAGGTCATGGTGCTGTCCCAGGGAAGCAAAGATCTCCTTTCTAGTGGAGGGGAGCAACTATCCCTGACTGGAGGAGTTGAGTTATCTTAGAGGTCATTGTCACATGATGACAAAGGGCAGCAGGAGCTTAAGTTGATTGGGGTGGTGTCAGCGGTTACATGTACTCAGTACTAGTGTCTGAATTGGTAGTGGAGTCTAACAAAACTTACTGCTCAGTATACAGCCTTATCTTTGCTTAGTCATGAACTTTGACCATTTATGATCAGGGTAATGGCTGAATGAACAAGAGCAAAGATATAAGTGGCCAAAATGAGGCTCTGCACAGCACTGCTGAGCTCACTCTGTGTTACAGGATGAGGAGCTCAGTAACTCGGAGTGAGAGAAATTCATTGCTCCTCCAAATTGAGAATAGCACATTAAGGTGGTTTGGGCATGCTGTAGGAATGCCCCCTGCTCCGCTCCTGTGGGAGTTGTGCCGGCCTTTCTCCACAGGGAGGAGACTGTGGGGCACGTTGGAGATTACATCTCTTGGCCGTCTTGGGAACACCAGGGATCCCCAGGATGAGATGGAGATGGGGGAGGTTGGGCTACCTGCTCAATGTAATCCAACAAGACCCTGTCTAGGAAGTTGAAGTTGTCTGATCATTAGTGTTTCCTTGCCATGTTTTCATGTGACATGGCAACACCTGCCTCCTATTTATCGCATGTAGTTTTCTATTCGTGGTTCCCATCTTCACACCTCACCCTCTGTTTAAGGCTTCTGATCTGGAATCAAGTTATTTAAATGCATTGCTTTTTAAACCTTTTTTCCAAGCAATCTACCCAGCCTAGTTTGCACACTGTTTGTTTTATATATGCTTAATTGACATAGTGAACTGTATTAAATAATGTTGGTGATAGTTTTCTTTGATTAGCCAAGTCGATGTTCTCATTTTCAAAGTGCAAAAGATTGCTTATGAAGTAGTCACTCTACAACAGGACTTGCAAATGGACTGCACTTTTTTTAAGGAAAAACTTCAATCCTTGTTTTGTGTGTTTTAAAAGACTTATTTAAATTGTTTGACTTAAAGTTGTTTTGCTTGTCTAAACTTATAGACATGCTGTTTCTTTCAACACTCTTGTTCTGACCATTAGGGATATCAGACACTCTGGAAGGGGGGATTGTCACCAGCCTTAAGTTCATTTTTAAAGTGTTAAACTTATTTATTGTGTTAGCCAGCTATGTAAATTTCTGAGTTTCTCACACGGTGTGATCTAGGTGTTTCAGTTGTTACTGCTGGTTCATGTAAAATGCTTTTGGAGAGATTGTTTGCTGGTTAGAAAAATTTAAGTTTGGGCTTGTTAAATGTCTTATTTAAAAAGTGCATGGGTTTGTACATGTTTAGGCTGCAATGGAGTATGCCACTTAAGGCAAATGTTTAGTGAAGCATTTTGATTTGTTTTATAACATATTGAACTTAATCTCTTTTACAGAGAAGAATACACTAATTAGAGGGGAAAACTCGCCCCTCCCTGCAGTCAGTAGCAGGATTTCAGTGCTGAAGCATAGTGACATGCAATCTATGGCATGGGAAGTGCTGGAAACTTGTGCATTCAGGAGTGCTGAGACCTTGCCGTGTCCCTGAAACTGGAGTATCTGCAACACAACCATCTCAAACGTGTCATTTTCAGTGGCTTCATCAACAATTGCCTTTCCACATGGGGAAAAAAGTAAAGATCACATTCTGGCCAGAATGATTTTTTTAATTTTTTTGAATCATGCATAGCTTCCTGCATGTTGTCAGTAGAACACCTGCTGCCTCCTTGTGTGAGCAGGATGATATACAGAGAGGTTATATAAAGCAATGGCCTCAGCTGTTTATCTACTAACAGGTGTGATTAGAAATTATAAAACTGTGTGGATTTAAATAAATTTTTTTATGACAATATACAACCTAGTCAAATCTTTATTGATAGTGATGTGGGGTCTTGTCACAGCCTTTCCTACTAGTTATCATATGATCAGAAACAGATCTTCAGTAACACAGGGCATGCTTTAAGCTATAAAACTGGCTTCATGTAGCCAGAGTTTAACATCTGTGTCATCGATGTTCGTCAGATCCACTGGCGTGGGTGTGTAGATGGGGCAGTAAGCCAGCAGATGTTCTGCAGTTTGTTGCTGCTCTCCGCATGGGCATCCAGGGCTGTCTACTCCTGGTCTACCTTTCTTGTCGATTAATAGTTACTGAGACAAGGGAAATGGTTATAAATGTCCGTTTCCCCAAAGTTGGTGCAGCATCCTCCTGGCTAGTTGCTCTATCATGTATGAGAATACAATGAGCTTCTTGGCTGTCAGCACTGTGTGACAGTTATGCATTTTCCCCAACATGTCAGCCTTGTGGACAGACACACTCAGTCCTTATGAATATAAGGCTTGTTGTCAGAGGGACCCTTGCCTGCATTCTGGACCATATACTGTACAACACTCAAAATATACAGTAGCAAACCTTTCTGTACAGTCTTTTAATTCAGGAGCAACTTTGAAAAGTTTAAGAAGTTAGTACTTTAGCTGGAAAAATATGACAAAAGTGCTCATAATGACCCTTCAACATCCAGATGCTTTGCTCTACGACCTCATTGGTAAGTGGTTTCCCTTCTTTTTGTAAGTTTGTACTTTGTTCTTTCATATTTGTTTTTAAAGTGTTAGGTCTGTCCTATGATAGACTGGTGTCCCATCCAGGGTGTACCCCCCTCAGCCTTGTGCTCGGTGCTTCTAGGATAGGCTCCAGTCCTGGGCTACCCTGCTCAGGGCAGTTGGTTGTTGAAATTGGGTGGGTGGGTGGATGGATGGATGTCATAGGTCTATACCTTTTGGAGGAAAACCTATTGTCTGCATGAGCTATTGCCTTTCTAATCATGCACCATAAGGGTCTGATCATTTTTGTATACTCTGTAATGAGTAGCAAGTGGTTCTTTAACTGCCAGATTAAACCTTTTTTCTTTTTTCCCACATAAAATTCAAACATTTATCAGAATACAAAACTGGATTGAATCATGCAGTTTTTTTGACAATATCTTCATTTTTTCCCTCATGCTTGTTGTTTCCCATAACATTTAGATTTTACAGTTCTGTAAATGGAAATATTTAGTATACTCACTCCTGAACATTCTCTGCTACTTTTTATAACACTGTCTTTAAGACTTATTTTCTGTTTTGACTTCAAAGTCATTACAAAGCACTGTAGTACAGAGTGCAGTCTAGCTTGTTTTAAACCCCTTCATCACTTCAGTGTATTAAGTGAAAAAGACAAGAAAAAAGGATTTCCTGGAAACCCATGAGTAAATCCACACCCTCAAAGGAAAATAAGATTTGAATGACACAAAGGTTTGCTGATTCTTCCCATTTCTTGTGGGTTTTCTGAGTGCTCTGGTTTCCTCCCACAGTTCAAAGACATGTTTTCAGGTGGCGTGAAACTGCTCATAGTGAGTATGTGCGAGTATGTGATTGTCTCAAGCTGTATGTCTCCAGGACAGGACCAAACCACTGCAACAAAACAAGTGTTTATTAGTGGATGAATGGATGGACGAAGCTCCGGTAAATCTGGAGCTGGAAGAATAATCAATTAATTTAGGTAATGCAGGAAGTTTAGAGGCCGTTCTTGTTTTTGCAGCTACCGTACTGTTCAGTTTTGACCTTCAGGGGAAATTGGAGGTAAAACTTTTTTTTTTTTCCCCTCCCCGACTGGAAAAATTGCAAGGGGGATTGGCCGCTTAAGCCACCTAAGTAACAGCTGCAGCTCTGCAGAGATTAACATTTCCATTGCCTGAAAAATATGATGTACAATTATGATTAATCATGCTCAAGAATCCCAGTGTCTGACTATATCTCAGCTTCTGTTTTCATTCCTCTCTGGTTTATTTTGTTCATTGATAAATGTCCCCTCTTCCAACTAGCATCTCTAGCACCCTCTCAGCATCTTTTTTTTTTTTTGGAGCTGTCAGTGCTGCAATAATGGGGAATAACTGACACCAGAAAATAAGGTAGAATGGAATATTGTATTTACTGATGAAAACAGGGAGAGAGACTGCAGTAGAAGTGTAAACTGAACTTGCAAGATAGTCTTCTGCTCAATTCCAGACCAGGAAGAAAGACTCGGAGTATATTCCCAAATTGGTGCAGTATCTTAAGGGTCAGAAGGTGACCTGCAAGGACCAGGCCAAAAAGAAGGTAAGATCACTGATAATGTGGCTCATGGCACCCACAATTATCCATAAGTGTAAGATGTGCTTCTTTTCACCAGTCAGGTACGCAACAACCTGCTAATTTTTTTTTTTTTTTATTTTATTTTATTTTAGGCTAAACAAGATATTTTGTAAGCATGTCAGTGCTTAGCAGGAACCCCATAAAGAAATGGTGTGCTATGGTTCTCTTAATTCTGGATATTGAATATGTTTTAGAATAGCTTAGAATATGTTGATGCGGAAGAGGTTGGACTCAAGGCGAATGGATGATTACCAGAGGGTCATGGAGCAGGACTGGGGAACAGGATGTGGGATGCATGGGGGGGCTGGTAGGACATGTAGCAGGAGGTGGAGGGACAGCTGGTAACATAGTGGCTAGAGCCACTGCCTTGTGAGCCAAAGGTCACAGGTTCAATCCCCACCTCTGGCTGTAGTACCCTTGAGCAAGGTACTTGCCCTGAATTGCTCCAGCTACACAAAGTGTAAAGAACTCTAAGCTTGTAATAAATGTATCTTTAACATTGTAAATCACTTTGGGGGGGAGTGTCACCGCTAAATGAATAAATGCAAACTGGAGAGCCCAGAGGGACCAGTTGTCTCAAGATTCCACAACTGGGAAGTGGTCGAGTGCTGGTTTTTATAGCAGTGTTCTAGTTGGAGTCAGGCGCTTAACTGGAGCTGGATGTGATCGTGACAATTATCATAATATTAATCTTAAAAAGCATATATTTGTCTGCATTTTTGGCAAAAATGTGCTATAAATATTTCCCACTAAATGCTTTGTGCTCCTGAGATGAGAAAATGTAACTGCCATAATATGTTCAAATCTGTTTTACCATCATATAATTGTATACATAAAGTGGAGCACAACTGGAACGGAACCACAGTGACTTGCAGAACAGGCACGCACACTCACACCTGGCTGTCATCACCCCAGATCTGCAAGTTTTCCATGTAATCAGCAGTGTCATTTTATAATTTAAGAAAATTGAAATGTACCTTATTTAGCAACTGTGAAAAGGTTGCTCATATGTATTGCATGTAAGTACTGTCAACTCTTCAAAACAGCTGTCATGAAAGATACAGCTTGTACAAAGTAAACATCTGTACAGCTGCTTACTAGACATGATGCAGGCAAACTTTGTCCACGATAGAACCATTCCCTATTTTAAAAGGGAAAAAATCAGCATAATCAACTGCAATCCGGCATCCAAGGGAGCTAGAAGGATGAGCAAAGGGGGAAACAGTTACGTAATATTATAGCACAGAGAGAGGGAATCGCAAACAGGTAAACAAAGCGACAGCAGCATGAACAGCTGCAGTGAGACTCACGTCTTACTTAGAAGCAGGTCTGCTTCAGATCTGAATGCACTTACCCTCTCATTAAAACGCATACTGCTAAAAGATGCGTTTTCTCTAGGAATCCTACCGAATCGTTACAAAAAAATGTGCGTCTAGAACTCTTGACATTAGCAAGTGAGAGTGAATTGTCATGGCGGCATTTTAAGTCCTAGGGCTACAAGGGAGGTGCTGTCACATATCCCCGAATGTAGAGGCTTTGCCAGATGCATCAGTAAGCTGGTGCAGAGCAGTGCAGGAGTGCTGCCAATTGGAGGAGGGGCACATCTCTAACAGCAGGCCACATGTCCCCATAAAGGACTGATGCAATAACAAGAAAAGCATTAATATTAACCATGGAACAAAATCTCTGAGGAATTACATAGCAGCACACCTGAAGGGCTCTCGCGTCCGTGACATTAGACTCTCACGAGTACGATAAACCGTAATTGTACGTAAAATGTGTCCGCACATGAAAATGTTGATGTGTGCAGAGCCACAGCTCTCATCTCAGGTCACTGGGAGAGGGTTAAATTCTGCCCCTAAATTTTCAAACCCAGTTCCTTGAGAATTCCAATCACAAAATAAAAACTAATGTTTTGTGTGGTCAAAGGCTCTGACAACACATCACTTTGTCAATTTCCAACAAAGCACCCCCACACACATATTTCTGTTTTTGGATACATTGCTCTTAGTATTGTATATGGAAGGTGCTGCTATACATCATTCCTGCCCATGCTGAATAACCGAAAACCCAGTTCTACATCTGTTCCCAGGGATCAGGTTTCATTAGACCTCCGAGCTTCATTTTGCCTTATTAACAACGACCCACCAGCGTCAGTCACTCTTCCCTGTGCTCCAGCCACCATTGTGCTCATGATGCTGCAACTGCTTCAGTTATTTTACTTATTCCAGCTGGATCATAAAAATGCTATATATGTCAAGCAACACTGATTTTGTGTGTGTGTTACAACAGCTGCAACATTATTTTACATCTTAGCCCTGGTATCTTCATTGAAAATTGTACATGCAAAGTTACAAGCAGTATTTACTCTCCAGCCAGGTTGAAATATTACTGCGTTTAAAGCTGTAGTCTGACCTTGGATTGGATTCGTAGCACAAATGTTAGAATAATGCATGGAGAGCAACAGCGGGGAGAAAACAGGCTTGAGTTGAACGCTGTGATTGACTCACCCTGGTGCTCAAATCCTGTGTAAAATGTCCACAGTGTAAAAAGATCTAGTGCACAGAGACCTGAAGAATTAAATCAAATTATCACACATGTTTGAGGGAACCGCGTGAGCACTGCTAGGAAGCACTATTGTAGAAATAAGAAAAACATACATAGTGATGAGACAGTGTTCCTGCTTCATTAAAAAAAAAAAAAAATGTATTGTCGGCATGTGGGTTGAATTGTGAAATACTTATGACACAATGGGGCACCTGCCTGTGTTGAATGGCATTCACATTGTGGACGGAGAGTCAATTCACATTTACAGTACATATAGTATATTAATACGTGAGTATAATGTACATGTATATAATGTGTGTATATATATTGTATATAGTATAGTGTACATGTATACATATGGTGTGTGTGTGTATGTGTATATATATATATATATATATATATATATAAAACTGAGATTTATAAATGTATACGCTACTGCCCTCCCCCCATTACTTGCATTATCATACCTCCGTTGTCCGATTCATGATTTTTCAACACCCGAGAAGTTGTGACACCACTGCACCCTATGCCTCTTCATTAATCATGGTCGTTTACTGCGTTTTCGTAGGGTACAGGGGCCACACGTGCGCATCTTTGAGGAGAAACGCTGGAACGTGCCGCCCGCGTCAGGCTGCCCCGTCGCTCACGCTGGACGCGGAGCCGCAGAGCGGGGGGGGTTTGGTTTGGGGGGGGACGGATCAGCGCGCGGACGGAGAGTGAGAGAGAGAGAGGGAGCCGAACGCCGCTCGCCGCCATTTTGAATGGTCCTCCTCCGCACTGCTTCACAAGAGCGTTAACCACACCGAGGAGAAGGGAGTGCAGCGGGGCTCGGCGTCCGAAGACATGGTTCCTCGGCGATGCAAAGTGCCCGCTTTTGTAGCTGGGCTGCTCTTCGGGCTCCTCTTGTGGGCAGCGGAAGCAGCTCGGGGTAAGTTTTACGAAAACGCGTCGTCAGAGTCAGGCTTGCTTCCTTGCGAGGAATTCCTTCATCCTCGCCGTGCGGGGAACACAGCTACGAATATATATTCATTAATTTAGTTCATTTATTTGTTTTATATATAATAGTATCACTTTATTATTCGTGTACACAGTCGTGGAGGTGCTCGCGCGTGAACTCAACACTTGCCTCAGCATCATCATCATCATCCTCCTCCTCCTCCTCAGCGTGCTGTGAAAGCGCGCGGCGCGACCTTGCTGCGTGTTTTTACGAAGCCTCGCGCATGAAGGCAGATGATGTGTAATAAGAGTTGCGGCGAGCGCGGGGTACAGAGAGCTGTGCTGAATCATGTCGGCGTCCGTGTGTGACGATGCACCTTCGTTTCGTGCGGAGACGAGACAATTATTAAATAATTAGTACCGATCCCGGTGACCTGCGTCGCCCAGCCCTTCTTCTGCCTTCGTACTTTCGCAGCGCGCGCACACAGAGATGCAGAGGACACAGCGCGGTCATCCCTCGCGCCCGTGTGCTGCAGTGTACCGCCCCGGCTGTGTGTGTTCGCGGCTGCGCGCCGCTCCGCTACCTGTGTGCGCCGAGGTGCGCATTGCAGATCTGCCGCAAACTGCTGCCGCTCCCCTCGCGCGACACACGCGCGCCAGTAGTGCGCGGGGGGGGAAACACTTACTGTTTTCGCACCCGTTTTTTTTTTTTTTTTTTTCTTTTTTTTAAAAAAATTAGTGGACGTTCGAAATGAAATTGTGACTATTAACATTACTTTTTGGAACAGTGGCCGGCAGCCTGAAGAAACGCGTCGCCCCTGCTGTGTGTCTGTGCGGTTTCGTAAGCGCCGCTGGAGGATCATGGGCTGTCTGTGCAGCTTCGGCCGCGCTTCTTGTTTACATCTCCATATCATGGCATATGCACCGCAATATTCATAATTTCGCTGCGCGCGTACACACTGTAGGAGCTCAGGTACATCACCCGAGGACATGTACAACGCCGCAATTGACTGAAAGTGGAGAATCACACTGGTCTCTTAAATGCAAATTTCAGTTCTATCTTCACTACACTATTAACACTTGATGATATTTTATTTCCATATTTTAGGTTGATGGTGGTACATGCTCAACATCGGTTAGATTAATAATGCGATTTTACACTCTTGTGTTCCTCTGGACGTGAAATCAATAATCCGTGACACGTTCTTACAGACTAAGTATGTTGCAAGTGAAGATCCGATTCTCCTTGATTTTTTTAATTTATTTTATTTTTTTATTTTAAACTCTCTATTTTTCCTCATTTTTAATGCGGAATCATCGCAAATGCAGGGCTGCCAGTAACTGGACGGGAACCACACATGGGGAAAAACAGATAATTTATTAAAATAGAAAACGGGCTTTATTTAGTATAATTACCTGTTGTAGGACCGTATGTAATTATTATTAATTTCTGTCCAGCAATTCCTGTTTCTGTTGAAGGACAGAGTGATGTAATGTGACAGTTTTGCCAACAATTTGTTTTCGCAAGGTAACAGAAGTCTAAATATGCTCAGAGATGTTCAGTTTTTGTGGAATAATTTTGTACTTCCAGCGAATGGCTTTGAAAGTCTCTTTTAAATGCTCATTTCTGTTGACTTTTTAGGAAAGAGACAGTGTACCATGCTTACCTTTGCCTAGGTGTGTGACTTGGTACATAGTTGCGGTCCCCTTCAGGGTGTGCCCCCCCCCCCCCACTCCTTCAGCCTCGCATCCAGTGTCTCCGGGATAGGCTCCGACTCGCCGCGTCCCCACTTGGGACAAGCAGTTATTGAAATTGGTTGGTTGGTAATAGAAAAACCAAAATATGAGATGTATGAGTTCCTTGCAACTTTGGGGCCGCTCACAGTCCACACTTTCATGACATGTTATAATTTTCATAATTGTAATTAAGCGCGCTACTGAAATTACTTTATTTTACCCCTAGTTTACAAGAGCTCTACTTTGGCTGCAACAAATGCTGATGGGAAACTAACAGAATGACTCCATCAGTAATTCATACAGCAGGCCAGGGATACTTATTGCTGAGTAACTGGTATTTTGAGTCATGCAGTTCATTCAATCCACAGCTCAATCAAGCATAATTAATTAATTTAGAGCTAAGCGAAAAAAAAAACAGCAAACACAAAGGGAAGCCAGGACTGGTGACCAGCCTAGATTTTTCTCTCTATGCCCTTGTGTTCCGAGTGGATTGGAAATTAATAGTTGTACCGTGAAAATGGGAAATAAAGTTCATATTTGTGCATATCCATTTGAAGATTTAATTTTGTTTTACATTTCCAAACAAGTCTTAAAATAGCACATGTCATTTCGAATTAGCCTAGAAAACTAACCCTTACCTGTTACAGCAGAATTTTGCTATGAATATATAAAAAGCATCTCATTTAGGGTGGAAAACCCAGAAGATTCTCACATTGACTGTAAGAATGTTACAGAATAGAGAGGTGCTCTTGGAGTAAAAAAAAAAAAAAAAACATACATTATTGGTAGAGCCACTTTGGCATCCCTGTTACTCATAATAAGCCAATTGATTATTGGTTTCTTAGTTTAAAAAGCTGGAACAGATGTATGCTAATAATGGCCTTCATTCCTGAAAAAAAACATAAAAATATGCCATTATCACACTTGCATCGAGGTGTTGTTTCAGTTAGCTGGAATCTTTGATACTTAGAAATTATTGATCCCCCCCCCAAAATAACAAATGTTGGAAATGCTGTGAGTACTAATGATTGTGCTCATAGTTGGATCCAAACGTTTTGTTTTGTTTTAATACTGGTCAGATTCTTGGCATTGCTAGTTTTTGATTTGCGTAATGTGTTATGATTAAGTTTATGACAGTAACATTATTATTTTTACATAATGATGAGGATTAACACTTCACCTTTGTTTGTTTTATTGGATTATTTTTCCAAGTAAACTGGATTTGGTGAGCAAATTGCAATATTTTGCATAGCTTTATACAAGTAGAATGTGTTATGGAAGCTACCCTGCATGGGATACCAACCCATCTTGGGGCACGTGTGTGAAAAGACACACACAACACTGTGGCACACACACTCTATAGGCAGTTTAGCCATGTCCATCTCATTGATAGTAACAGAATAAAATGATGTGAACTTGTGGAGAAAATGCAAACATATTTGTTCATCAGCCAATTCAAGTTCTGGTAACCACTTTTAATCTGGTTTGTGGTCTTCGTGCTGTGATATTAATACTGTATTTTTTATATTATCTAAACATAATATACACACACACACATTGACTGAAACTGATTGTCCCGAGTGGGGTCGCAGTGAGCCGGAGCCCCCCCATGGGGCGCAGGGCTGGAGGAAGAGGGGACACACCCATATATTATTTATAATTATACAATATAAGGGGGGCGTGGTGGCGCAGTGGGTTTGGCCGAGTCCTACTCTCTGTTGGGTCTGGGATCTGAGTCTTGCTTGGGGTGCCTTGCAATGGACTGGCGTCCCGTCCTGGGTGTGTCCCCTCCCCTTCCAGCCTTGTGCCCTGTGTTGCCTGGTTAGGCTCCGGTTCACCGCAGCCCTGCTTGGGACAAGCGGTTTCAGACTCTGTGTGTGTATGTACAATATAATGCACTCTTGGATGAAGATGAATGTTTTTGTTATCATGAAAAACTAATATATATAATATACTCTTCTGAAGGAAGTTTAAGTAAAAGTTTTTCATTGAACCCTTAAAGCACAAGTGCCTTAGATTTTGTAGCACCTATTTGTTTTCTCTCCATTTTATTTTAAGTGGTTTATTTAGACAAATTTCATTCAAAAAAATACATTCCAAGATATTTTCATATCTGTTTTGAGTAGTAGTGTTTTTTCCCCTCAGTTGTCACTCCAAGACTTGTAATAACAATTTTCAAAAGCTGTGAAACAGTTATGTAGAATTTCAGAAAATTGTGCTGCTTTCATCATGGTACCTTGGCTTATTACTGATGATGGTACCAAGCGTGGTGGTTCCAGAAAGCTGAGTTGCCAAGAAAGATAATAAAACTAATGTACTGTGAAAAGGTGTACATGTTAGGTGCTTATGCAAAAACTTTTTTTTTTTCCCCTTCCCCTAGGATACCTGACAATTTAGATAGCGCGTGCTGCCTTTTTACAAGCTGCTTTTAAGACTGATTTCTGTGAACCCAGGCAGTCTGCATGGTAAAAAGAATTGAGAATGTAGCTGTAAAGACAGAAGTTGAATTAGATCATTTTAGAAAAAAAATCTTGTCATGGTTGTATTTTGTTTTTTTTTTTTGTTTTTTTTTTAACTTGAAACAAGAATTCAATCAAAGGAGATTAAAAAAATGCTAATGAAATTATCCATTATTCCAATGTCATGTTTTTCAAAGAGGGAGCATCTGCTCCCTATTCTTTCTCGTTATGGTGGATTTTTTTTTTTCATAAAACAGCTCCTGCAGTGTTGTTACACTAGCCTTTAATAAACACAGGAATGAACCCTGTGTGTGTGTGTGAACCCTTGTTTTTTGTGCGCTACCATTGTTAACCTTAGGGCATAGTGAAGAAAAGAATTTTGATTTCAGAAGGGTTGGATTGCAGATGTGAGGGAGGAATGAGGATATGACAATGTCTGTCTTGTACGGGGGAAGGGGGTGCTTGGCTGAGTCCCACCCTCTGGCGGGTCTGGGGTTCGAGTCCGGCTTGGGGTCCCATCCTGGGTGTGTCCCCCTCCCCCTCCAGCCCTGCGCCCTACGTTGCCGGGTTAGGCTCCGGTTCTCTGCGACCCCACTCCGGACAAGCGGTTTCAGACAGTGTAGGTGTCTTGTACAGGGTGGTAGCCAAAGCTTAAAAACCCAGAAATTTTAATAATGTTTGTAAAAGTCAAGTGAAGGACTCAAGCAGTCTGAAATAGTAAATATTTGTGAACATATTTTTAACTTGTTGCTTAGCTCACACTTTTATTCCAGTTATTTAGTGAAGTTTAATCTGTTTATACTGTTGATAGTTTTTCTGGAGCAATTCAGGAAGGTTTTGACTTATAGCTTTGCTCCATCCAGCCTCAGATTTTTTTTTTTTTTTATGGAAAGACATGTCCTTAAAATGAACAGGTGAATGTAAATTGGTCTTTGTGTGTAAATTATAAACATTTGAAGATTGACTGACACCTTGTCCAGTGAGTATAAGGCCTCTCAAGGTGTGCTGGTTGTGAGTTAGTGAGCATAAGTGGTTATCGACAATGTAAGGATAAGTGGACGCATGGAAGTGCTTAAAAATGACAAATGTAACATGAGGTTAGTTTTTAAAACCATGAAATTTGAAATAGTTCAAGTCACACTGAGTTGTTTTTGCTTTAAGTGTTAAATTTTTTTTGCTTTATGAATATTTTCAGCATTTTATCAGGATATTTATATTTTATTTTGAGTATATCAAAATACAAGGAAGTAATCATAACTGGGTAACCTTTCCATCATGTTCAAGAATTGTAAATTGTGGATGTTTGCTTGTTTTCTAAATGTAAGGACCATGATAGTGTAGTATTTTAACACTGTTGCTGGGCAACTTGTGAATTCTTCTGTCCTTTGATAATTCTCTAGCCTACTCCACCAAACAATGATAAATAATACGCACACACACACACACACACACACACACACACACACACATTTTCAGAACCGCTTGTCCCAGATGGGGTCGCGGGGAACCGGAGCCTACCCAGCAACACTAAATAATATAAAAAACATTGCAGTTTAAATGCATCCATGGATAAAATTTAGAAGACTGATGAGGCCTTCAGTTTGACTGCTCCCTGGTATTAAAATCAAAACATTAGTTAAAATGAAACATTTTTCTACCTGTTCTCTCTGTTATGTTGCTCTATGTCAGCCAATAAGCAGCTGATGAGGAGAGTATTAATTAGTAAATCCTTTATCAGTTTATTTCACACTAATTTTAAGTCATATTTTTCATTCATACCTAGTGGCAGATAAAATTGTAGTAGTAGTTGCTGTAGTTGTTAAGGTACATGAAAGTTTCATTTTAACTTGTTAGATTTAATACAGTATGATACTCATGTCTTCATCCATGCGCTTTCTGACCTGCGTATCCAGCTGAGGGTTATGATAGCAGTTTGCATAGTGCCAACCAGACTGCCCTTAGTTATAAACTATATATTATTATATAACAGGTATATAAACAAACAAGACACTTGGTGGAAAGAAATGAAAAGAAACTGGTCATACTCACAAGTATCCTCGTAGCATCCTATAAAATTTTACAAAGTTTTCATTTGCCTGTAGTCACATAATAAATTTGTACCGAGATCCCGCAATATACGCTATGCTCTACTGTATCCTAAGAAGAGATTTTTAGCATATTTAAAATTAGCCAAATCATTTTCTTTCACAGTTAACAAGCATAAACCTTGGATTGAGATGACATATCATGGTATTGTGACGGAAAATGACGATGAAGTGCTTCTGGATCCTCCGTTGATAGCACTGGACAAAGATGCCCCGCTGCAGTATGCAGGTAAGGAAGGTGCTTCATTGACACATGAAATGTTCCTGCTTCATGCTCATCTAACTCCTTTACCTTCCTACAACCTGTTTCTTCTCCTCCCATGTTCTACAGGCGAATGAGTTGATAAATTATATGCTCATTAGGTTTGGCTCAGGTGTAACCTTTGATTAATATATTTGGGATAGTATAGTCAGTGTTCCACAAAAATCTGTTTTCTGTAATTTTTTTTGGGTTTTGGCTTCTATTCTGAAAATTTCTGAGATATTCATTAAAGAAGTTATGATGGACATTAAGTACATTTTCACACTCCACTACAATAAGTAAAATTTTATTTGATATTATCCAGGTTTTTTTAAACAATATGTAAACATGATTGAATTTTTCCTATACATTCTGTGAAATTTAGTGGTTTACACATCTGATATCCTTGCTGTGACATTATTTCTTTCTTAAATTTGAGATCTAAGCCCCTTTAGATGGTAAACCAAGGTGTATTTGTCACAGTTTCCGGTTTGCAGAGTTGTTATTGAACACACATTCATCCTTTTCAGGACTTTGAAGTTCCCTACAAGCTTTAAGATTTTGCTGTGATAGTTTGTCCTATGAGTAAAGCATGCACATAAGTAGTAAAGGCCACATTCCTTTACAATTGCTTATTAGTGAAAATTAGTTTTTAACTGTTGTTCTAAGTCAAAAATTGATTTGCATATTGTGTATTCCAGTCTCATTATTGGAAGTAACTGTAGACAATAAAAAGTTTGTATAGGCGGTCCCGGGTTACGAACGTCCGACTTATGTACAATCCGTGACTATTATATTCAAAATTCGAGTTGCATACAATGTTTTGTAGTAACAAACGGGTGCTACTTTACAACCCGCATCAAAACATTGCGCGTCTACAACTGTTTGTCGGTTCATTGGCGGGGCGTGTGAGCCTGAGGTAGGACAGACTTCCTTCTTTTCAGTTGTACCATGTTGCTGTTAGCAGTGTCTCATGTGTTACTCTATTTGGCTTAAATTTTTTTTGTTTTTACCCTCTTAACCATGGCATCAAAGCGTAAATGTGATGCAAGCGATGGTGATGCATCAAAGAAAAGGTAAACGATTGTGGTTGAAACTAAAGTGGGAATACGACCACATCTTGCACCTCGAGCAGCAGCTTCAATCGGAGCACTTGGCTATAAAAGACGCTTCTCAACCTCTTTCCAGTTGCAGAATCTCACTCGACACACACCCCCCCGCGTACTCAAACCTAGCTTGCTTTGCTCTTCCAAGTCTTGTCCCTCATTGTTCCCCAGTCCCAATCCACGTCTCTTTGATAACGATTGCCCACCTTATCCCTCGACCATGATTTCAGATCCTTGCCTCTGTTAGTTCACCGACTGACTGACCATTTACCCGTCCCCGACCATGAGAACACATCTTGTCCTTTGATTCTGAATAAACGATCCTGCACTTGGGTCCAGCCTCCTCTGTGTCCTCATGACAGTAGTAACATTTATTATCTCTATGTCCCTCTCTATCATAAATACTGGCATTACATTGATTATTGTTGTTAATGATAATATCATCATCATCATTATTAATAATGATGATAATTATCATTGCATCATTACAATGTATTATTATTATATTAAAGATGTTTTAGTTATCCAGAAGTGTTTCTTTAATGTTTGTTTTATGCATCGCAAGGTACATGATATACGACTTACTAAGACAAACGTGACAAACTGACGTTAGATACCCACCATACCTAACTGTCCCGAGTTAAGTACAAATTCGACTTAAAGACAGACTGAGGACACGTAACTTGTTCGTAACCCAGGGACTGGCTGTAATAGAAAATTATGCATGCCATAAGGTTGCCACGGGGGCGTGGTGCCGCAGCGGGCTTGGCCGGGTCCTGCTTGTTGGCGGGTCTGGGCTTCGAGTCCTGCTTGGAGTGCCCTGTGACAAGTCCTGGGTGTGTCCCCTCCAGCCTTACGCCCTGTGTTGCCGGGTTAGGCTCCGGCTCCCCGCGACCCTGTATGGGACAAGAGATTTCAGATGATGTGTGTGCGTTCAGGTGCCGATACATGGTGCTGTTGAGAACAAAGTACTATAAAAAAATAATTTGTTTTTACAGTCTTTTTTCTTGCACACAGACAAAGTCTATAGCTTTCTGGAGCTTTCTGTGCCTTTGCAATGATGTGAACACACGATCACAGCTCTAGTTTACAAGAATAAATTTATTCTAATAATCTGAGTAATGAATTTAAGATACATCTATGTGTTAATGGCTGTTTAGGAGAGATGATATTGGAGATATTGCCTCTTTTGGGCTCTAGCTTCATGGCCGAAGAATTAGCCAGGTGCTGTATGATTTCAAAATTTGCAGAATATCCCACCCGCCCTAAGGTTATCAAGTGTCGTAAAGCATAACCATACTCGTAGATTTGGTTTGTCTGGAGTGGGTTTGTCAGTGACATTCCTAATTGTGCAAGTTTCATCAGGTGCTATTGCATTATATATCATTTTATATTTGTATGTGTAATAAATATATAAAATAATCAATAAAATGTAAAAAGAAAAAAGCCAGCTCATTTGTTGCCATCATAACCACTTTCAGTTTCTGCTTTTTCAATATGGGAAAGTTCAAAATGCTAGCCACCTGAGATGAGCTGGGCAAATTTCATTTGAATGATTTAAATGCTGTTGAATGTCGGAATTGTGTTTTTTTTAAATAAATAAATACTTACAAACACTCTTGATTTTTATCAGTATAAAAAGGCTAGTTACAAAGCCGTGTGCTGTGCCTAGAACAGTTTATGTCTACAGTTAAAATAACCTTTTCATTCTTGCTGTTTTTGGGTCATGGCACTTGGACACTGGGTGCTGTTAATTGGGCTGCTATAGGTGTTCCTTAACAGTGCTGGTAACGAGAAAGAATACCACAGGTAAATAACAGCACGGAGGTTCTCGGTTCTGGCTCCGTTGTGGTGGAATGACCTTCCCCTCCCGCTCAGAACTGCTTTATTTCTGTCTACATTCAAGAAAGGTCTGAAAACTCACCTTTTCCGGACCCATTTCGCCCAAGATCTCTCCAGCTCATGTACAGTGTAAATGTTGATGTGCCGTAACTTCGTGAGCATCCCCAGATAAGCGTGTATTCAGCTGCTACTCCGGCATTGTATGTGATTGTTTGAGTATCTTATATTTTAAACAAAAAAAATTGGTAGGAGGGTATCAGGATTTGTCTATCCTGTGTTTTATGCACCTACTCGAACAATAAACCTCGGTGCAGCAAGTGGTAGGTAACAAACTAGGTTTACTTGAGTCACACGTCTGCAGCCATGTCTCTTTTTCTTAATGTAATGCATAAATTGTACTTTTGCTGAGATGTACGTCGCTTTGAACAAAAGCGTCTGCTAAATGAATAAATGTAACAATTAACCTGTGGTATTCTTTCAATTATTTACTCCCTGTTGCATTTTCAGTTTTTCCCTCCAAATGCAACAGGAAGTTTAAAAAAAAAAAAAAAAGATGCTGATATGAGAGCGGCAGGCAAGACAAAGTCAGGAAATCTCTAACAGATCCTGAACAGTAAAAGCACAGTAGCAGTACCACTGCTGACATCTTAAAATCCAGCAAAGGTCACTTTTTAAAAAAAAAATTAGAAAATTTCTGTGGATTCTGTTAGCCATCTGTGTTACTTAGGTCTCATATGCTTATCAGAATTTTTGCCCATGCAGTCACTCACAGCTAATTAATAATTTCAGATGTATTACCAGCGGTGTCATTCCCATCATTATTTGAAATTAGTATGTTGGCCTTGACATGTCTGAAATGTCTAGCGCAGTTTCCGATGATGCACTATATATATCTGTGTGTGTATGTGAATATACAGGCGTACCCAGCTATCTGCTTTTAATCCGATCCTGACAACGGGGTGGATGACGAAAAGGCGGATAGCAGGAGCCCGGTTCCCATTATTCCATACAGGGAAAATTGTACTTGGTTCCTAGCCCATCCCAAAAACCCCAACTAATTTTGACAAATGTCTCTAAAAATTATATAAAACACTTCAAATAATAATAAATTAAAAGAATCATACTGTTAAAATACAACTTTACACTATACAATTTGTAAGTTGCCCAGAAAGACGGCTTGGAACACAAGGCGTTATTGTGCCTCGGTGTCATTGGACAGGAGCACTCGCAGAGCACACATGCCTAACCAAATGCTCTCGAACAACAGAAGAACACAGGGGTTATTAATTTCCCAAAGCTCCCCATAATGGTTACCTAACAACATTTTGTGTTTTTATATTCATCTATAATAATTTTAATGACAGTGATGCATTATGGGAAAGCTGTCTACCGTGTTGCCACCGCTACAATATGTTTTGTATCGTTTTCTGTCACTTTGAGTAAGAAAATTTAAGAAAGCATGTTCTTAGAGGCTAATTTTTACATTTTTTTCCAGAGATGTTTTGACAAAAAGGGGTTACAGTGGGAGGAATGGGGTGGACAGGAAAGAAGGGTATTAATTTTCAAGAGTTATAGTGAAAACATTAAATCCGGGAGGGTGAACAGTGGGGTACGCCTGTATATATGTAGCTGTATATGTGCTAAATGCTGTATGTTTTAGGCTACAAAAAAATGTCTCTGAGATTATGATATCATAACCACTGGAAAGAAATATCTTCGTATCCATGACTAATTGACGATTGGGGTAGTTTAAATCCTAGCAACGGCCTTGTTTTCCAGCCATGCTTTATATATATGCTTTACACATATATAAATGCTTTGCACAAACATCTTTTGATTGTGGATATTTGTGCATAAAGTCCTAAATCCACATCTGGCTCTTTGTGTATCTGTGTGTGTGTATTTTGAGAGAGAGACTGACCTGGGTTTATCTTCTCTCCCCTTTTGTAGAGAGTTTTGAGGTGACGGTAACCAAAGAAGGTGATGATGGGTTTTCTCTGCTGCCTGTTACACAGTTGTGTTAACCCACTAACTCCAGGGCTTCTGCTGTACAAACTTATTTCTTGCTTTGTAATCTGTTGGTCCCAGTTTTGGTTTGTCTTTTTTTCCACCCAAAATTATTTAAAAAGTAAACTGGATGAAAAAGGAAACTGTTAGAAATATCTCTGCTTGAGGGACTCATTGTATCCCTCTGTCATCATCAACATAAAATCAAATCACCATCTTAATCCTCAAATCTTTCCATAATGCATATGTATTTATAATATTCACATTTACCTTTAGAACCATAATGTACTTTTCTGTTTTTAATTCCCTCTAAAATGTGTGAATTTTTATTCCTGAGTTATTTGTATCACCAGCGTTTCCAAACATGTCCTTCAAAGGTTTGATCAACTAAATGATTAAGTGATCATCAGTGATAGACAGTGGCTTTTGCTGGCAGGAATCAATGGCTCATGTTACCAATGAGAGGGTTACTTGATATCCAGACAATTACTTTAATTATTGAGAGAAGTTCTGTGAAACAGCAAATAGCCACATGCCCTCTGACTCATATTGCACTCCCTCTCATTATTGTCAGCCTTGGTCCAACTTGAGCACTATGCATCTTGAGCTCTGTTCCAGCTGAGCTTTCCATTAGTTTGCTATGATTTAGCTGAAAAACAATAAATTGCATGATTGAGGTAACATTATACACACATTAAGTGAGGACCTCAATTTCCTTTGTTTGAGGACTACCAGTGAACACAGGTCAGTTAATGTTTCCTAATTTCCTTCCTTAAAAATGAATAATACAACAGTCAGTTTTTCAATAAAAATATTATGATTATGTGCATAATTGTTCTAAGCCTTTCAGCTGTTAAATAATAGATTCAAGTTCTTCACAAAAGACTGCATCACAGATTTGGTTTCACTGCAGTGTTAAAACTACATTGAACCAAATGAATTGAATTGTGCAATTCAATAAAGCATGGCAAATTAATAACTCAGCTAGA
The DNA here is from genome assembly GCF_900964775.1 of Scleropages formosus. Lineage (NCBI taxonomy): Eukaryota > Metazoa > Chordata > Actinopteri > Osteoglossiformes > Osteoglossidae > Scleropages > Scleropages formosus. Next base: position 1,384,361 of record NC_041807.1, read on the forward strand.
GCATAAATCTGCAAATGAAGAGGGCATGATAGTGCTTTATCATAACTTATTTACAGTTTGTATGTCATAAAATATTTCAGAATGTATCAGTAGACATACAACTTATAATGAATTCTTGTTTCCATTATTCAACACATTGAAATTATCAAAATTAAGTGCACTTTTGCAATTCCATCAATACTCGTGACATATAAATTTAGTATAATGCATGTTATATAGGCCTTACGCAGAACATGGCCAAGTTGCTGATGGTTTGGACTTCGAGCTGTTTGATATTTCTAACCTTAGTTCTCATCCAGTGCTTTGCGTTGATCTCCTATTTTATTGTTAAAGTTCTGTTATTTGGCTGTTAATGAGTTGTGGAAGTGCAGAAAACATTGCACAGGAAGACTTTCCTTTAAAATCTGTTTAAATTGTATGTAGATGGATTTAAATGCTCTATAATGTGTAATAATAGTGACATTAATATATCCCAAGATATTATAAAACACTGGAAGAAATCGATGTAATAAGTGTACTAATTCTAAACACATATTTTGAGTATTTACAAAAATGAGCTAGTAGCTCTACTTAGGTATATATGCTATATTTCTATATGCACAAATGAATAGTTGTTTTTATGTCCAGCATCTGTTGCATAAATTGAGTTGAATCCTGAGGACTCCTGTGAAATGCCTATCCACATCTTTCTGTTTTACCTGCATGACTGGATGCAGTATGCATAAGTGGCTTGGAAAGAGAGCTGCTGTGTTAACTAACCTCCCCATGTTACCCTTCACTGTCTTCACCCATTCTTCAGTGTGACGCTTCTGGTCTTCCTCACAGCGTCACAGACTCATGAGTTCCATTTGAATTGTTTTGATTGATTTACTTTTTGATGTCTGCACATTAAACTCTTACAGCAGTGTGATGTTAATATTAGGGTGTGGGAGGGGGTCATATTTTCCTTTCTTCTTTTGTTGCTGTGTTCAGGTGAGATTTGTGGCTTCAAGATTCATGGGCAGGATGTCCCCTTTGAGGCAGTGTTGCTGGACAAGTCCACAGGGGAAGGGGTGATTCGGGCCAAAGAGAAGCTGGACTGCGAGCTGCAGAAGGAGCACACTTTTACCATCCAGGCTTATGACTGTGGGGAAGGGCCCAATGGGACCAACCTGAAGAAGTCTCACAAGTAAGTGTAAGCTCTGTGTCTCTCATATGTACATATTAGACAAATAAATCAATTATTTTAACTTAAGTACACTATATAACTTTATCTTTTACCTTTACATCTTTACATTACAGGTGTCCCTTCATGAAACTTAAATTATATTTTTATTAGTACAAAGCATTGAATAACTGTTTCTTCCAGTTGACCTAAATATGGTGGAACTATTGTCAGTACTTCAGGAAATAATTACATATATTCTTCCTTGAGGGTAACCTCGCATTAGGAGAGAAAATTAATAATGACAGTCCTTTCAATATGTAAATGGAAAAAATGATTACAACTCTTATTCCATTAATTTATTTCTGTTCAAACACAAATTTAACAATTATCATTGGAGGTGATTTCAATATGATTACTAATTCAGTGCTAGACTGATGATGCGTCTTGAACTGCTCAAGACACTGACAGACTACACTAAAAATACAAATTAATGATAATAGTTCTGGTGATTGTAGATGATAAACATTCAGCAAGACTTTCCATACTTTCATCTGTCATTGTTACATGAAACCATTTTTCTCTCATTAATTCAGTAATACATCTGTTTTCTCAGAAGCAACAAATTCACACTGTATTAATGATCATGTCCTGTGAATGTAAATTTCACTTAGTTTTTCTAGGGGTAAAATATTTCTAAAATGAAAAATTAGAAATAAAAAAGGAATAAGATCTTAAACATAAATGGGTAATTTAATTTACATGGAAAGTAAATTTTACTTAATCACATCTAGTTGTGTCCTCATGGATTCCTGAAGCAATTATTAGTTTTTTAACAGTATTATAGATATTTAAAATCTCACAGACTTATTCAACTGGGTATGATTACTGGAGTAATTTAGAGCAAAAACTTGGTGAAAGGTATTGTGGTTTAAGTGATGCAAGTGTTGAAATTAACTGAATATACACTAGATATCCTGTTGATGCTTTATGCATTTTATAAAGCACTAAATTTAATCTAAAAAAAAAAAAGTTCTCTGACTGTTTTCCTTTCTTCATTCTTCACATATTTGTGGCAGATTCCTGTTTGCCAGAATGTCCTACAAAATAAAACACAACATGTATGAAAAGAATGTTCTGTAAGAAGTCTTACAAGGAACCAGATTTTTCCACAAGTTACCACCCTCTGTCATGTATCAACATAAATATTAGTGATTGCAAAGAGTAATTAGAATTATCTGAAAATCTGAAAATTATTAGTAAATCATTACATGTCCAAGCTGAAGTACTGTTTCTAGTTTATGGTGATAAAGCATCAAAGGAAGGTGTTCTTTAGCAATTTGCATAACTATTCAAAGAATTTATCATCTCAAAATTGAAATCGTAACTCTATAACGACACAGTGCCGATTTTATGTGCAACTTTTGAAATTTTGTTTGGAGAATGATTTGTTCCTTGAATAAAGGCACTGTGATGGACTCTACGGAGTACAGTTTTTTTTTGGAGACCAGACAAGAATTCCTCTCTCTGCTTGCTCTTTTTGTTCAGTTGCAGCATATATAAAATAATATTTAAAAAAAAACTATGAACACTGTAGGAATTCCAGACCTCAAAAAAATGTATAATCTCTGAAATGTCTGTTTATTCAGTAAGCTTGATACAATCCTACCATTGTTAAGATGTTTTCTGGGGAAAAAAAATGTATGATCAAATTGGCCATTTTACAGAAAAGACTAAAGAGAGAAGCACCAAACTTCTGCAATTATCTGTCAAGCCAGTGACAATATTTGACTGAATGCATTCAAAAAAAAAAAACCCTTTGGCAGTTATATGCAGGCTCTGACAGATTAATGGAAACAAGAGCACTCAAACTCCACTCTGGAATGACCTGACTTTCAAAATAGCAGAAATTGTATTTTTAATTTGTTGCAGTTCCATATGACACAAATTTCTGGAAATATGTCAGTATGTTACAGTGGTAGGTCAAGTGAAAGCTGGCTTCAATAGTCATGTGTAAAATTAAATTAGAGGTAGCTTTCACTAATATGTGCTTAAGGTTATGTAAGTGAAAAATAAAATATAATGAAAATTGGTTAATACAAAGCTTTTTTTCCCAGTCCTCTGCAAGTATTTAACTTTTTTACTCATTGTGCTAAACAGTATCTGAACTCTCTGCAGGGCTACTGTCCACATTCAAGTGAATGATGTGAATGAATATTCACCAGTGTTCAAGGAGGCATCATACAAGGGCACAGTTGTCGAGGGTAAAAAGTACAACAACATTGTGAAGGTGGATGCTGTGGATGCAGATTGCTCATTCCAGTACAGCCAGATCTGCAGCTATGAGATCGTAACACCCAACGTTCCCTTTGCCATAAATAAGGATGGTGAGTTGTACTTGTGCAAAAACATTTTAGTGTGTCTTAATTTGGTACCAGCTATGATATTAAAGAGAATAAGCACCATTGGGCCCTGAAACCTGGAATCTGAAAATGAATTTGCAATTGAAGACCTACTTTAAAAAAAGTGGCAAAGATACATTTTGTGATAGTGTGGACTTATTTCAATATTAATTGACTTGTATCTATTCAGAAACTGGTATAAGTATTTATAATTAAGTGGCCTAGGAAATGTACCCTGCGATGGACTGGCGTCCTATCCAGGGTGTACCCCTTCAGCCTTGTGCGCAGTGATTCCGGGATATGCTCCAGACCGCTGTAATCAGGACCAAGTGGTCAATAAAGATGGATGGATGGATGCCCTTCTGGATTAAAATGACCTAGAAAACCAAAACAAAATCAGAATTCAAAGGTGCAACAGAATTGTTTTTGAGCTGTAAAATGTTTTAATCAAGGTTATTGCTATATTTATATGTAAATTGTGAGCACATTCTTGCCAAGTCAGCTGTCATAAAATAATAGCATTTTTACTGTTGATATTTTGCATTTTCTTTCATCTTATTGTAAAAGTTACATTTATGAGGTTGAGATTATTTTAGTTTTTGTAAACTAATGAAAGTTAAATTTTGTCTCAGAATTTTTATGAGATTCTTCACTCATGAACACATTGATTAATGAGCTTAGCTCCAAAGGATCTTAAAACTAATATTTCCAAGAGTGATTGCAGGTGTTTTTTAGGTTTAAAAAAGGCTACTCTATGGTTTTCAGCTCTACATGTAACACTGTGTAAAATACAAAGTTGTCATATTTTTATGTTTAGGCTCTTCCAGCATTCCACATCAGCACACGGTGTGCAGTGACAGTGCTTGAAACTGTGAAGATGTTCTGAAGATATGCATGTATATCTTGACATATGACCATCTTTATTACAAGATGATCACATAATATAGGCTTCTCTTAGGAGAATTTCTGTGTATGAGCAAAAGTAATTCATACCATAAAATTCACCGAATGAGCTGTCAGCTCTAACAAGAAATGCCTCATGAATTCAAAAAAAGAATTTCAATTTAAAATACAACACCACAAAGCAAGTCAAATCTCATCCCCTCTCAGGGTCTGGCTTCTTTTACATATCTCTATTGCTGGGTAACATGTTCCTGCAGGCAAGCGTCTCCTCATGTATAATAATAATAATAATAATAATAATAATAATAATAATGATCCCTCATGCAAAAAAAAATAAAGAAAATTAAAGGAAGTGCAGAGAGTTTAAAAGGGAAACAAATGCCTTGCATAAAACAAAGGGTAAATCAAATTTTCTCAAAAGGCAAAATAAATATAAAATAATTATTTTTGATTTCAAGCACTTTACAATAAACATTATACACACTTAAAATTTTTTACAATAAAGGAGAATTTGTATAAAAATTTCTTCAGTAGCAAAATCAAAATCCATACATCAAAATATATCCATACATTACTAATAAGAAGTGCAAATGGGGTAAGACTTACTGAGAGTGTAACAGGTGCAACAGGCAAATTGGGGGTAATGGAGGTTAGGTTGACAATGTAACAATGAATTGGTGTCTGTCAGGTTACGACTGTATTGGTCTCTTATGTTTTGTTTCTACATCAGGATCTTTATCAACAGGTTCACATACTTAATATAGCAGTAAATGAGAATCTGATACAGTAAAAATGCTGAAATCAAGACAATCATAATCAGCTGCTTCTCTTCTCTTCCAGGTTACATTCAGAACACAGAGAAACTGAACCACAGTAAAGAGAACATGTACAAGCTAATGGTAACAGCCTACGATTGCGGGAAGAAACGAGCCTCTGAGGACGTCTTAGTCAAGATTAATGTCAATCCTGTTTGCAAACCAGGCTGGCAAGGTAATCCTGCTCCCAGCTCCCCTAGCCATGCGCTGTATCCAGTGTTGAGTTCAGCCTTTTCTAACAATAGATGTGACCTCTGATCTTGGTTAGTGTTCAGGATATACTTGTAGAACATGGAGCACTAACTGAAACTGCATTGAAAGGAGTCATTATAACATATTGTATTAGGTGAAAATACAAGTGCAGTTGAACATTAACAAACTTTTAATTTGCTGACAGTTTCAAGGTCGTAGTTGGAGAAGCTTTCATCTTGCTGTTTTTTTATAATTGTTTTTATTATGGCTGTTGCCAGGGTTAATGAAGCACCCACCAGCTTCTGACTTCTTTAACACTTGCCCTGTCACATCCAAGCAAATGTTTTTCATCACTTGCAGGCTTTTTCCAGACGTGATGGGTGAAAAGCACTGAAAAAACACTGTTTGCCAAATAGTGTTCACAGCAGCTGACTGTGTATGCAGTATACTTGTATATTCTGCACGAAGTGCTCTGAATGATATTAGTGATGATGCAGCAATGGCCGTACTTCGCAATTACCAAGCAAGCATGTTTATAACAAAACAGCGTTAAGTGAAGTATTACTGTATTTCAACTTTCAGGCTACACATATATGTAAGCTGTATTGTTTTTTTTGCCACCGTTGTATGTCCTGCCATGAGCTTATTCCCATGTCACTTTAAAATAATCTCACGAAATGTCAAAGGCTAGTGGTGTATCTGTAATGATAATTTGTCAGTAATGTTTTCTCTTGCGAATACTACTCACAATGTTTCTGTCCTTTGAGACAGGATGGAGTAAACGCTTGGAGTATGAACCTGGCACAGGAAGTCTGCTGTTGTTTCCCAGCATGCACTTGGAGACCTGTGGGGAGCCTGTTAGCTACATTGAAGCAAACATTCAGCTGGAAAATAAGAATATAGGAAAGGGCTGCGACAGAGACACATACTCAGAGAAGTCTCGGCACGTGCTATGTGGTAAGTACTCAGCTTTTGAAACCTTTCACCTTTTGCAGACTGTGATACCCTTGCACAAGGTACTGACCCTAAAATTGCTCCAGTAAAAATTACCCAGCTGTATAAATGGATAAGTGATTTTAGGTAGATAACACATTGTAAGTCGCTTTGTAGAAATGCATCAACAACATGTAAATGGTTTTATTTTAACCACTGAATGTTCTTTTTACATTTGAGACCACTTTTCACATCGGTCTGTTGAAAGTTGACCACGATGATGCGTCACAGCTTTGGCACAACTTTTCTTCCTTGCTTTCTGATTAATGCCACTTACAGGCACCGGCACAGGCACTGTAGAGCTTCTGCCTGCCCCCAGCATCTCAGCCAACTGGACCCTGGGTCTGTCCACCGATAGCGACCATGACAGCGACCAGGTCTTTGAGTTCAATGGTACCCAAGCTATAAAGATCCCCGAAGGTGTGGTGAGCACCAGCTTGATAGAACCATTCACAATCTCTCTGTGGATGCGACACACACTGGGGTCCAAGGAGAAGGAGACCATTCTCTGCAACTCTGACAAGACAGGTACATCGCTTAGTACAGCGGTTGGCAGCTTCATAAAAGATGTGACCTGCTTTGTTGCTAAGGTTTTGCCTGTCCTGCTGAGGTGTTATACAGAGTTCAAATACTTTTTCCAAGTTTGTTTACTAGTTTATTTTCAAGAGTGCACATGAGACCTTTTTTTCTTTTCCTTTGACAGACTGACTCAATAAGAACCCATTTACAGAGATGCAGTTTTTTTCCAAAACAAGTGATGTGTACTGGGAGAGGCCTACTGTAACAGTGGATTTATTTCAGTATTGTATTTTTATCTTTCAGAAGTAAGTTGCCTTTGTTCTTCATAATGTTAACTTGAGGAAACTGCCACCATGCTCTTGTCTCTTTCCCGGTAGAAATGAACCGCCACCATTACTCGTTGTATGTTCACAACTGTCACCTGGTATTCCTGCTGCGTCAGGACCCTACTGAGACAGAAAGTCCCAAACCAGCAGAGTACCACTGGAAACTAGACCAGGTCAGTGTGCCTTGCCACACACTCATGCTATGAACCACCGTGAGCCTTTGCTGGGGTTCCTAATTATCGGTACTTCTTTACAAGGGTATACAGTTCAGATTTAGTCATGTGACTCTACTGAACATTAGTACTAACCTTATGTGTTCTCTGATTAGGTGTGTGACAATGAGTGGCATCACTACGTGCTAAATATCGACGTACCCTCTGTGGAGCTCTACGTGGATGGAGTCACCTATGACCCTTTCCTAGTGACCGAGGATTACCCCCTGCATACATCAAACATTGAAACGCAGCTCACAGTCGCTGCCTGCTGGCAAGGTATAAAGACACTCTGTGGTGTGAAAATTAAAACTATTTGATAGACCTTATCCAAAAACCGTGTTCATATTTAAAAGGTCTGATTCTTATAAATCAGAAGGCTGAATTAGTTTATGTGCTATAGTGCTGAATACAAGCTATACAATACTGACTGCCATTTAGATTTTTCTGTGTCTACAATCTTGGTACAAATTATTTTAGACTTCTTGGGTAGGACTAAAGTGGAATATGTTTTGTTTTTTTTTTTTGGTCTGTTTTTTAATAATATGTAACATTATTTGACCTTTAGACCATATAGATGTTGGTGCTAAGGAAAGTGATACTATGTTAGTTTATTGGACAAACATCAGTATCCCCCCCCAAGTCTTTCAGCCTTTGTCGTCCTGTTACCCAGCTATGTGTTACAACAATGAATTTACACCCCATTCAACCTGTACCTGTTGTCTTCCCTTTTCAGACAATTCAGGACATGACACTGAGAATGAGACATTGTCTGACAATTTGACAGGTTACTGCAGCCTTTCCATATGTCCCCATATATGCAATTATTTTGTTTAATCTCAAAGCTGTATTTCGAATTGTTGTGCAATGCAAGTGTTACTGAAATTGAGTTGCACAATGACATCATAAATGTTTATTTTCAGCATGATTTGGTTCATGCTTTGTCTTTTTGATACAATCCTCCTTGCCTGCTTAACCCTCTCCTCTGCACCCTTTCCTTTAACTAATACTGTTTTCACAAACTAAGAATCATTTCTTCTGTAAAGAGTCAGTTTTTTCAGCACATACATCATTGTGCTTTTTAGCAGTTCAGTTTACGCTGTTACACATTATCAAAAATCAGATGCATTTGTCATTTTGTTCTGAATTATTGTTCAGGACTGAGTCATAATAGCCCGTATTAAGTTAAAATGTGACTCTGTGGTCATATGTTCTCCTTTATGTCTGAGCACAAAGTATGTCAAGGTTCACACCATGTCTAAATGGGTCAGAAGGTTACATTTTCAAAAACCTATATTAGTATGCTTGGTAATCTGTAGTTGAAATGGTTTGTTTAGTAATCTCTCTTAAGGATAGGCTTTGCTGGTATTTTGCTTTTTACAAAAGGTGTGTAACAATCAGCAAAACATTTTATTGCTTTTGAGAAATGGGATCGCACACTTGTGGTGCGTAAACACAGATAAAATTTTATTGCTGGAAACGGTCATCTTTTCTGTTCGGCATGATAGCATCACCCAGTCACTTTTTGTTTACTGTTTATTATAACTATTGGCATTGCATGTGAGTCAGGCCAGTCACAGATGCTTACCCATCGCTTCAGCACAAGTTGTCCCAAAGTGCTGCTACTGACATGCATGAGCACCGGCAATACAAGGTGTGCATGTTTACATGTCGTGCTGGGCCTCCTGGTGGAGGAGTTTGGTGGATTTCAGCTGTCCTGATTGTGTGTGCATCTCTCTCTCTCCTTCACCTGCAGGGGGTATTTCTCGTATGTCGGATTACTTCAAAGGATACTTGGCTGGCCTGATGATCCGTGCTGGTAAACTGGAAGAAAAGAGGGTCATTGACTGCCTTTACACTTGCAAGGAAGGTCTGGATTTGCAGCTACCAAAGGAAATCGGCAGATCCATCAGAGTGAGTAGTAAAACATCTTAATCATATTCCTCTCTTGGGTTCAGCTGTGGAGGTCTGAAGAACCAGTCTCCGCTGTTGTGGCCATCAAGTTACTAATAGGTGTCTTTCTTGCACAGGCACAGTTTAACCCCAGCCAGTCTTCCCTGACCTTGAAGAGTGATGGCACTGTGAACTTGAACGGGGCCATGCAGCACATCTCCTATCTCAACTCACGGCAGTTTCCGACGCCTGGCATACGGCAACTCCGTATCTCCACCACCGTCAAGTGCGTGCTTAACCACTAAATACGTGTCTGTTTCACTTTATAAATATATGAAATGTGAGTTACTTTGTTGCACTTCAGACCACACTTCAGCCCATTGTCGGCATTGAACTATGATGTTTGCGTGACCCTTTACATAAGCGCAACAAGTAGTGTAACGAAAAGGTACTGAAAGATAGTAATCAATTAGTTCATTGTCTCTGAAATGACCGTTTGAAGTAGTGATTGAGTAATTCAATTTCAGTGTATTTTGCTGAGCAAAGCAGTAAAATATCTTGCTGTAAAACTGAGACATTGGCTAGGCAAATAGAATATAAGGAAAGCAGATAATATGATCTATTAGAGTTGTATTCCTGGCTGTCCATCTCTAAACATGATCACAGTTGAAAACTGTACGCTAAGAAGACTCTTTCCTCCACAGATGCATCAGTGAGGACAGTTGTGTCTTCGTACCAGATGCAGAGATGTATCTCATGGTGCTACAGCCAGAGGAACCCAAGATCAGCCTGAGTGGCATTGACCACTTCGCACGCAGTGCTGCTGAGTTTGAAAGCGATGAGGGTGTGACCTTATTCCCAGAGTTGCGGATTGTTAGCACCATCACCCGTGAGGTGGACGTGGAGGTGGAGGCTGAAGGCACGGATGACCCCACAGGTAACGGCGAGTTCTAGGCTAGTAGAATGAAACTTAGCTGGAATCTGCTAGACAAGAGTTTTTAGAAGTGTCATTTTTTATTAAAATTACTTAATTTATGACATTCAAATACTGAATCTGTTTTGCAGCTGGATGGTTCTATTTGTATGTGAAAGTTGTGATCCAAGTCATAAAAAGTTCCAATAAGCAATACTGCTGTGGTTTTCTGGTACAGTGCAAGAGTCAATGTTGTCAGAGGAGATCATGCACAACCTGGACAGGTGCGAGGTGACAGTGATCGATGAGGAGCTGGACAGCGAGCATGAGAGCCTGGAGGTGGACATGGGTCTGGTACACCAGTACAACCTCCAGATTAGCTCCTCCACCCTAGGAATGGTTATCACAGGTGAAAAGGCCACAGCCTGTCAGTACCACCACACAAACATCAGACAATTGGAGGGTCAAACTCTAACATATACTGAAACCTTATACATAATACTAGTAATACCACTAAATGTAATTGAGCGCTTCATATAAAAGTAAACTTTTAATTAGTTTACTTGTAATTCTTGTAGTAAATCTTGTTTTTTTTTCCGTTATTTTCTACTTTTAAGGTGTCAACACAATGGCCAGCTATGAGCAGGTTTTACACCTGATCCGCTACAAAAACTGGCACACTGAGGCTCTGTTTGAGAGGAAGTTTAAGCTGGTTTGTTCAGAGCTCAGCGCGAGATATGTGAGCAACCATTTCAAAGTTGAGGTATGAAATCCCTGAGTGATATTCAGAATGCTGAGATCAAAACTGCCAAAATACAGTACATAGAAGACTTATGAAAAAACATATTGTGATCTGAATAGTGTAAAACAGCAGTAACATGTCAAAACAAATCTAGCGGTGTATTTTGGAAAACTTTGAGAAAGTGCATACTGTCCTTGGGGTAACACTACTTCTAACAGCAGTCCATATGGACTAGTTCTACTTCTCTTGTTCGGATTTTTACTGGTTTGTGTGTCTGTGTGTTGCTTCAGGTCAGTGTGATTCATACAGCCAATCCTGCTGAGCATGCCAATGCCATGGTTCAACCGCAGTTTATAAGTCCAGTGCAGCATGCATCCATGGACCTACCTGGTCACAACCTGGTCAATGCCCACCAGGCATCAGGTATGCCTTAGGGTGTCAGTGTGTTTTTAATTGAGTAAGTTTTAACATTACATTTTTGTTTGACTGACTAAAATTGAGCTATGTCTTTAACAAATAACTTATTTCCACCTCTGGTCTTGCACACCTATGTTCTCAGTGGTGCCCAGTGCTGCCACCATTGTCATTGTGGTGTGCGTCAGCTTCCTGGTGTTCATGATCATTGTGGGTGTATTCCGCATCCGCTCTGCCCATCAAAATGCTATGCGAGATCAGGAGAATTGTAAGGAGAATGAAATGGACTGGGATGACTCAGCTCTCACCATCACGGTCAACCCCATGGAGGTACAGCGAGGTGCTTCTAGATCTCATGCCCTCATCGGTGTTAGATTTCCTGTCTGTAAACTTCTTTGCTGACTTCCTGAACAGACATACGAGGACCAACACAGCAGCGAGGAAGACGAAGAGCAGGGTGACGAGGCAGAGGATTGTGAGGAGGAAGATGAGATCACAAGTGTAGAGTCCGGAAGCAGTGAGGATGAGGAGGGTGGCGAGCAAGAGGACCAGCAGGGTGCGAACCGACAGCAGCAGCTGGAATGGGATGATTCCACGCTCACTTATTAACACCATACACATGCAGCTACCACTTGACACGATACAGAAAGAAAACATCCATCCATTCATGCAGACACGCACATGCGCACACACAGACACGCACAAATGCAGACACGCGCACACAAAACAGATCCAAGGAGGTAATTCACTTCCCTCTTACAGCTCCTTGAGTACAGATCCATAGTGTGGAGAGCCATGCAAAGCAAAATAATAGCATACTCGGTGTTACTTGTGGCCAGTCTTGCTACTTCAGCTGAGCCTTTAATGACCAAGGTTACTGTCATTGTACTAGTAGTGGCATAAATTATAGTCCTAGGCTGTTAATTTATGTTTTAATTGCTTTCATTTTGTATTCACTGTCATTTTAGTGCAGGGTAGAAACTTCAAATGGAAACAAGTGATTGTCATCCATAAACAGCACAGTCGCTAAACAAAGCAGGCATTTAGCTTTTTGAATTCATCCATTCTGCTTGTGTTATATTGTGTATGAAAAAGGAAAAGGGTTGACTTGAAACTGCATTTTAGTTTTCTTTTTACTGCATGAAATTAATGGCAAAGTCAAAACTGTAGAGAAAGAAGCAGCACTTACTATTGTGTAAATACAGTAATTAATGTGGTAGCAACAACAGAGGAACTTCTCTGAGGAACTATGTATGTTACAGAATTAGACACTTCTTTCTGTCAGTCTCTTGTAAAATGTGTGCACTGGGAAGAATTGTAACAAATTACTTAGGCCTCTGTGGTCTTGCAAAAGTACTCAAGTCTCTGCTGTAGTGCACCCTTGAGGTTTTTGGTTTATTGTTCTTTATGTGTTTTACTTAAAATCTAGCATTGCCTCAGTAAGGTCTACACATTGAATTTACCATGCTTTAAACATTGTCAAGACAGAAGTACAAGCACAGAAAGCTGAGCTGATGTCAGATAGCAAGTAGGTCCAAGTCTTAACAAGATGGCCCAAGTTGTAGCTACCACGGTCGGAATAGTTTTAAATACAAGGGGACCATTTCCGGTAACTAACACTAGATTTTATTGTACATTGAATTGTACTATAGAGTTGTTTTGATATTTGTTTACATTTGGTAAACTTTTTTTCCTTCTGATTATAGTATAAAAATTATACAGTTAATTGGGAAGATGTTCTTTTTTCCTTTCAATGTGTATATATATTAATGGCTATTATTTTAGGGTCATGAAGGTTCTCTTTGTCTCATGTAATGTCTATGTAATGCACATAGAATGATGCGAGGAAGAGAAGTTGCTAACGCATCCAAAAAGGTATATTTATATACTCATCTAGCTTCTCTGTCCGCTAGATGTTCTGAAAGGATCTGATTAAAATCCTGCAGCCATTTCAAGATAATTTCAAATTGAGCGCCTACTAATGAAGTCGCACATTAGCTTTAGTGTTGAGTGTGGGTCAGCTCTCATCTCCACTGTAACAGGAGGAAACGCAGGGAGGATGAGGCCTGTTGACATCGCTGGGAGTGCCTTTTGCCTGTCACAGCAAATTCATACAGCTTACGAAACGCTTACCTTTTGTGGATTAGCCATTCTACCCATTAGCATAATTCCATTTTTGGTTAACGTTGTTAACATGCTGTATTTGATTCGTTCAAAATCAGAAAGAAATGTTTTAATTTTCTTTATTGCAGTTATTTAAAAAGTGCTGGGTTTATCAGAACAAAATGTTCTTGTTGTCACTCCTACTTTAGGTGTTCTGTGTGATTGTAAGATAATCATGTCATCTATAGATATTGTACTTAGATTAAATAATGTTTTTTGAAATTGATTATTACAGGATTTACAGTACATTGCTATAATGTTGTATGTTGCCAATGTGGGTTATAGATTTACTATTTTTTATGGTGATAGGTGAGTTTGAAGAGCCTTTAAAGGTCCAAATTGCACCTCTCCACATTGCGTTATAATACTTCATTTTAGGATTACAGCACGGTTCCAGGTGTGACCGGACTGAGCGGATGGCTGCTGTAGTATGAAACTGGACCCTGGACAAGGGAAAGCAGGATGTAACCTCTAAAATATTGTTAAACAGTCAATGATAGATGTACTTTGGTTTTCATAGTATATTGTACACATATTTCACATATTGCAGTTGCACCAGTAATTGTCTACTGTTTTATTATTGGTGTTATCTTTTTCTAAAAGTGAAGGGCGTTGTTATAAAGACTGTCGGATGCAAGTGTTTGCTTCGTGAGGCAACCCCTCTTCTCTGAACACCAGTGACGAATAGTGTGGTTGTCGTGAAGTTAATGCTTGCTACTGAAAGAAATAAAATATGAGGGAAATGATTCCCCGAATTCTTGTCTGTCATCTTGGTGCTCTTTTGCCGTTTTGCCACGTGCTTGCATTCAAAATTTCACAATATTATGTAGAACCCCTAATGCTGTTTCACTTTTCCCAAAGATAGACTGTATGCAGGCTGGGAAATCGTCCGTGACAAAGTACGAAACGCACAGTAAAACCAACTCGGCGTGAAAGCAATCAAGTTCTCTTTAAAATTCACTGATTCCACCACATAAATACACGTACAGTCATGATACGGTCAAGCTTAAGTGGATGTCAACCTTCTGATCTAATTGTGATGAGTAAAAGTAATTACTGTCCATTTCAATAACTTTATTGCCATATTCATCACTACACCAAATTTTTTCATTTATGATCGTGGTTTCCAGTGTTTTCGTTCCGTTCAGCAACATGAAAACACACAAATAGGTCTCATATTCTTCACTCAAATGAACGAGCGCAACTCTTCCCAGAATATAAAGCCAGGAAGACAAAGTACAGAGCCGTAAACGGCGAGACTGGAGTCTACGGCTTTCCTGGCTGTTAGGGATTAGATGTTCCATCGGTCATCAGAAACTGCTTCTGGTGACTGATGGAAATTCAGAAGACAGCAGTGCAAGCACAGCTGGACCTAACCCTAACCTTAACTCTACCTCTAACCCCAACCCTCAGAACCCACAGGCCAGGAGCTGTGAAGCACCAGCGCTACCACAACATATTCCTGCTCATGCGGGGAGACTGTAAATGAAAAGTTCACACAGCGGCATTGAGAACAACGCTCGCAAGATTGGAGACCTATTTCATTTCTTAGATTTTCTCAAGGCTGGCTTGCGTGTTTAGATCCTCCCCTCTTTGGTCCGGAGATGTTACGTTACAGGACACCCTGACCGTCGTTTACCTCGGTGTCACTCACTCTGCAATTGTGTCCCGCAGCCAATGGCGTTTCGCTTCACACGCTTTAATTTCCCTTCCGAGTGCCGATTGGCTGAGGTCAGGCCGGTAGTGGGCGGAGTTTTCTGCCGAGCCCCTCCCCCCCAGGCAGCTCCGTTTTCGAGGACAAACTGAGTCGTGTCCAGCGTGACAGTTGCGAAACGATGACGAGCTGAATAGGTTCTACGTATGTGCAGGTAAGAGCGCCTTTCCCCCCAAAAGCTAAAGAAATGCGACGTTTTTGTGCTGCTTTACCATTTATACAACTGACTTGTACTAACCCTCCGTTGCAACTGAAAGCCAAGTAGAGCATGTTTGTTTTTTAGGTTCACAAGACAAGCGAATCGATGCTGCACTACTGCTTCGCCCACTGCGCTTATCATTTCAGCAGGTTGCTGCCGAAGACCCGGCGGCTCAAATTGTGAGTACGGTGTAATAACGGCGCGAAAAGCCGAGAAACCGTGAAACGTGTCCTGTCCTCCCCTTCTCGGCCGACCGAGGTTATGCCCTGCTGACGAAGTAACGGTATTTCCTTGCAGTCAGATTCCTGTTCTTGCGTCTGCGAGCCTCCTCGTGGGCCCTCAGTTCTACGTCCTCGCAAGGCAAGTACAGCCGGCACGGCGAGAAGGGAACGGGTTGTTTTCTCTGCGCTGCTCCTTCACGTCACACGTGTGAAGAAGTTGACTTGAATTGCAGGTCGACGTCCTCCCGTTACTGCGGCCAACCCCTTCTGAGCAACCTCGCCTGCTGCATCCTGCTGTCCTTCGCGGCCGCTGGTACGCGGGCCGCGAGCGACCCCGGTGGCCTCCGCACGCGTCGCTTCTCAACCCTACTCCTGAGCATCCCGTGCTCTGAGAAAGGGCATTTTTATACACTTACGTTATTTAACGGACGCTTTGCTCCGAAGCAACTTCCGATGAACTCTACGTAGAGTTCAATCAGCCCACGCACCTTATTTACCATGGTGACTACACTGCTAGATACACTGCTTACACTGGCTCACTCATCCATACATCAGTGGAACACACACGATATGGATGAACCTGAACGGCATGTCTTTGGATTGCGGGAGGAAACCAGAGCACCCGGAGGAAACCCACGCAAATCCGCACAGACCGAGCGGGGATCGAACCCACGTCCTACACCACCCAGGCGCTGAGACAGCAGCGCTACTCGCTGTGTCGCTGTGCCACCGTACCGCCCAACATCACAAGGCAGTTTCCCATTATTACTGTACGATACTGTAGTACCGTCTAGCTGTTCGGCTCCTTTAGATCTTTCGCAGCTGCTAAGTGCCGTAAACCTCAACAGTCCAAAGACAGGTGAGCTGGTGACCCTCGGTGGACCTGTGTGTGTTTTATATCGCTCTGCTACATAAATGGTTACTTGATTGTAGGGATATTACTGCGGTATATCTTTACTCTAGGAAGCGTGCAAAATCCAAATTTGATCGTTTAGAAACGCCTTGTTAGCTCAAGTAGGGCTATTAAGTGAAAGTGCTTGTAAAACGGAATTCTCGTAACTCGAGTGAGTATATCTCTCTCTCTCTCTCTCTCTCGGGGACGACTGCACCGTTCTTTTAATACAACCACCTTAACTCTCCACACTGATCATATAAGAACATTTAGAATTTGAACTTGAAAAACTACTAGGTTTTTCATTCAGTGTTTTCAATTATGACGTGAATTTGCTTTAGAAGCGACGGATGATTACATATACAAAGACAACGCCAGCTTTTAAAAATGATTACAGCTGGACCTCAACTTACAAACGTGGTAGGGACTCGTACCAATGTCTCAATAAACAAAAGTTCACTCACACACACGAGGAATGGCAAGATATAGCACCGATCTTCCGATTACAAACCAAGCAGACGCCTAATGTTTCGAAATGTGAGCAGAGCATTAGGAGGTGTGGTGGGTGAAGAGTCCCGGGACGCTGGTGGCCCGTGCATCGGAAGAGCAGTTGGACAGCAGGACATGTCCAGGATTCTCCTCGCCGTGGACTGACGGTGACCCTGACCCTCAGGCTTCGCGGTGCTGCTCACGCTGACGGACCCGGTTCCTCGGAGACTCGAGGCGGCCTTCCACGTGTTTGGGGCGGTGTCCTTCGCCGAGGGGCTCTGCACCGTGGCCCTAACCTCCGCAGCTGCTCAGTGTGTAAGTGATGGAGTCCCTCGGAGTCTCGCAACATCCTTCACGTTGAGTCAAGAAAAGTAGCGTAGGGTCTCAGTATTCATTTTCGGCGCGGTTTCGGTCAAACGGGTTCAAGCTGAAAACGTTTGCCACGCCCTGGTGTTTATGAATGTCTCTCTTTCTAGGCAAAGACTACCCCAGAGCTCTTCTACGTGTCCTACCTGTTGGCTTGGGGTTTCGTACTGACAACAGGTATGGTACCGATTCTTTGATTCCGCCGAGTACTTCCGCTTTGCGGTCAATGTTTCAAGGAATCGTTTAAAACGGGGATACGACAGACAGTACTGATTTCTTTTCAGTGTTCTTCGTAGTGATGGGAGGTTTCTGGATAGTAAATGCGCTCTACCCTGGGAAGATTGTGGACCACACCTCCAAGAAAGGTGTGTGTTACGAAGCAGTGGGCAATTACCCTTGTCTGTGGCACATCTAACTATAGAGGTTAGAGGAACCATCAATACTGTATGAGGTTTCCATGACAATATCTTAGCAACAGGAAAGCAAGGAAACTCCGCCGAGTCGTCCAACAACTGCTCT
Organism: Scleropages formosus; assembly: GCF_900964775.1. Taxonomy (NCBI): domain Eukaryota; kingdom Metazoa; phylum Chordata; class Actinopteri; order Osteoglossiformes; family Osteoglossidae; genus Scleropages; species Scleropages formosus. The sequence continues at coordinate 1,402,392 of NC_041807.1, forward strand.
GCAATTAATAAAATATTGAGATGGTGCACCATCGTTCGACCGATCAAGCATAGTTGTGAATGGTGCGAGGAGGTAATTTACAATTGATTTTATGGCAAACGTGGGATTAGAATTAGTTTGTAAAAGGATCAAAGCATATGTTGGAATTGGGAGGGCTACAGGTGTTTATGCTGAAATGTCTCATACATTCTAGAAGAATTTTCCTCACATGGAAAAGGCTGTACACACATAAAAAAATACTTTGAAAAGAGGTTCATGATTTTTAGTATCTTGCAATCTGTTGTACCACTTGATCTCAAAAAATTACATGCAAGGTGGCACTTAGTTTGCAAACTAGACCGTGTTATGTATCAAAAGACTTAAAAGGACAAGCTGAATGTACCCTGTAAGAGCTCTGATTTACCTTACACAGAAAACCGTTTTTGAGTTATGTCTTTTTGAAGATGTCTTTATTTTATGTACACAGTTACTTAAAAGTTCACTGGATGTACCACCTTGACTGGATTAATGAGAACAGTACAAAGACCTTTAAAAAGTTATTAGTAGGTCTTGAAGTTTTCCATCTAGAGGTTTGTTTTGAATTACAAGTTGAGAATTTTTCATTCACTGTGTCACTAATAGTAGAATTAAATCACAGTTGCACTAAATACAAGTATAACTGAATGTTTCAAAGTAATTTGTAAAGATTGATTTTAGAAATGCTGTAAATCATTGTGCATAAAAGAATATTTATGTAAACGATTTAGACAATGAAGTGCCTCATTACATCAAAAAATAAGGAATTCTGAGAAAATTGTCACCCCCCTCATAAGCAATTTATTCCTTTGGACTATAAAACATGTTCTGATTTAAATGTAAACATGCTGACAAACCTTCTCAAATTCTTAATCAAATCGAAGTACAGGCGAGGGCAGTTGCAGCAACTGATCCGGATATGGATGCATCACGGATATGCGTGTTGCCATGTCCGAGATAAAGGAACGTCACCAGGCACCGGCTAAACCACCACCGTCAGAAGGAATCCCCAGCTGACAATCACTGCCCTTCATCCTCTCACATGAACAAACGCAAAGATGCAAAATAAACAATTTATTTAAGACTACTGAAGGATATTGCACAGATTGAAATTTTCCTTATACCTACACATCAGTGACTCCATCTGATCGTTGTTTACTCGCAGAAAAATGTATTTATTTCCATCTGATTAGCAGTATGTGATGTTTAGGCTACGGTTTTACACAAGTACTGTTACGGTTTTGCTCGGAGCAAAGCGATTTTCTGATACTTTTTTTTTTTTTTACAAGAGCAATATCAAAACAACAAATGGCAAATTGTATACACATCAGAAATAAACAGATGTGTGAATCTCAGTCCATTTTTCTTCTTGTACAGAATAATTTCAGACAACATACAACTGATGCTAGAGATGTGATAAATAAAAAGTTGGTTTGACACACAAGAAGGTGAAATAAACAGCGTGGGGATTCTGACACGATAAAGAAAGTTTTGCTAGACGCCTCTTATTGGCCGATGGAAGAAAGCAGCTGCTGTCTTCTCGCTTCCTGGAAGCCGAACTAAAACCCACGAGCCAAAAAACGGGTTCCTTTGCATTTTGCAGCACTTAGTGAGTCACAGGTTTCATCCACCTTTCAGCACCTTTCTCGTGATGTCCCAGCTGTTCGCTTGTTTCGTATCTGTCCATACTTGGACAAATGGTTCCTCTTAATCCCCTTTGTGGCTAAGGTTTTGCGCGAGTCCTTGGCTGCTCAGCTCTGCTCATTCTTGGGCTATGCTCCGCAGCACGTACTTGACTGTATATGCAAAAGCTGCAAATCCTACTATAACAAACAAGTTTGCAAGAGCTCCTCCTAGGAGTCCTTGGTTGCGATTTGCCTGCTGTAGGCCAGGGGGGTGACCAGCACCATCCGGCAGGGGAGGGTGACCGTTGAAGACGGGGAAACCATTCTGAGCATTGTACGTCTCTCCATCTGGAACCACATCTGGCAGCGGCAGGGCGTGCGATCTGGGGTTTAGGTCCTCCCGCAACTTCTGCTTCTGTCGGATCTCCTGAAAATGGTCGGAACATACAGAAGAACGAGGCGAGTTACGGAAGGTCCGTACAAGCAGAGATTAGCTGCGCTCACCGATATCTGTGTTGTTTTATGCATTAACGACTGTAACGGGTTGCGAACGACAAGCTCCTTTTCTCCAGCTTCGCTGACGCCTCAGTACTAATACGATTGGAGAGCATTTTAGGATACAAGAATTACCCTCCGATTAGCTATTCGTGTCTCAGGACACCGATCTGGACGTTGTACTGTAAATCGGGAATCATGCTGACCCTTTTAGTCTGCGATCTTCAGAGAAAGCACCGCAATCGTAGGAATTCAAATACCGCGGCTATGGTCGTGCACCCTTTAGGGAAGCCCTTAATCCGAACTGCCCGTTCTCACATATAAACATCTAAGTGACACTGGGTACAAAAAAATAAATAAACCATAACAGAAAGAATATTTTACCACAGGCTGATGCTTTTAAAAAATTATACTTCAAAAGAGCACGGTAAAGAGTCATACTTACATCTACAACATCTGGAAACAGGTCACAGAAAACCTTATCCTTAAGGTTGAAAGTCCAGCTCTGAGATGCCAGTTGCCTCTTCTGTGAAGGAAAAAACTACCACTTATATTCTTAAAGCGAGAAACCTTACATTGGGAGGCAGCAACACATCGACTTTGAGGTTACTAAAAAGATTCTTTAATTTTTGTAAGCACTCTTCCCAACAGGTGCCACCAGAGCGCCCAACAAAAATTGTACTGTCGACCCAAACGTTGAAAAGGCAGCGTCCGTAATAAAACAACGATACGCAGCTCGGTTAAAATAAGTATGGAACAGAACCGCGATGTTGGAAAAGAATGGAAATTCTGCCCATGCTAAACAATTAGGGCAACCGTGGCCGGCTGGACGCACCCCCTCTAGCGAGCGTGCGGTCCTCAGCGGCTCAGGTCGCGTTACTAGCAAAAGGACTTTCAGTTCTCAGCTCAGCAAAGTCCGTCACAAGCGTGGAATTTTTACTGATGAGTTGAACTTTTGTGGGGGAAAAAAAACTGTCGGCGAGGGCGTCATCCTGAAGATGCCGCACTTACGGTGAAGTCTGAAGTTTCAATGCTGCCCAGCGTGGGACCTTTCTCTACCATGAAGCTGAGAAGACCCGTCAGGATGGTGGAGACCGACCACGCGGGGTTCCATGTGTCTGGGTGGAAGTCGGTGATGGACAGACACAATCTGAGAAGAAAAGGGAAAGTCAGCGCTGAAGTGATGACCACTCACACAGCTGCTCTCAAACATCTCGTTGAAATGTCTACTTTTGAAACTTAGAAACCAGTTGAAGTTGGCCACTGCAAAAACAAAACCGTTTACATTTACCTGACGCTTCTCTCCGAAGCGACTGACAACGTTATGCCGTTTACAGTTATTTACCCATTTACACAGCTGGGTAATGTTACTGGAGCAACTCAGGGTAAGTACCTTGCTCAAGGCTACTACAGCTGGAGGTGGGATTCGAACCTGCGAATTCAGCTCCAAAGGTGTAGTAACTGTAACCACTACCAGCTGTTAGCTGATCCATTACCAAGTTTTATCTTAACGAAGCAAATCTTTTAGACAAATCAAGATTTTTGTTATCTTCTCATATTAAAAGAAGTGGAATTCTACATTTTGTACTCTTCCCATTCTGACACCGTGAGAAACGTGGAAACAAACCAGAGGAACGCTTGGTTATTGTGCGATACTCATACCGCCTGCGTTCTTACCTTGTGTTGCATTTAAATCTTCCATTTGGAGTGATCATGTAAATACTAGGAGGCTTGAAAGGAAATTCTCGAGGAAACATGAGTTTCCCATGAAAATAACCACCTGAAGAGAGGACATAATTAGAGCACATCTCTACCATTTCTATTAATCTATTAACTCCAAAGTAATCCACCTTTATATGAATTATGTACAAAAAAAAACAACCAACTCACAAAAAAAAGTTAAAAGCTATTTGAAGCAATTTGGCAGACAGCGAAAATGTTCCAAGTGAATTTAATCATACTTTCCTTACACGATGGCGTAAATTTAAACTTACTAACAGAGAAGCACCCGGAAGAGAATATGGATTTTTTTTTGGTTTATGGCTACCTGAATAAAAAAAACAAGACTTTTAATTAAGCTGTGAACTAAAACGAAATTAATCACAAAGAAGCTCACCTTCATAAGGCGTTTTCTCAGGCCCTCGTACGACGTAGTGCCTTCGACGAGTTGGAGAAACAAGAAAAGTCGTTTCAATCATAAAAAGCCACATTTCACGATCACCAACTATTTTAACCGCAACGTGCGCTTTTCTTTGCAGATTATGAAAAGCAAATAACTTTATAATCCAATTTAGCTGATGACACGGTATCTGCAAAGAGATGGGTCAATTTTTCCACACTAGTCATCAGCGACAAGACATGCGTAAAGTTCCTTCTTCACATCGTTCCAGGAATCACAAACCACTGGAGGAGGAGCCGAGAAGGTAAGTTAGTCGATGGGAATTAAAAAGCGAAGGAATCGGAAAATTCACATTTCACAGACTTAACCGCGGTGCCGGAGACGAGGAAACAACGTAAGAGGGGCGGACGGACGGACGGACAGGCGCTCGGAGCCGAGAACGGTGCTGCGGATCCACGCCACCGCAGGGAAACGCGCACGGAGGAGACTCACCATTCCAAAATGTTCGAAGCAAGAGGCTCCGCGCAGATATAAGGCACCGGGTCTTTTTTTATTCTCAGGTAGTCCTGTTTCAGCCGCTGCGTTGCTGTGGTCGGCGCCCTCTTGTTACTCTTGCTGCTCATCTGAAACGAGACCGTGTATTTGTCCAATAAACACCAGTCCATTAAAAAACTGAGATTTTCTCGCGTTTTACATTTCCAACGGACCTGGTATCGCCATTAATTGTTATTTCAAGGTCAACAGGCCCAAAAGTGAACGCTCTTGCGAAAATAAAACGCAAAGGTAGGTGAAAAATGTCCACGATATATCCATAAAAGCAGCACTGCACATACTTCCTGAGTTACGCTTGTAGAAGAGCAACAAGTTAACTCACTCCAATACAAGCTCCAACTTTCATTGTTTCATTTTCCCTTTTATTCATTCTGCTGAGGCTTTTCCGAAAAGGCAGTTTTCAATATTCGAAGCTGCTTAAAGTGATTCACCCATTTCCACAGCTTGGTCTTTGTTACCAGAGTAATTCAGGGTACTACAGCAAGAGTGCAGCTTAAGGCTGGGATTGTCTCACTGCCGGATGACGTCCTTAGCCGCTACGCCACCTACCGTCCTCTCGGTACAGAACGCGCGCGTTACCGCTCGGCTTCGGCGCTTCTATCAAAATGCAAAACCGCCACACGTGTGGGATGTCTACCGCGGTAAAGTGTCAGCAACACTGTACAAACTGCCTCAAGCAGCACGAGACATCAAAGGAAGGAGTTATAAATACAGAGAAGCGTTCAGGTTCGAGGAGGAAGGAGCTCAGCAGGGGTCCCCGTGTCTCCATCTCATGTCCACAGCAGTGATGAAGTGCAGAGAGATGGGGGGGAGGAGGCGGGGGTCTCCCGGAGGTTAGTGCCAAGTATGTCCACCTCTGCCGACAACCTGCGGGCCTCACCCTCCATACTGTACTCTACTGTTGTCTGGAGGGAGATTCCGCAACTGGGAAGAAGTGTCTTTTATAGCCGAGAGAGACAAGTGTGTGTGTGTGTGTGTGTGTGTGTGTGAACCTGCAAAACATTAAAGAAACTTTAATGTTCGCTTTTCCATTGTTCATTGGCGTTTCACCTTTCACTTTATTACTTACTCTTAGTTTCAATCGTGATCGTTTTCTTTTTCTTTGATGCATCACCATCACTTGCATCACATTTACATTGATTTATTCATTTAGCAGACGCTTTTGTTTTGTCCAAAGCGACGTACATCTCGGCAAAAGTACAATTTATGCATTACATTAAGAGAAAGAGACATGGCTGCAGACGTGTGACTCTCAAGCAAACCTAGTTTGTTACCTACCACTTGCTGCACATTTACAGTTTGGTGCCATGGTGAGGAGGGTAAAGAACAAAAAAAAAATTAAAGCCAAATACAGTAACACGAGACACCGTTAACAACGGGGAAGGAAGTCTGTCCTACCTCGGGCTCACGCACCTTGTGACCTTGCCCACAAGCCGACAAACCGCTGTAGACACGCAATCGATGTTTTGATGCGCTTCACAAAGTAGCGCCCGTTTTTTTATTACGAACTGTAAAGCAACTTCAATTTTTAATATAATTAGGCTTAATTATGACGTTTTCATTTAAATGTTACTTAAAGGTAACCAAAAAAAAAAAAAAAACAACAACTTCCGGTCAGTAAGGGGGCGTTCGTAAGTACGGGTTGTACGTAACTCGGACGATCGTAACTCGTAATACGTAATTGCCTCTACTGTACTGGACACGTAAACGGGTGAAAGGCGCTTGCGCACGTGGACAGGAGAGACGGTAAACAACAGTGAGGAGGCACGGCACGCGACTGGGTGTGGGGCTCCACTTAGTTCAGTGTGTGTTGGAGGAAGAAGCCAGAAGTGAGCTAACCAAAAGACACACCTCTAGACATTTGGGTTGTTTTTTTTTTCTCTCTCTCTCGCTCGCTCTCTCCCTCACACACACGTCACCAGCAGCAGCGATTCGAGCAACAGCAGACGCGACAGGTACCTTCTACTCTTCTGCGCTCCTCTCGGGGCAGCGGCGACCAACTCCTTTCTTCCTTTCTTCCTTTCTTCCTTTCCTTCCTTCCCTTCCTTCTTTCTTCCTTTCAGTCTCGACCGCAGCGAATGTAAACGGGACGCGTTAATAACACATCGACGTTTCCGCCTCTTTCCTTCAGCATTTCAACATGGCAGAGCTTTTCTTCTTCGTGCTCCTCCGCTCCGGCGGACACACTAGAGCGTAGAGCGCCACCTGCTGGTTCGTCCTCCCGAGTGCAGGCGGACTACGTGCAGTACTCGGTTCTTACGCTAGGGGGCCCCACTGGACACTTAATGTGCACTCGTGATCGCAGGACGCCGGTCTGTTTATCCACACTGGTCGTCCCCGACTTACGTGTACATTTTTTTAAAATGTATTTAGCAGAAACTTTTTTTCCCAAAGTGACTTCCAATGAACTCTATGTACACTCTCTCTGTCACTCACACACTATGGGGGAACCTGAACGGTATGTCTTTGGACTGTGGGAGGAAACCAGAGCACCCAGAGGAAACCCACACAGACACAGGGAGAACATGCAAACTCTACGCAGACTGAGCAGGGATCAAACCCATGTCCTGTTGCACCACCCAGGCACTGTGAGACAGCAGTCTGAAACCGCTTGTCCTGCGTGGGGTCGCGGCGAACCGGAGCCTAACCCGGCAACACGGGGCATTAATCTAGACTGGAGGGGAGGGGACTCACCCAGGACGGGACGTCAACCCGTCACAAGGTACCCCAAGCGGGACTCGAACCCCAGACCCGCCAGCGAGCAGGATCCGGCCAGCCCCCTGCGCCATCGGGTTTTAAATAAATGATGCTTTTGAGATAATGCAAATATAGAAATTTTGGTGACAGATTTTTCGTAAGAGAGAGAGGGTTATACAACAAACGTTTAATTTTAAAATATTTTATTAATTAGAAGTAATCGCACATTCCCCAGAACGCATAAAATGTTAATTACAACACCAAATAAATTCTGTTTGAAATTTCGGTAGTTTGGTTGTTAAAAAAAAATATTAAGAAACAGTTAACAGACCAACGGAATGTTTGTTTTGACGCCTCTGTGTCGTCATCACAAATCGCGCGCCATCCTCGATTGATGGAAGGCCCCATTCTACAACCGGAAGACCGCTTTCGACTTTTTTGTTCCAAACCTTAATGCGTTATTATGACATACGTACGTATGTGTCAATTAAAAAAAAAACTATGTCAATTAGTACTATTCTACTGCGTGTGCTAATTCCGAGTACAGTGAGTATGTACTGTATTGTTCTCATTTTAAACAGGCGGTTCGAAGACAGCTGTTTGCCCTCGTGAGGTCCTTTCGGTCTCGGCCGTAGATGATAAAGCGGATGCCCGGAAGACGGATGTGCAGTCAGTGTGTGGCGCCAGAATGAGGAGCCCGAGGGTCCGTTACCTCCTCCTCTTTCAGTACTTGGGCACCAACTATTGGTGGGTTCGCCGTCTTAAAAGTGGTGCTCATTACTAATTGAAATGCGTCCGTTGTGAGGTAGTGGAAATCATCAGGAGTTGCTGCAGTAACTGAATATTCTTTCTGCTTTTCGTTTTTGCAGTGGGGTGATGAAGAGTCCAGCGCAGCAGCCTGGGACTGGGGTTCAGAATCACCTGGAGGCGAGTCGGCCTGTATCTTCACACTATTATTACACTACTCTCCACGTTACATAATCAGAAGCTCTGTAACATATCTGTGTGTCACATTTAGGGGATTCCACACACAGTATTATAATATTGTTTAAAACCACTAAAAGATGCAGTAAATAACATTCATTTTCTTGTTACAATGGCACTTTTCAATGGGTGGGATATATTAGGCAGTAAGTGAACAGTCACTTCTTGAATTCGATGGTTGGAAGCATGAAAAATGAACAAGCCTAAGGATCTGAGCAACTTTGACAAGGGCCAAATTGTGACGGCCAGACAACTGGGTCAGAGCATCTCCAAAACGGCGGGTCTTATGGGGTGTTCTCAATATGCAGCGGTCAGTACCTACCAAAAGTGGTCCAAGGAAAGACAACCGGTGAACCGGCGACAGGGTCATGGGTGCCCAAGGCTCATGGGGAGCGAAGGCTAGCCCGTCTGGTTTGATCCCACCGAAGAGATACTGTAGGAAGAACTGCTGACAACCTTAATGCTGGCCATGACAGAAAGGTGTCAGAACACGCAGTGCATCGCAGCGTGCTGCGAATGGGGCTGCGTAGCTGCAGACCGGTCAGAGTGCCCATACTGACCCCTGTCCGCTGCAATGGGCACGTGAACATCGGAACTGGACCATGGAGCGATGGAAGAAGGTGGCCTGATCTGACGAATCACGTTTTCTTTTAGATCATGTGTACGGCCAGGTGTGTATGCATTATTTACCTGGGGAAGGGATGGCAGCAGGATGCACTATGGGAAGAAGACAAGTTGGCAGAGGCAGTGTGATGCTCTGCCCAGTGTTCTGCTGGGAAACCTTGGGTCCTACCATTCATGCGGATGTTACTTTGACACGTACCACCTACCTAAAGATTTGTGCACACCACGTACACCCCTTCATGGCGACGGTATTCCCTGATGGCAGTGGCCAGTTGTTCAGGAATGGTTTGAGAAACATGACAAAGAGTTCAAGGTGTTGCCTTGGCCTCCGAATTTCCCAGATCTCAATCCGATCGAGCATCTGTGGGATGTGCTGGAAAAACAAGTCCGATCCACGGAGGCCCCACCTCGCAATTTACAGGACTTAAAGGATCTGCTGCTAACGTCTTGGTGCCAGATACCACAGGACACCTTCAGAGGTCTTGTGGAGTCCGTGCCTCGACACATCAGAGCTGTTTTGGCAGCTTGAGGGGGACCTACACAATATAAGGGTGGCAAAAACATTAAAGCCAAAACTGTTCTGTGTGTTCTGACACCTTTCTGTCATGGTCAGCATTAAAGTTCTCAGCAATTTGTGCTACAGTAGCTCTTCTGTGGGATCAGACCAGGCGGGCTAGCCTTTGCTCCCCACGAGCCTTGGGCACCCATGACCCTGTGGCCAGTTCACCGGTTGTCCTTCCTTGGACCACTTTTGGTAGGTACTAATCACTGCATACTGGGAACACCACACCAGGCCTGCCGTTTTGGAGATGCTCTGATCCAGTTGTCTAGTCATCAGAATTTGGCCCTTGTCAAAGTAGCTCAAATCCTTATGCTTGTTCATTTTTCCTGCTTCCACCATATGAAATTTAAGAACTGACTGTTCACTTGCTGCCTAATATACAATATCCTACCCCTTGAAAGGTGCCACTGTAACGAAAGAATCAATGTTATTCACTTAGTGGTTTTAATGTTGTGGCTGATTGGTGTATACAGATGGTCCCCGATTTACGATGGTTCGACTTCGTGATTTTTTTTTTTTTTCTCTTCGACTTTACGATGGTGAGCTGGCAATACAGATTCCGTAGAATCCGTTCTTTGAATTTTGATTTCCCCCCCAAGCGATGTGCAGGGCGACACTCTCTCGTGATGCTGGGCAGCGACAGTGATCTGTATTTCCCATTCTGTCACACAGAGGTGTACATTATATACATTTTCGACTTACGATAGGTTTTGCGGAACATAACCCCGTCGTAAATCGGGGACCACCTGTACATAGTGCCACTGAACACACTGTTGTCCCGCTGCTACGTGACCTGGCCCACAGAGGTACACATTTTAACTCAAAGTTAAAAGTTAGAAAAATAGACAAAAACAGCTGCATTTTACATGTTTGCATAAGTTTTTATATGATGATATCACATAAATCATAATGATTTGCCAGGTTCAAACAAATAAAAACGGTTATGAAGATAATTCAAGTGAAGCTGAGATAGAAATGTTGAAATTTGATGATTTGTTTTATTTGCAATTAAATCTTAAAATATTTAATGTTAAAAGTACATGGACCAAAAAGTATGGGCTGTCGCCTTAACGCTACACACAATAATAATAAATTAAAAAAAAAAAATCTGACTTGTCAAACTGTTAATATGAAGGGTTGCAAACCACTTCCTAGATGCAGGTATTTACTCATGCAGAATTGTCACATTTTTTTTTGGATATCTGAGATAAAACACCAGCCTACAATAAACAAGTATTTGCATTTTCCTGTAACTTTAGTGGCTTGTTAAATGTGTCAAACTCAGAATGTTGTCAAATAGCGTGATAAACCCAACCGCTGTCAGCTTTTTAAACGTTTTCAGCAAGTAACGTGATCATGACGACTTTTTTTTTTTTTTTTTTAAGAAATTTGTGTAAAATGTGCATGAATCCCATTCAAACTGTAAATACTATGGTTGTTTCTCCTTCGGTCAGCAGAACGCTGTAAGGAAACTGAGGCCCGTTAATGAGGTGTCCTTATCCATCTCCAGTCGCACCGACACTGGTGTTCATGCTCTCTGTAACTCGGCACACGTGGACATCGAGCGCAAGGCCGACAAACCCCCGTTCTCAGAGCAGATCCTGACGAAAGCACTTAATTTTCATCTCCAGACAGAATCTATACGGTATGTGGCCTCAGTCTTTTTCAGGTAGAAGCAGTCTGCTACCAGGGGGGTCACTTGAGCATGTTATCCAGCACCTTTCCGGAAAGACTGGAAAGCCTACAACATGCACATATCTAGTACAGCCACGTAGGAATTTCAAATCTGTCCTTTCCAGTATTTCCAAATTGGTTCATGTGAATAATAAATTGTGATTGAGTACTACGAGCAGCCACTGATTAGTCTTTACTGGAAATCACATAATTAATCGGTTTCAATTAGCTTTGGCTCATTGCCTGAGCTCCTGGCATTCCATCCGGAGTGTTCTCCGCCCCATGCCCTATATATCCAGAAGAGGCTCCGGATCAAAGCGACCCTGATTTGAACAAGTAGTTATTGATAATGGGCGGGTTCTTGTCACTGTCAGAACAAAATGACCTCTGCTTGAACTAACCCACACGAATGCCTTTAAGTGTATTAATACAGTACGTTTAGCATATTTAGAAATGTAATATGCTATGGGAAATCTGAAAATGAAGATGTACCCAAGTCCTGAAATATTCTGGAATTTAAGGTCCTGAATAAATACCTTCAATGCCACCACCTTTGGCAGACATGCCTTCATAAGCACTACATACATTATTTTGAGCTGTACATTGCAAGAAAATGAGCTATCAAATCTTGGATGATGAGTAGAAAATAAGAGTATGTCAATACATTTTGAATGAAAGGAGATCCCGCACAGTGTCAGGTATATCTCTACATGTCGCTGATTTTTCTGCCTGACCATTATGAGCATGTTTATTCATGCGTTTCTTTCATTTTACTAGTGTTATCAGGGCACTACGTGTGCCAGATACATTCCACGCACGGTTCCATGCCATATCGAGGACTTACGTGTATCGCCTGGCTACGGGAGTTGGCCATCATAGCGAGCTTCCCCTGCCTGAGAAGAATTTCTGCTGGCCTTTGCAAGAAACGTGAGTCTTGCTCATCTTCCTGCCATGTTGCTCATCTACCTCACATTTACTATGTTTCTCCATCTGCTGAAAAAGCTTTTGTTACGTGTGGTTATACATTTGAGCACTTTCAGTGTTACATGGTGTGATAGAAGTGTGCAAAGTATACAAAATGTGTGTCAAGTGTATAAAGTATATGAGAGCTGTTCTACTTGCAGTCTGGGAGTACTTAGCTGAGCATGGGTTCCAACCCTCCTTCCAGCACTAAAACCTGACAAAGGCTTTAAAATGGGCCAGTTAAACCCTTATATTACATCAAGTGCCCTGCTGGAACGGAACCCACCTTGACAGGGCCCTCCAACATAATAGCTGAATAGCCCAGGCTTCTATTGTATAGATATACTTGCAAAAAGACGTAAAAAAACAGGTTGGATATCTTGACCAAATGAACACCTGCAAGGAAGTACATTTTGCTATTGATCCTGTATTTTTAATTAAGTGTTAAAAGCCAGTTGCCTTAGGACATCATTAGGAAAGAACCTGCTCCTTGAAGCAAGTGTTTGGTCAGTCTCTGGGTGTTTTCTCTTGCTCCCTAGTGGTCTTGACGTAAGGGCCATGGAGGAGGCCAGCACTCTGCTGCTTGGCACGCATGACTTCAGCTCCTTCCGTGCGCTCAACTCCGAGACGCCCTTCAAAAACCCAGTAAAGACGCTGTTGTGTGCACACGTTGGGCTGAGGCAAGGTTCCTTCTCCCAGGAGCACTTCCACAGGTACGCCTTTTCACGCCGTACATACTGCACATTGCTGACCTCCCTCACCAGCATGTCTTTTTGCAGTTAAATGTCGTCTTTTGCAACCGATTAAGTCCTTTTGCAAAGGTTATATTAATGCGCAGTGTGTATGCTAAAAATGAACAAGGGTTGCTGTTTACAGTTAGAAATTACAAGACTGTACTCTTTAAATATACTTTACTGAGTAGTATTGATTGACTTCCAAAGACGTCCTTATTTTTGAGGACAAGATGGACAATATCCAACAATAAAGCATGTCAGTAAAGTGTCAGGAAAGGGTGGGTATCATCAAATCAAGCTGGACTCATGGTGACTCATGGTGTGGTTTTATGTTAAGGGAGAGTAGAGAAGTGAGTTACCGCTGCCTTGCTCCGCACGTCACTCACTGGGTTGTGAATGTGGGTAGAACACACACATCATTACACACATCATCACATACCCTCAACCAAATTGAAACCTATGCCTGATAGTGCAGTTCAGGAGCTGTGAGGTGCCGCCGTTACCGGTGTGTCACCGTCCAGTCTCAGAGATGTCCTTAACGGCCCACTGCTGGAGCTCAACACCCATAAGTGAAGTAAGGCATAACCGTTGCTAATTGTGTGTTTATTTGTACCAGACAGCCCTAACACAAGGCAAGCTTGTACTTTTTTATTTCTTTTAGGAATTGCATGGTGTAGAGGCAAACTGATGACCATTTTATTGTTCTGGTTGGCATGTTGCATTAGGACTGGGGTGAAAGCTTTTTGGCGCGCAACGCCTCTGAATTGTCGTACAGGATTTTAAGTTCACATTTTACATTGGTGCAAAAGTTAATGTCATTCCAACATTTCTCTTATAGAGATCTGCAGTACTGGGAATTCACTTTCAAAAGTAGGTCATTCTTGTACAAGCAGGTAAGATATGAAGAAATACTTTCAGATGAATGTTTAGTTTAATGTGATACAAAAATTAGGCTGCAGGAAAATCTTCAATGGTGAAAAAGATTCTTCCCTGTTACAGGGAACTTGGTGGCGTGTGTGGGCCTCCTCATGGCTACGCTGTAATGCCATGGGGTTATAACTCGCATTATTGCTGTGGGGCCGTCGGTAAAAGTCGGTTAACAAAGGTAGCAGTGGCAAAGCGCCTTGCGAACATTACAGGTTTTTGAATGCTCAGCAGGGCGTAAGTGCCAGTCCTTGCTGTTGAAGTGACTCTCTTTTAGCGGCATTCCCACGTGTTTCACCACTCTGCTGAACTCCTGTGGTGTCTCCAGTTGTGCGCTGATGGCTCTGTAGGGAATGTTTGGTCATATAAAGGGTGCTTTAATTTCTATTGCATTTCTAGTGAATTTGATGTTAGGTGTAATCTCCTTCGAAATATTGATAAATTTGATGCGACGCATTTCATTGTGAAACGTTCTCTGTCTCCTGTAAGAGGAAACATTGCTAGGTGTACACGTGACAAAGTGAACGTCCCGACCCTCCGATGCAACATGTCCTACAGGAGAGGAGACCGTGTGAATGTCATGGGAGGATCTTCAGCTGTTAGGAGTTTTGCAGAGTGTTGCTTTTCTCAAAGGTGCGGAGGATGACCGGGGCTCTGGTGGCTGTGGGCCGAAGGAAACTGTCCGTCTCGCAGCTGCGTGAGATATTAGAAGCCAGGGACTCGCTTGCCTACCCTCACAACATGACTGCACCACCAGATGGGCTTTTCCTCACCAATGTGGAGTACACGGAATCAGGTGCGAGCAACTCGAGTCATTTATGTATTGAGCCATTGATGTTTTCCTCATTGCCCAAGTAACGTCCAGTTTACTTAGCAGTTGTCCCTTACTCAAATAAGTCTGTATGACTTTGGACACTAAATTTAGTGTTTTGATCTCGTACTGAGGACTGAGTTTTGTTTCTACACTATTTTTAAAGGATATCTGCATTGTTTTTTTTTTTTTTCTTCACTGTCATGTATTTGAAACCGAATGTAAAAGCTGGTATTGTCTTCAAGTGACAGAATGAGATGTATAATAATGATTAAAATGTACAAAAATACAAGATGTAGAATTAATTTATCAGCCACATCACGTTCAGCTTTTTGTAAGTGGAGTATTTGACGTTGTACAACTGATCAGAGATGGAAAACAAAATTGCCCACTTCTCTGAAATCCATTGCTTGAAATTGCTTCATATTTCATCTCGTTGTCCTAACTTCTACCTACACACACACACACACACACACTTTCTGAACCGCTTGTCCCATTTGGGGTCGTGGAGCCAGAGCCTAACCTGGCAACACAGGGCGTAAGGCTGGGGACACACACACACACCCAGGACAGGGCACCAGTCTGTCGCAAGGCACCCCAAGCAGGACTCGAACCCCAGACCCACCGGAGAACAGGACCCGGTCCAACCCACTATACCCCCCCAACCTCTACAGTAAGCCATTATTTAATGAATTATCATGAACAACATGCTTATGAATATGGTGTTTGTGGTCTTTTCCCAGATTTGTTGCCACTGGTACAGGAATGGGACATGAAGAGCTGACATGAATGTAAGAGATTAAAAAAAAAAAGGGTATTTGGTAAGACTTTTTCAAAGGCAAAAATACTTTTCACACTGTTAAAGCTGCATGACAGTTCATGAAGATGTTAAGAGTACAGTCACTTTCTAAAGGATGAATTTAATTCCATTAGTTTAGTATTTATGGTGTAGAGAAGAATGGAAACAGTTTAGTTCTTTGTATTATACTTTATAATGGCTTTAGTTGAGTGTAAAGCAGAACAGAGGGATCAAATCAATCAAGTAATTCTATTTTCCAGAAAATAGGACCTTTTGAGCAAACTTTAATCACAGGATACACTCCCTGCTGAAATGTAATTGTTTATTCATCATACTGTTTTGTTCTTTGACAGAAAATTAACAGGAACCCAAAATCACCAAAGTCCCCAGTCACATCCAAGCAAAACCTAATTTCCATGTATTTTCATATGTATCTTAAAAGTCATTCAAGGGATCATCCTGGACTAAAACCCAAAACATAATCCAACCACGTCACAAAGAAAATGAACAAGGAAACCTGCAGCCACATGGATCGTGCCACCTGAACGGAAAGGCAATGTCTCTGTGGTTTAAGCCTGACCGGGATCACAAGACACCACCCCGTTAACTGTTGTATAAAGGAACGACCCTATCGATGGTGCTCCTGCAGATGGGACACTTCTTTGGGACAGGTAGCAGGTGGTAGCACTTCTCGCAGGAGCAGACGTGGCCGCACTCCAGGAAGACAGTGGAGCGCTCGCAGCTCAGGCAGATAATGCAGGTGTTGGGGGACATGGCCTCCTCTGGCAAGTTCAGCTCATGCTGCCTCTTCCTCTGAAACTCCCTGAACTCGTCCTCGATGTTCTTCCTTTTGCGCTTCTCCCTGTAGTGTGCGTACTGCCTCTTTAGGATAAAGTAGAGGACAGCACAAGTGGCAATGCCAAAAATAACTGTGAGAACCTTCCACAACCTGGCCGAAGACCGTTGCTTTGTCAGCAAAGATTTATGGTCCAAACGGCTGAGGAAGTACTGCAGGCCTTGTTTAGGAGGCTGCAACCGAATCAGGTTGTGTTCCAGAATCAGCTCTCCCACCCCTGTCACGCACTCCCCCAAGCGCAACATCTCCTCTGTCTCCTTGATGCCCTTTGGGCGCTCGCCGCTGATGAAGTGGCCGATGGCGTCTGTGAACGACTGGTTCACAGGGTGAAAGTTCTCATAAGTGATCTCCAGTTCCAGCTCGGCTGCATCGAGAGGTCGTATGACCCTCACCCTGGAAGCCACGCTGTCGTCGTGGCTGACCAAGTCGAAGGGAACCGCATTGGTACGCTGATGTATGATTTTCTCACAGTCATTCCTGCAGAGAAAACAATGTTGATGGAACATGGAGAAGCTGAGAGCAACATTTAAAAAAAAAAAAAAAAAAAAAATCCTGAATAAAATGATACAAACCAGAGATGTGTTGTCCGATTCCATACCATTTTATGTTCTCGCAAGTTCAACCTCTGAATTACTCCTTGACAGCTGTCCACAAACTGACTGTTAAGTGTTTCTTTCACAGATCTCACAACACCTAAGGGTAAATATTAAACAGTATTTGGATAAACTAGCAAACAAGCACCGCATTGAATTAAGGCACAGCACAATTTTATAATATTAAAGGCAATATTTTACGTGGTGTTGTGTTACTGAATTTAACACATTTCTAGAAGTGTAAATATTGAATCTTGATCAACTGAACAAGGACTTGAACTTATACTAAATTGCAAGAAGCCCACACTCATCAAGTGTTGATTCCTGGATAATTACAGGACACCCACTTTTTCAAGCACTACCCTGTGAAATGGACAACAGTTCAAAAAGGGGCCTGGAAAGTGTTTGATTTAAAAAAAAAAAAAAAAAAAAATTTTACCAATTATATCACAAAATCAGTAAATAAGTGACACTGTTACTGTTCAATTCATCTCTATTCCTTGTAGTTTCAGCATTGATAAAGTATCAGGTGATGTCTACAGTAAGAATACACCTGAATAAGAGGATAGAGTAGAGGAAGAGTGCAACAAACCATACCTTCAATTACTGCATATGGAACACACTTTCCCGGTGATGCTGAAAGGATCTTCTTCAAATCCTGATCGATGGACAATTTTTTTGCTTCCTGGAAAAAAAAGAAAAAAAATAATGGATAAAATCTGACTTTCTACCAGCATGCTGTAATTATTTCAAATCAGATTAATGTTCCTGTCTCATGTGTAATCTATCTAGGACAGGGGAACACTGAGGCTCTTCTTAGGTTGTTATGAAATGGAGTAAAGTCTTACAGAAAAAGTTTCATTCATAGCTTTATCTGATGTTTTTACAGAACCTTTCCTTTCAATAAACTGAGGGATTTCTGTATTATTAAGCTTTTATTTATTGTGACATTGTAAGTTGATGTCCAGCTCAGCTGTAATCATTTTTAAAAGCTGGCGTTGTCTTTGTATATGTAATCATGAGTCGCTTCTAAAGCAAATTCACGTCATAATTGAAAACACTGAATGAAAAACCTAGTAGTTTTTCAAGTTCAAATTCTAAATGTTCTTATACGATCAGTGTGGAGAGTTAAGGTGGTTGTATTAAAAGAACGGTGCAGTCGTCCCCGAAAGAGAGAGAGAGAGAGAGATACACCCACTCAAGTTACGAGAATTCTGTTTTACAAGCACTTTCACTTAATAGCCCTACTTGAGCTAACAAGGCGTTTCTAAACAATGATCAAATTTGGATTTTGCACGCTTCCTAGAGTAAAGATATACCGCAGTAATATCCCTACAATCAAGTAACCATTTATGTAGCAGAGCGATATAAAACACACGCAGGTCCACCGAGGGTCACCAGCTCACCTGTCTTTGGACTGTGGAGGTTTACGGCACTTAACAGCTGCTAAAGATCTAAAGGAGCCGAACAGCTAGACGGTACTACAGTATCGTACAGTAATAATGGGAAACTGCCTTGTGATGTTGGGCGGTACGGTGGCACAGCGACACAGCGAGTAGCGCTGCTGTCTCAGCGCCTGGGTGGTGTAGGACGTGGGTTCGATCCCCGCTCGGTCTGTGCGGATTTGCGTGGGTTTCCTCCGGGTGCTCTGGTTTCCTCCCACAATCCAAAGACATGCCGTTCAGGTTCATCCATATCGAGTGACCCAGTGTAAGTAGTGTATCTAGCAGTGTAAGGAATATGGTGTGTGGGCTGACAGTCAGAGCTCTTTGGAAGTTGCTTTGGAGAAAATCATATGATAAATAACTAATTTTGACTACTCAAGTAACTGTGCCCATTTCAGTGCACTGTAGCGGCGTTGTGAGGCTAAATCCGGTGTCACTTTGACCACTCAAACTAACGATGAGCGATGAAAGCCGAAAGAACGCGTTAGGGCCGCTACCTGGAGGCGGGACGCGGTGTGTGACCTCATCCTGTACACGCAGTAGCACGCGGCCGTGAGCGCGGAGCTCGTGGCCAGCAGCACGAGCTGCGTCACCGAGGCTCTCGCGCCGTCATCCATCGCGGAACGAGGAGCAAAGGGGCGGGAAGACACAGAAAACAGTCGCCGATCCCAGATGAGCAAGTTTAACCTGTAACCAAAACATTAAGCAGTTAAAAACTGATATATTATAAGCTGCCACACACGAACACACTAGTTGGGAGCGTTTACTGTTAAGTTAGAGAACGGAACGCGAACCCCCCAGTCACACAACCGGAAGTCCCCGGCAACGGTGCGAGCAGCGCTTTCAGACGAGTACTATGTCAGCGTGTAGCAAAACACTAGTACCATAAAGCCTCAAAATGCATTTAGGCAGAAAACTCACCCACGCTGCGATTGTGAAGCTAACTGATTCTGACGCTTAACCACGTCCTCCAGTTAGAAGCGGAGCTACCTCGGCCTGTAGTGTAGTCACCTGTAGTGTAGCTATCGTCAGCAAAACAGTTGTTACCAGCGAGGCAACTGAGCCTAATTAGCCCGCGTATAATCCAAGTCATTTGAGTACTTTTTCAAAATCTATTTATTGTAAGCGTAGAAAAAAAAAATTACTATGTTCTGGAAGAAATTTGTAGGATAGCATTAATGGAAAACCATGAGCGGTACACGGAAACTGCAGGCAGGGAACTTCCTGTTTGGGTTCCAGGACGATGTTTCAAAATAAAAGTCCCACAAGCGCTCGCTTCGCTCTTGTCAAGTCGGGAAAACGGCAACATCGCCTAAGAAACACGGTTTCCGTTCTGCCATGCGGTCTTTATTATATTAGTTGGTCTTATTGATTTTAGTCGGTGTTTTCTTTTAAATTTTGTTGTTTGCATGGCGGTTTTTAGGATTAATTTATTTACTGAATAAAGATTTTGATTATCGGAAATGATGAGTCGAGAAATTTATTCCTGTCGAGTAAGACAGGAGCCAGACACCCAAGGCTTGGGTTGGAGATCCATTCTGATCCTTTAGAAAAGAATTAAAGAAAACGTCCGTTCCGCAGTAGCTGCTCTTTCTAATGAAATACTTTATTTTTATAAGCACTGATACATGCGAAAAGGAGATCAGTATTAAGTTTTCGCACGCTTTCCCCAGTCATACTAACTGTTGTGAATAAAATTCTTATTCCAATAAATGATGGCGTGCTTTGGGTGTTGAAGTTAAACACCATGGTATACTACAGTACAGTGTAGTACTCAGCAGGGCTGTGGAGTTGGGACACAAAACCTTCGACTCCGACTCCAGTAACCCAATAATTGCTTCCGACTCTGAAAGTCCAAGTCCAGACTGTTCGTCAGGGCTCTAAAGGGGATTTAAGTTATAATTCTACTGGTAGCAATAAAAATATTGCCATGCTTACAGGAACAATGCAAGGATTAAATACATATGAACAACAGTAATATACAGATCACTGTTTGAATAATTAAATGAAAAAGAGGGAACTTAGTGAATTACAAAATTTTGTTCATAAACCCAGGGGTGCGGTGGCGCAGTGGGTTGGACCGGGTCCTACTCTCCGGTGGGTCTGGGGTTCAAGTCCCGCTTGGGGTGCCTTGCGGCGGACTGGTGTCCCGTCCTGGGTGTGTCCCCTTCCCCTCCGGCCTTGTACCCTGGGTTGCCGGGTAGGCTCCGGTTCCCCGTATGGGACAAGCGGATCAGAAAATGTGTGTGTTCATAAACCAACGCAGAATAAATTATATAGTTAAGGAAGTATTTCCATGATTCCAAAGAAGTAAAAAAAAAAAGGTTGGGTAAACAATAACAAGAAAAATAATCATAACAGCAGTACTTATATAACTTCAGTTATAAATACATATGAAGAAACAGAATGTTCTCAATAAAATTATATGCATTATTGCATTTTGTGTATGCCGAGGTGGGCACGGTGTTTAGTAGAACTTTTTTGTCTTGCCGTTTTGGAGGGAAAATTATTCATTGTATCATCGTAAGACTGCCAGCCTCATGGCTGGTGCTCATTGTTACCTCTCTGCTTAGACCCTCTCATGCCGTGCAAAACCTCAAGTAGGTTTTGTTCAGTCTGATCTCCTCACAGATAGATTCTTTTTGTGACATGACTGGTATTTGCCGATTTGCACTCGAGGAATTTGTGAGATAGCAGTTCGCTCATGAGTGACCTCAATGGGGCAACTCATTTGTTAGGGGCCCCGGCAGCCGCTTCAGGCGCTCATTGCGTAGGCCCCAGTCTGCTGTTGATACTTGGGTTTGAGTGGCTGTGAAGGACCGTACGATCTGAAAAGTGTCCCTCTTTGGCGCAATATTAGTGGTAACACTTGTGGTGAGGACTGATGTGGCACATGGGGGCTGGAAAAGGCAGGAATGGAATACTTATGAAACTGGCTTGAATTAGTTTTGGACAAACTGTAAATTACTGCAAATAACTGATTATTTTGGGTGAGGTGATGAGACGGAGAGGGATCATAAACTGCCTGTAAGGTTGGGTTCGAACCGTCATTAGGGTGGCTGTGAGACAAGCTTTTCAGGGAGACAATTCTGAATCATTCATGGAAGATACACGTTTGGGAATTTGAAGGACATGACAGGTAGTTAGTTGGTAGTCAGCAGCCAGTCACACCTTTAGAGCTCAGTAACGGTCCCCCTCTCCGGGTGTACAGAGTCCATCTGGTAAATAGGCTTAAAAATTCTGATCTGTATCTGTATCTAAAGACCCTGGTTTTTGTCTACAAATGCATCAGTAGAATGCTCCCAGCTATTTACAGGTCTTGATCAGCCGTTACACCCCAGCAAGACCCCTTTGCTCGTCTACTTCTGCTTGCTTGGTGGTCCCACGCACAAAGGGTAAAGCACAGAAGTTCTCGGTTCTGGCTCCGTTGTGGTGGAATGACCTTCCCCTCCCGCTCAGAACTGCTTTATCTCTGTCTACATTCAAGAAAGGTCTGAAAACTCACCTTTTCCGGACCCATTTCGCCCAAGATCTCTCCAGCTCGTGTACAGTGTAAATGTTGATGTGTCGTAACTTCGTGAGCATCCCCAGATAAGCGTGTATTCAGCTGCTACTCCGGCATTGTATGTGATTGTTTGAGTATCTTATATTTTAAACAAAAAAAATTGGTAGGAGGGTATCAGGATTTGTCTATCCTGTGTTTTATGCACCTACTCGAACAATGAACCTCGGTGCAGCAAGTGGTAGGTAACAAACTAGGTTTACTTGAGTCACACGTCTGCAGCCGTGTCTCTTTCTCTTAATGTAATGCATAAATTGTACTTTTGCCGAGATGTACGTCGCTTTGGACAAAAGCGTCTGCTAAATGAATAAATGTAAATGTAATGTAAAATAACTAGCATGCAAGGCATTGTAATAAATGAAAAGTCCAGTGTAATTTCCCTTCTTTAGCAGTTGCAAGATGCTGCTAAACATTGTTGGGGGTAAGTTTTTCACCCTCTGAAATGTTTTCCTTGGCCTCATAGTGTCACCATGGGGCTGCTGTGATTTGGGCATTTGAGCTTCTCTCTTGCGCATCCGTCGCCTATGACAAGTGGAGCCCTGATGATTCCGTGCACCTTTTTGCACTGGTGGCACTTTAGAAGAACCATCACTATCATGAAGTGAGAAAAATATTAACATTAAAAAGATGTAATAATGAAAACATTGCATTTAAAAACAAAAAAAAAAAAGAAATTAAACACAAGATACTTCTGTAACAATAAATAAACATTATTACTAAATATTTATTATAGTGCCTCTTCAACAAATTAGCAGCTGAACTGTTTAATAATGTGTATTCCATGTAACAGACTGGACCACATAATGTGTTTGTGTGTGTGTGTTTGTTATTGTGTTTATAGTTCCAACAAGATAATGTCATATCCCCAGTGCCAGTTCCTGCTGAGGTTTTCTAATTACAGTGATCTATTTTATACCAGGGGGGTGTGGGGATGTAGCGGGTTTGGCTGCATCCTGCTCTCCGGTGGGTCTGGTGTTCAAGTCCTGTTTGGGGTACCTTGTGATGGACTGGCGTCCTGTCCTGGGTGTGTCCCCTCCAGCCCTATGCCCTGTGTTGCCAGGTTAGGCTCTGGCTCACAGTTTTAACTATGAGAAAGTTTCGACATTCTGCCTCTCTCACAACAATTGATGGCGTCTCAGTCTGGAAAGTTCTTGCTCACGTGGTTCAGTTGTTGCTGATAATGAAATCGAGGAGCGAAGTGAAGAAGCAGACAATAAGGGTGACCGCCAGCAAGGACCTTCTGTGTGTGATGTGTTTAAGAGCGAATAACAGAGCTTTCACCTTCTGCATTTTTGCTGCCTTCCTCATGATTATGTTACCATCTACCTACGCAAAGGGTTTCGCATGCGTACCTGCTTCTTCTTCTAAGTACAGTAAACTTTCCCTTTGGGAATATCGTGTTATACAATGGCCTTTGCAGGATTTTATCAACCGAAAACTAATGACGTTTTATTATTCTGTAACCTTTAGAATATTTGGTGTTTCACCATCTAGCTCTTGTTTTTACTGAGATTTTTTAATATTTTGCAAAGAGGTCCTAGTGTGTAGGGCCAGCAGTAGCGATATCTACAGTGAGCCTTGTCTCTGAAGGCAGGTGGACTGGAGAAACAGTTCATAAGGAGTTGATGCTGAAATTAATATGAACATGTCAGTTCCGTGCTTCTCTCTGCTGTCTTCTATCAAGTTCAGAATTTAAAATACCTTAATGAGTACTGAGAAAAATATGGGATCTGGTTTTGAGCCAAGCAGTCAGTGCTGTGTCCTTAACGCCGCATGTTACTGCTCCTTTGTCACGATGTTGTGTTGATGATCTATAGTTTCCCTCGAGATCCTCACGCTCACAATCACCTTTTCCTAACACCAGAGTTCACGCTGATAGATACTAATGGAATAAAATGATCTGCAGACAAGGCTTTGTTTTCTTGGCCTGTTCGCCTCCAAAGAAATAAAAAAAACTATTTGAAAGATATAGCAATACATTTTTCTTTACAGTGCTATACAAGACTATGTATATATCAGATATGATACAGCGGTTAGACTGTGCAGTAATACAAACAACCGTAATCAACAAATATATGTGCTGAATGAGGTTATTTATAATAAGGTAAAACAAATATCTATAGCAGGGTTCAAATGTCCATGTCTAATCGGTTCTCATGCACAGTAAGCAGGTGTGAGAGTAATGAGGCATGATGCATGCCGCTAGTGTGTCCCGCGCTTTAGACACCTATAAGAGCCGAAGATGGTTCGGTCAATCCATCTGCGGAACCTGGACACAGCGGTGTACACTCCTGGAAAGTTGGCTTTTGCACACAAGTTTCCCCATGACACCACTCCGTGGACGAAGCCCTGACACACCAAGGGGCCTCCAGAATCACCCTGGAACAGTAAAATGAAAACGTGCAAATCACCAGAGTAAATGGCCAGGTTCTTTGTTGTGTATTTACTAAATATTTTATTAAAATGGAGAAGACTGATTACGATGCTGTAAGAAAAAGGCATCAATCCGCACAACAGTAACAGATAAATTTAGGATTAAGTGAAAAAAAAATAATTAAGGAAAATTTGTAGGCTTTTAATCCACTGAAGGTAATACCTCTGGACAAAACCCCAACTAATTTTTTTCAAGAAATTGAGCAAATGAGAAGTAATCGCACGAAAGCAATTGATAGCAGGTGCTCAAATAGCCTGAGATGTTCTCTAAATGCTGGTTTATTAACATCTCATGAACCTCTAAAAGAGTGTGGTGACATGGAAATGGCACCTTTCTGCAGAACAACTTATGATGTTAGAGAAACAATTTTACATCGATTTACTACTGTCTACTAGATAGTGGTGGGTGTGGTTTGATGGTTGGTTGTTAGGCTTGGTTTGTTGGCTTGGTTTTGCTGGTGGTACGGGTGGATGGTTCTGAACTGACGCGTTAGACCTGGTCTGTGTGGTTTGTTGGTTGGTTTTAGTGTTGGTGGGAGTAGGCTTGGTTGGTTTCCGTTGGTGGTTGTGCCCTGGTCTGGTTTGGTGGCTAGGTGTTGTTAGTGGGGTGGCTGGATGGCTGGCTTGTTGGGTTAGGCTCGCTTTAGGTGTTTTGGTGGTGGGTGTGGCTTGGTTTGGTCATTTGTTGCTGCGTTAAATCTGGTGTAGTGGTTTGGATTTTGTTGGTGGGTGTGGCTTGCTGGTTTTTGTGTGGGTGGGTTAGACTTGGTTTGTTGCTTTGATATTTCTGGTGGATGTGGTTTGATGGTTGGCGGTTAGGTTTGGTTTGTTGGCTTGGTTTTGCTGGTGGTACGGGTGGATGGTTCTGAGTTGACGTGTTAGACCTGGTCTGTGTGGTTTGTTGGTTCATTTTTGTGTTGGTGGGTGTAGGCTTGGTTGGTTTCTGTTGGTGGTTGGGCCGTGGTCTGTAGGTTTGGATTTGTTGGGTGTGGTTTGGTGGTTGGTTATTGTTAGTGGGTTGGTTGGCTGGCCGGTTTGTTGGGTTAGGCTCGCTTTAGGTGTTTTGTTGGTGGGTGTGGCTTGGTTTGGTCATTTGTTGGTGCGTTAAATCTGGTTTATTGGTTTGGATTTTGTTGGTGGGTGGGTTAGGTCAGTTAAGTGTCTTGGTTTCGGGGCATGAAGATAGATGTATGTTGGCCATGCTGGGTGTTGTTCTCTGTGGTCTTGAGGTGGTGAGTGGACTGGGTCTTTGTGTGCAGCCGTTGAAAAATACGCACGGGGTATAACATCTTTTCCTGCGCGTCTTGAATGTAGATATACTATGTACTGTCGGTGGAAATCAGAGGTGATCAGAGGCGTTGCAGCAGGAGCAGGGATCTGAACCAGGGAACTTTCGGATTACAAGGTGACACTCCCAACCACCACGGCACCTGTTGTCCCACGTATGTGTCTTTACTAAGCACGATTCTTCTCCGAGTCCAGGGAACGCAGCTGGGCGCAGATTATAGGGCCCTGAAGTGCTGGATTGATTTTGCTCGCACTGGAGAAACACACTCATCCAAAGTGAGCGCCGTCTAAGCGGAGGATGGAGCAAGGCACAGCGACGTAGAGATCCTACCCCGGTGCGGAACCCAAAGTGACAGCAGACCCTGAAAGAGGTCTCCTTTACTGCTGCCTCTTACCTTGCAAGCATCCTTGCCTCCCGAACTGTATCCTGCGCACATCATGTTTTTCGTAATGTTGCCGTTGAATGACTCGCTGCCGTTGCATCTCAGGGAGGAAATGACGGGCAGTTTCGCCGTGTGCAGAGTCGAAGGAAGCTGCCCCCCGCCGGTGCTGGTGTGGCCCCACCCAGACACCCAGCAGGCCCTCCCTTCCGGCAGACTCGCTCCCTGGCGGGGGAGGGCCACGACGCTCACGTATCTGTTTAGGATCACAGGAACCTTGAGCTGATCGGGACACAAAACAGAAGGTACGGGTCTGCACAGCGGCGGCAGATATGCGAGTGAAAACAGTGACATGCTGCACGCTCAACGAAGACCGCGGTTTTTATGAAGCTGCAAAAGAAATTCCTACTTCTTCCAAAGCATTTTTCAACGATAAGAGTACGTGTAAGATGTAAGAGTAAGAGCCAGCTCGTATTTTCTACATAGTCTGAGCGCCGGCTCAAAAATGGCAACGAAATCTTTTGCCTTTTAATTATCTTCTGATTGTTAATCGCTGTCCTCTTAATTGTTGGGAGAGAAGCAGCTAACCATGACATGTGTGTCTTTGCTTTATACCTTAATTAGCATGATGTCAGCATCGTTGGTGCTTTTGTCATACTGTGGGTGTGGAATCAGCCTTTGAGGTTTTGAGTACTGCTCGGTGCCTTCGTAAATGTTCAAGGAGTGATCTCCTGCTACTATCGTCATCTGTTCCGACCTGTGAAAGACACAATGTTCATTTAGAGTTCATTGCTGAAACCCAACACCGGCGACCATAGAGTTGAACAAAAACGGATTTTCTCTCCTTCCTTGAATCTATTTCGAATGAGTTATTCTTAGCTTATAATGTGCGGCATGTGGAGATGACGTGATTCTCAGGTCATTTAGTGTTCTGTCTTTCAGCAGATCTATTTCTGTACTTGGGAAAGGAAACAGTGTTTTTAGTTTAAGGGGGCATGGTGGCGCAGCGGGTTTGACCAGGGCCTGCTCTCCGGTGGGTCTGGGGTTCGAGTCCCGCTTGGGGTGCCTTGCGACGGACTGGCATCCCGTCCTGGGTGTGTCCCCTCCCCCTACAGCCTTTTGCCCCGTGTTGCCGGGTTTGGCTCTGGCTCCCCGTGACCCTGTATGGGACAAGCAGTTTCAGATGGTGTGTGTGTTCATATGGAACATACATAAAATGTTGACGAGCAGGGACAGCTGGTAGTGTAGTGGTTAGAGCTATTGCCTTTGGACACAAAGGTTATAGGCTTGATTCCCCACCTCTGGCTGTAGTAGCCTTGAACAAGGTACTTACTCTAAATTGCTCCACTACCCTAACCCAGCTGTACAAATGGGCAAGTAATTGTAACCTTAACATTGCAAGTTGCTTTAGAGAAACCACACACACTGTTTGAAATCGCTGGTCCCAGCAGTGCAGGGCTGGAGAGGGAGGGGACACGCCCAGGATGAGATGCCAGACCGCTGCAAGGCGCCCCAAGCAGGACTCGAACCCCAGACCTGGCAGAGAGCAGGACCCCGCCAAACCCGCTGTGCCACCGCACCCCCCTTGAGAGAAAAGCATCAGCTAAATGAATAAGTGCAATAGAAAAAAAATGACTCCAGCATTGTTTTTATGCCATTTTCTTGGTGTGGAAGAGAATGAAATTTGCAGTGTCCACCAATCACAACTACTGATCTAATGTCCAAACTCTACTTACATTTATTGACCTGTTTAAAAACCTGCTCGTGCTCTTTGCTGACAGTAGTGGAAAAAAAAAAATCATCGGTTTCATACCTTGTTTGATTGATTTTTTTTTTCTAGCACTGTTAAGAAAGAGCATGGGCAGCTTTTTAAATAGATCAATAGGTAATAGTCGATTGATAATTATCAATCTTCTGTAAAATGAAATGAGAGGCTTTGCATGTATCTCCG
Organism: Scleropages formosus; assembly: GCF_900964775.1. NCBI lineage: Eukaryota > Metazoa > Chordata > Actinopteri > Osteoglossiformes > Osteoglossidae > Scleropages > Scleropages formosus. Next base: position 1,430,477 of record NC_041807.1, read on the forward strand.
CGTCCGTGTCAACATCCAACAACCTCTAGGCATCGACGGCACTCCCTTTCGGCCTCCCTAACACTGCCGGAGCTCCAGGGATCTTCCTTTTCTGCTCTCTGTCCATCACCTCAAGCATTTTTTACACTGAAAGGAGCACCTGCTGAAAAAGTTTTGTTCCCTGTTAAGTAATCACTCAGCGTCCAGGTACACACGGTTCATCATCTAGATGATTCCAGGAGATTCCCTGAAGAGAGGGAGGTTAGGAAGTCAGGGCATGATGAAGGACAGGAGTCATTGCAGTGTGGAGCTGAGATTGCTGTAGATCATGTCTTGGAGTTTATTATATGTTTATTCCACTAGTTGTTTTATGTTTTTATTAAAACGATCTGTAAACCCACTCTGTGTCACCTCACACCTGCTGGAATATTTTAAAATTATCTTTAATAGACTTCTTCCTTTTCCATGATGCCATATGATGCAGAACATGCACGGTTCGCTTCCGCATGCATGCGTATGTTTATTTCACAGTTAACTTCGCTGTATCTTTATTTCCCTCCTCCAAAAACACAGACAGCTTGAAAGCCTAACCTCCTTTGTTTAAATGTAGGCATATATTAAAATGGATGTTTCAGATCCCTAGGAGATCTGTTTTACAGGAAAATAGGAAAGAAGTCGTGCTGCTGTCTCTCTCAATGGGATCTCTGTCATTATATTGCAATATTAAATTACCGTTCGGGTTAGGAAATGTGATGCTGGTTTTTGTCTTCATTGTGCCGAGCTAGAAAAAAAAAAAGAAGAACGTTTTCAATCTGCGTTAAAGTGAAACATAGCTGCTTCCTCATTAGATTCCTGCACTTCCATGGCAGATCATCTCATGCACCGTCGCTGTCGACTTCTCCGATGGTCAAAAGTCAACGTTTGAGTTCAGAAGTAGGGCGGAATCCGACATTCGTCTTAACGTTATATCTCAGGGATATAAAGAAGCCCATATTTTCCAGCCGCTACTCATCCACCTTCTACCTCTTCTCAAATACACCCTTCCCGCAATATTCAACATCTAAGTAAAGTGGTGATTAAATAACACTTTTGCTCTACTCACTAGTGATATATCACGGCACCCAGTCGCCTTTCAGCCCTTTCTGTCCAAGAACCTCGCTAGAACCGGATCTTGCGTCTGTTTTGACATGTGCGCACATGTGGATATCAGTTCTCATTTGAACGCAATCAATACATCAAGATCGTATGACAAAAATACGGACAATTAGTACGTTGCAGCCATTACTTTTGCAAAACTCATAAATGCAATTTTCCGGGGTGAGAAAGAGCCAACAAAGAATGTAAAATTTGTTATTTTTTGTCGTGAGCTACTTGTTATATTGCTTGTTAAAGCACGGTGGTTCTCGGTTCTGGCTCCGTTGCGGTGGAACGACCTCCCCCCGTCACTCAGAACTGCTGAATCTCTGTCCACGTTTAAAAAGGGTCTTAAAACTCACCTCTTCCAGGGTCCCTTTGCCCGTGATCTCTTAAATGCGTGTAATGTATAAATGTTCATGCACCAGGCATTAAGTGAAGTGGATCTTAAGACACGTTGTGAAGGAACTAAGCGCCGTGGAAGCTTTTTCATATACACTGTGCATTCGAGTGTCATAACATAGCATATCCGCTCTTACCCGTGCATTCTTTGTGGACGTGTGAGCAGTATATTTAGAATACTGCCTATAAATTTACATAATGCAGATCTGGAAAACACCGTCAAAACGAATTTAACCAACAAGATGCTGTCTGACTTACCCAATATTACAGTGTGCTGCTGTCAGCACCCAGTACCTGTGTACTAAGGACCCCCCGCAGAAGTGCCGACCGCTGGGGCTTTGTATCGATACAATATACCTGATGGAGTGGGGCGCTGGAACGTAGCCTCCCACTATACGCCCCTGGATGAGTCTTTGGCCTGCGACAAGGAACACACTTTGCTGTAATAATCCAAAGGCAGCAACTAAAGAAGTACAATCAGACTTTTTCAGTTATTGGGTATAAAGAAAAATATCTGAATTAAACAAAGAAGCATTAAATTAGGACAAGTGAGAAACTTGGCAAATGTTGTTACATAGTGATTTGGTCATTGCTGGTCTTATTACCTCACAATACACACACACTTTCTGACCCGCTTGTTCCATGGGGGTCACGGGGAACCGGAGTCTAACCCGGCAACGCAGGGGACGCACCCAGGACGGGACGCCAGTCCGTCGTAAGGCACCCCAAGCGGGACTCGAACCCCAGACCCACCGGAGAGCAGGATCCGGTCCGACCCGTCGCGCCACCACGCCCCCCCACAATACAGTAAACACTAATACCGAGCATTAACGCCGTTTATAACTGTGCATCTATAATGTCCCATACGCTGAACTGTTCAGATTATACATGAGAAATGTCACAATTTTGACAACGGTACGAAAGCTGCCATCGAAACCGTTCATGTAACTGAAGTAAAAATCAATACTTACAGTTGACGGCAAGAAGCTCTAAAAGTAAATACTGCAAAATCACAGACGGCTTCATAGTGAGGCAAGGGGGACGAGCAGGGAATTACTGCCTGCGATGACTTTACTTTTCCGATTCTCCTTACGAGGAGCGAATCACATCATCGCTGTGCCTCATGTTGCTTAGTTCCAATTTCAGTTTCCATGGCCACTCCAACCTGCAACAATATATGATTCACAGCGACAACAAAGTGACCCTTCACAGACTTTCCCCTTCTGTGACCTTCCTGCTCTGTATAGATCCTAAAAAACAAGCATCGACGTCTATCATATATCTGCCCCGCAGGAGGTGAATCAGTGGGGAAAAGGAGACAAGGCCTGAAACCCCTTGCGTTTTCATTTAGCTGCAATACAGAGAAGTGTTTCCTAAGCTTGCCGCACATTTGGAAAAATTTAAACTCTCAATATTTGGCAGTAGATTTTAATTTAAATGACATTGCTTTGTGCAACGTGCTGGAGCTTAAACCCGAATGCGATTTCCAGACAGATATAAGCTGGATCCCTGGTTGCTGCACACACTTTATGATGTCAGCTGCGGATGAATCGCAGCTCTTGTGCGGCCACCCGTTCACCTCTTACGTTTATGCTCACGTTTTTCATTTTTTGTCTGGTTTCTCTCTTCCTTTCCAAAAGCCCCGTGAGCGGAACGTTGGGCGATTTCACCGGTTTCTTGGACAGGGTTAAATCAGAGCCTGCAGTAACTCAGTAACTTGGTTTATTCTCCTGTTTTGCTCTTGCTGCTCATTAGAGTTCATTTTTACCCGTGCTTTCCAAATTATAATGTAATGCGCCACTGTTGCTATAATTACAGTTACCATCACATTTCCTTCCTTACGTGTCACTTTTGTGTGCAGCACGTGGTCCCAAGATGTGATTTTCTCTTTTACTCTGCTCACTCAGACACTTTGCTCTCATAACTTCTTAACTTTTCCAGATGATCTGTTGTTACGGATCCTAGAAGTACTATTTTTGACTAACAAAAGCTAATTAAAAAGCTCACTATCCTACCAAAAATGGTGATTTTTAAATATCATGTAATAACCACTGTACTATTAATTTTAAGAGAGATAATTGTGAAATGGCTTACCTCTTCTTTTTTACTGTTATAGCCATTCCTCAAATAGTCAGCCACCTAAAATCTGTTACCAAAAAATATGCAATTAATGTTTATATGTAGAGGCACATTTGCAATCTGAAGAAACGGTCAAAATGAACACATACCACAGTTTGTCTTTAAATACATCTCGATACATTGAAGGTGGCACAGCGAGCAGTGTGGTGCGAGAGGCTGTGGGTTCGATCCCCGCTCAGTCTGCGTGGGGTTTGCATGTTCTCCCCGTGTCTGTGTGGGTTTCCTCTGGGTGCTCTGGTTTCCTCCCACCCTCCAAAGACATGCTGTTCAGGTTCCCCATAGTGTGTGAGTGACAGAGAGAGTGTATGTGTCCTACTGCTGTATGGATGAATGACCCAGTGTAAGTAATGTATGTAGCAGTGTAAGTCACTATGGTGAATAAGGTGTGTGGGCTGATGACACCACATAGAGTTCATTGGAAGGTGTTCTGGAAAAAGGTGTCTGCTAAATAAATAAATGTAAAAGAGCATCCCTACTGTTTTTAAAAATGAGAATCAGGTAGACCGACTAAATATGCAGTGATGTAAAAAGGGAAAAGTTCAGCGCTGAAGCGTGTGTCGGTATGATCAATTATAAATTAAACTGGTCCTCCACTATATCGTTAGTCGTTCAGTTTCTGTAACCTTTCGTTTATTTGTGTCTTTGCAATTGTGATGCATCCCTTTCGTTCACCAGGACTAATAGTTTAGCAATTTCAGTACATTTGCTGGTCCAAGAAGCTACTGTCTAATAGAACACTATCCAAAGCAATAAGTACATTTTAAAAATTCTGTTCTTTGAGAAACCCTGGAAGTGTATATTTCATAGTTCCATATTTTGTATACATTTTGGCTGGATACTGTATGATAGTGTCTAGATAGGTAGAGTGGGGGGGGGGGCAGCGGCACAGCAGGCTTAGCAAGGTCCTGCTCTCTTGAGGTGTCTGGGGTTCGAGTCCCGCTTGGGGTGTCTTGTGATGGACTGGCGTCCCCCCCTGGGTGTGGCCCTTCCTCCCCCGGCCTTGCGCCCTCTGTTACTGGGTTAGCTGTAACCCTGCTTGGGACAAGCGGTTTCAGACAGTGTGTGTGTGGATAGGTAGAATGAGGACAGAGTAAATTTAGAGAACGTTTTGACTCAGGTGGCAAAGAGATTCTGCTCCTGTAAAACAAAATTGCTTGTAAAAGGGTTTGTGTCGGTAAAGTAACCACTTGAAAATACATAAGAGGCCACCTTCTAACATCACAGTTTAATTCAATACGACGTTGCGTTTCAAAGTCACGTGTTACAAATTAATGTTATGAGAATTTAGGTCAGGCGTACTTTCCTATTTCACGTTCTCATAACGAAGATTCGATACAATGAACCGCAGTGATTTGATACAATCTGACTGTCTAGTCGCAGGCACCTCAGAAATAGCGGACGAGTCAAAGAGTGTCCTAAAAGTAATACTGTGGGGAATACTTTTATACTTCCACATTGTCATGTTCTAGGCCAGTGCTTTAAACATCCTTTGGGGCAGCCTCGGTTCCTTTTGGGAACTATGTGCACAACAAAAAAGCAGCGAGGGCAGGGATAACGTTACACCATAAATACTTCACAGCTTTTAGCCGGCACATCAGTCGGGGAGAGTTTTGTACATTAATCTGCATCTTCCTTGGGTAAGTACAAAACCCCAGGAGAAAGGCGTAAAAATGATGCTTTCTATTCAGTGTAAGATTACGAGTCTTATTTTATGGTTTAAATTTTACCCTCATGTTAATTATAATTCCCTTACGATGATATTTGATTCCTTCCATGTTTGGAAATGAATGATTATGATGCATTAGCTGGGAGACCGACTGGGATTATGCCTTTTACGTTACATAACAACGTGTTTCTGCAAACCATAATTCTGTGCTTTTTTGTGTCCGAAGGCAAACATGCCGCAGCGCTTTCAGAATTCAGTGCTCCTGTTCGTAGTTCTCAACAGCAGAGGTAATAAGCCGTACATCTTCTAAGACCTCTCTCTCCAGTAGACGCACAGATTTTGGATTTCCAGCATTTTCCACGTTATGCCATGCATAATACACAGGAAAAATGTGCAAATACAGACGTTCATATAAATTACAGGAAGCCGGTTTCAATCAATTATTTCTTGTTAGGTATGAATAAAAACAGCAGAGCGGTATTCAGCAAATCAGCTGCTCGGCATGTGATTGAATAAAACTACAACTGAATAAAAATGATCCAACTGGCTCCATTCCTTTAGTGTATCACTCGGTGGATGGAAATATACTTGCATATGTATTGGACTAATTTTGTAAGTGAAAGCTGCGATAAAAGCCTTTAAAACTTGAACAAAAACGCAGACGTTCAGTTGGCCGGTCAGTGTTATTCTCTTTCCTAATTAGGTACATAATAATTGCTCCAGGAGTGGTGGGCCGCCGTCCTCGCCCAAGGCATTTTGTCCGCTGCTCTTCTACCTGTGCTCAAATCTTAGGTGTCAACACTACTTTTCCTGCTTACTAAATGAAATGAGTCCAGCAACACTGATCGATAGGCAATTCCTGCTGTGATAGAGGATAACCGAGTTCTGTAAAATGATATAGAGTGAAATGAGGCCAGGCAAGCTCCTTCCCAACCAAACACGTCGTGCGCCATGATCTCCACCAACATGGGAAGCCAGACTCTCTCGGCAGATCTGTAAACCGTGGGGGGGGGGACCCAGCGGAGCTTCGGAGTTACCTGGGCACGGTACCAGCATTACTGCGTACTTGAGTTAAAAGGACACTTGTTTTATAGGAAGAAAGAAAGGTGGCCATATAAATAGGGATGTGACATATTGAGGAGCTCTCGCAGCACCTGCCACCGCATCACAGCACGATGAGTCTTCTCCCAACATAGTTACCCACAAAAATCCTTACGTGCAAAAGCCGTGCAGATACAACCAGAGGTGCGCAGCAGTTTCCGCGTTCTGATTTCCCAACTATCAGTGATTTTTCAGTTCTTTCTATTTCACTAGAGGTTACTTGCTTGTTTGCTAGGAGGATTCGATTGAGTGCATTTTTTTTTCTTTTTTTTTTACATTTCCACGTTAAATGTAGTTTTAGGAACACTGCAGCAACGGATTATTGGTGGCAAGGAGGTTGAGCCATACTCGCTCAAATACCAGGCGTCCATTCAGTACAACAATGGCCACTACTGCGGTGGCACCCTCATTCATGCTCAGTGGGTCGCGTCTGCTGCCCATTGCTGGAGACCGTGAGTATTAAACCCGTGTCACACCTGGGAGAAAGTGAGCAGCCAGATGCCGTGCAATTTAATATAAGAGACTAGCTTGCTGCGCCTGCGATCCATGCGCTAAGCGCAGCCAATCGGCGCATCTCAGGTGCACGTCTACGCAATGTTGGCGAGCGGGTCCATCCAGCCGTGGTGTTTTCTGCAGCTGCGCCCACCTTAGCACGCTGCGAGAACCGTTTCAGTTTTTCCACAGCTTTACTTTGACATTTGCATTCCCGCTTGCATTTACATGGATGCACCTGGCAGGTGCGTTTCTCCAAAGTGACCTACTGTACGCCTAATAAAAGTACATTCAACAAAATGAATTCCGCGGCAGGCCGAGGAGCACGGTGTCGGTAGTGTGTCTAACGGCCGGAAAAGCGTTGCCGTTTCCCTCCTCCCAGGACCAATCTAATCAAAGTGGTTTTAAGCGAGCACAGCCTTACTCGTGAAGAAGGATTCGAGCAAGAGTACAATGTATCCAGAGCAATTGTACATTACAACTTCAACTTCAAGACGTTCAACCACGACATAATGCTCATAAAGGTAAGAAAGGTTAAGGACAGATGTGCACATGGCATCTTTTAATGTGATCCACGATGCTCGTGAAGTATTCATAAAGGGTGACTTGTGTGAAAAGCTCACTGCCTAATAAACGATTGCTGCTACAATAGCCGTATGTAACGGTTGTCCATATTCTGTCGCCCGATGGTCGGCTTTCATGCCCCGCAGCTGAGCCGCCCCGCAAGCCTCAACGCCAACGTGCAGCCGGTATCCCTGCCTTCTGCCAGCGCTCTCCCGCTGTCCGGGGGGAGCGTCTGCACAGTCAGCGGCTGGGGAGTGACCCAGATCTACAGCTACCATCTCTCCCCGGAGCTGCGAGCCGTCGATGTCGAGATCATTCCTAACTGCCAGTCCTTCTACTACTGGAGGATAACGGAAAACATGGTTTGCGCAGGTTCCCCTAACGGAGGCAAGGACTCCTGTCAGGTGAGCTTATCCATCTGGCAAATCAACTGGGAATAATAGTACTTTAAAACCATTTGGTTGGGTATGTGAAAGTAAGGAAAACGGGGAGAAAAACTAAGTTCAAATCCAAGATTGTTTTCTGTGCCGTTGCGGTAAATCCACAATTCCACCCGTTACCCTTTCTTTAGGGCGACTCGGGAGGCCCTCTCGTTTGCAACGGCAACTTCGAAGGCATCGTCTCGTGGGGCGTCAGCTGCGCTAACCCGTCTTACCCTGGTGTATACACTAAAGTGAGGAACTATATTTCATGGATTGAGTACATGATTAATAGCGACAGCTCCAACTGAGACCGTGTTTGATGAAGCTACTGCATACTTTGAAATGATGGTGACACAAGATGGAAAAAAACTGTATATATACACAATATGTAACACATATATAAAAATGAACCTCTAGATCTTGCAAGCACAGTATGGATTAGCAGGGTGCAGTGAATACGTTACTTTTATACCGTGAACAGAGTAAAATAAGAGTTCGTAGACTGTGAGGTTACTGGATTTTTTATGGCTTCCAAAATACACGATTCACATGTAAACCAGTTACAGTAAAGAGAGCTGCACAATTAGACTAATAATGTTTCCTTTTATAAAAAAGGGAAAGATTTAAAGATATAAAAATAAGCAGAAACCAGTCTCTTAAAAGGGAAAAAAAAAAACAACAGTGACATGATTAAGTATATTAAAAGTTTGCATTAGGTTTTACATTGTTTTTTATCTAACCGGAAGAACTAATTCTGTAGTTGTATATTTAAAATTGTGTCATATTTATCTGACACTTTTCGCCAAAGAGACTGGCATCGTTAAGGAACTGACAACTATTTACCCATTTATACAGTTGGGTAATTTTACTGAGCAATTTAGGGTAAGTACCTTGCTCAAGGGTTCTACAGCAAGAGGTTGGATTTAAAACTGAAACCTTCAGGTACAAAGCTATGCTAGTAATCTAGTAAACTAGTAATCTTGCTGTAAAATATTTCTCCATAAAGCAATAAAATGCAAAAACTGCCCCATTGTTGTTCAAGGTGTTTCATTTTACTAACTTTATAATAGTTATTGTGATGTTTTTTCACGGTGTAAAATCAATGCTGCCTTGCCACATCAGGCCAATCAGAATCAAGTGCAACAACCTCAATGATTGAATTTAATAACTGAAACGTTTCCAGAAAGAAATAATTGCTTTTGTTTTCTTTTTATTTGAAAAATAAAAATGCAGCCTATGGCATCTAAGTCCATTGCAATAACTGGACTTCTGTCTGAGTCAGTCTTAATTAACATTGATTCATTTAGCTGACACTTTTCTCCAAAGCAACTTACAACATTAATCTAGCTACAGTTATTTACCCATCTATACACACACTGTCCGAGGCCGCTTGTCCCAAGCGGGGGTCGTGGCGAGCCGGAGCCTTACCAGGCAACACAGGGCACAGGGCTGGAGACACACCCAGGATGGGACGCCAGTCCATCGCAAGGCACCCCAAGCGGGACTCGAACCCCAGACCCACCAGAGAACAGGACTCGGCCAAACCCGCCTCGCCACTGCACCCCCTCTTCCCATTTATACAGCCGGGTTATTTTACTTGAACAATTTTAAGTTAAGTACTTCGCTCAACCTTTGGATACAAAAGCAGCAGCTCTAACCACTGCGCTACCAGCCATAGCAGGAATTTATATCTGCGACCTGAGCTGTGGCAGTTTGATTATTATTTTTTGTTACGTTTAACACTTCTGTGCTCTGTTCTGAACTCATAAGTCTTTTTTTCTGTTTTTGTGCTGTAAGATGATATATAAGAATAAAATGAAGAGAAGAAGCAGATGTGTAAGTCCGCTCACTGTGGACTCATACCCGGTTACTTCTGGAACAAGATGTGGTACGGTGTGTCACGTGCACCAGAGAAGAGGAAACAAAACTCAGAAGGTTGTTACTGAAGGACAAAGACATCTCGGCCAAGATCTAAAGCCAACTTTCTGTCCATCTCTCCTCATCACGCAGCCTCTATACAAAGAAAATTTCAGTGTCTAAGAAGCGCTTTCTGGAATGATCTGGTGGTCACCTGGCTTTCCTTCTCGGGTCATCAGAGTTCCATTGTAGCTTTAACAGAGTTGCGTTTTCAGGTGGTGCGGTGATGCAGCGGGCTTGACCAGGTCCTGACCTCTGTGGGTCTGGGGTTCGAGTCCCGCTTGGGGTGCCTTGCGATGGACCGGCGTCCCGTCCCGGGTGCGTCCCCTCCCCCTCCGGCCACGCACCCCGTGTTTCCGGCTCGGGACAAGCGGCTTCGGCCTGCGTGTGTGTGTGTGTGGGTTTTCAGGTGGACACAAATCCCAAGCTTTTAAACTAAAAGAGAGACCCTCGACCCCTGTTCTTCTCAGCCACATTCCCAAAACATCTTGAGCCCAGGTTACAAGCAAGAGGGGGCCATTGCTGTGGACCTTCTTCTACACCGGTGTAGCACTACTTCACACAGTAATGCGCAAAACACAGGAAATAATAAAAGAGACAAAAAAATAATGAGGTAAAAAACTATAAAAGGTACATATGCCCTATCATCACATTGTAGTTACACGCCACATGTGTTTGATGTAACCTGAGCTGAATTATTGAGCTTCACAAGTTGAGAAAGTGTAAAACTAAAACTTGTACATACATTAAGCAGAAAAACACAACCAAAAAACAAATACAACAGTATGAAAAGTGGCTATTAACTTTGTTATCCCTCAGTGTGTGCACAATGAACCACTAGGTTGCGCATGATTTCAACACGTAACCAGCAATATCAACACTGATCACCATCAGGCTCAACCACGCTCATAATTTGTAAGAATTAATGCTTAAAATAAGGTTTTCGCTGCTTTTAATACCTATTTCCTGATGGTTCTTCTAAATGTCAACACTAAAATATATAACATTGTTGAAATTTTTACACTGAAATTCGCCCGGAAGTATATTTCAGAGCTCGGCTTCCGCACGGAAGAGTATTAGTGTGACCCACAGCAGTGCGCTCGTTCACATGTAGAGCTGCACTTCCGGTTGTGCCTGTGTCCGTGTGTGAACGTGCGGAACAAGCGAAACGCTGCTGTTTGAAATTAGCTCTCGGAGTCATGGAGTTCTTTGCTCATGAATTTGGCAACGCAGAACCGCAGCATCTCGCCGCTCCTGTCAACACCGTTGAGGTGAGTGTGTAACACACACACACACACACACACACACGCACACGGACTGTGTTACAACCTTCACATTCCGATTCTGCACACTCTGCATTCTCATGGGTTTTACCCTTTGTTTTGTGCTCTTCTGCAGGAAAAGTGGAGACTGCTACCAGCTTTTCTGAAGGTATTTTTCACTCTTTGTATCATTCTAATTGGCTGCTTACCCTTATATTATTTAAATTCATGCCTAAACTCAGTCAGTGATAATTAATTGAGGCATTATTATTAAATTAAGCATTTACTGGGGTGGTATATTATATTCATATTGCAAAGGCTGAGGTAAGTAAAGGTAAGTGGAAGCGGGTGTGTACATCATAACTATTTATTCCTTTTATATAAATATGTTTAGGATTTAACATTTAGGTATGTGTTTATTTTAATAATATTTCATACATGAGGACTGAACATCCCCGGGACTCACGTACTTTCGAGCAGCGCTGCTGCATCTGCAAGTAATTCACTTGTGTTTGATTCCCTGTCTGTCTCCGCTGAGCTCTTTAAAGGTCTTCTTCCCAGGGCCTGGAGCCTGGTGCTGAGCCGAGTTGCTCCGGTTTACACGCCAGCTAGTTTAGCCTTTCCATACTGGATATATTGTATATAAGGTGAAGGCAAGTGGGTTTTTATTGCCATTCCTCTATGTTGCTCGTATACAGCGGAACGAAACGTCGTTTCTCCGAAGACCGTGATGGCGGTGCAACGCAGAACGGTGCCAGGGCTACACAGAGTACAGATGCGCAAGTGTGAGACGAGTGCAGCGCAGTAGATGCACGGGACAATAAAGTCACAGGGCGCATGGGCTGTAAACTGGAAGCCGTTTTATAGCGTAGCAGCAAAAACGAATCCCATAATAAAAAGTGTGCGATGCAGGTGTGCAGTGCTATCGAGTCATGCTGGGTTGGCTGCACTAGACTGTGCCGGGTGAGTGTTGGGAGGCAGCAGGGTGTTGAGTAATCTGACTGCCTCGGGGAAGAAACTGTTGCGGAGAGGAGCGGCGAATGCCTTAACCGCCGGCAGCAGAGCGTCTCCAGATGAACCCTTCTCCCTCACCTGCCTGGAGCAAAGCACGTGTGTTCCAGGGCAAAGGGATCTGTGATATCGGCGTGTATCCGTGGATGGCACCTTTAACGGTGAAGTTCTTAGTTGCCCTCTGAACATTATATATTTAAAACCTGAGCAACTTGTGCAATGTCAAATATAAGAGTATAGCGTGACTGTGGTGATCCTTCACTGTGTTTTAATTTGCAGTTGATGCAAAAGGTTCCAAAACTATTTTTTTTAAAGTGAAGAACAGTCGGTGTTAAGATTAGTTGATTTATTAATTTCCTTTTAAGTATTAAAGTGTGTTTAGATTGATTCTCAAGTGAAATGAATTGTCTTTGTAGGTGAAAGGCTTGGTGAAGCAGCACATTGATTCTTTCAACTATTTCATTAATGTAGAGGTAAGATTGGTATTTTTCATCATTTGAATACTTATTGAAACTGAATAGTATTTTTTAATACTGTTCTAGGTGCTTCATACATTGATTTTATTAGTATAAAGGTAAAAATTACATTCCCTGTTTTAAAATCATGATGTTGGATGTTACAGATAAAGAAAATAATGAAAGCAAATGAAAAGATCACAAGCGATGCTGATCCAATGTGGTATTTGAAGTAAGTACCCAGTTTATGTGACAGCTGAATATATATCATTTATGTAGTAAAACTCAATGGGTCTTGGTCACATGTCAGGGGAACTGTTGTCCTATTTTTTTTTTTACTAAAAGCGACCTTCGGTTTCTCTCGTCTAAAGAGCTCTAAGTGAGTTCTGTTCATATCTGAGAGTTACTAACAGCATCCGCTTATGTACTCTGTCTGTAGAACTATAATATGTACAGTCGTGTGAAAAAGAAAGTATTCTTTCGTTTTATTTATATATCAGGACATAACAAAAATCACCTGGTCCTTACTAGATCCTAAAATGGGGTAAATCTAGTCTCGGGTGACAAACAACCTGTAACGGATTTCATTGTCGTTTTTCGACAAAAAGTAAGCTCGCGTCGTTATTATTACTGAACGAAAACTAAGTACACCCCATGATTCACTGGCTTGTAGAATCACCTTTAGCAGCGATAACTTGCCAACAAGGATTAATTTGGAGATTTTAAAATGTCATGTTTAACACAGAACAAGGGTCATGTAACACCCATCTTTTTTTGCAGGTACCTCAATATCTATGTGGGCATGCCTGATGTTGAAGAGAGCTTCAATGTGACCAGACCGGTGTGTCCACATGAGGTGAGTACCTCCTTGGTCATTTCTTCTTTTTTGGTGGGAGGTGAGATGCCGTTTTTAACCGTAGTAACTATTCATAAATGGTTCATTAGGTGGTGTTGTACTGATACAATTGTTACTGCTGCATTGATGGGTCACGTGTGCATAAGTGTACAACAAATGCCATTTTTAAATTGCATGGTGTCTCATGATATGAGCTCATGTTGGCTTCAAGTTCCGTGTGTTGCTTCCTTCTTCCCAAGTGTCGTCTGAGGGACATGACCTACTCCGCACCGATCACAGTAGACATTGAGTACACCCGAGGCAGCCAGCGGATCATTCGTAACGCGTTGCCTATTGGAAGGTAACACTGCTAATATTGTGTGAGCTTAATGGTGCTTCTATATTATCTGTAAAATGTACAGCTTTTGAACGCAGTTGGTTTCAGAGTTTTCTACTTATTTACTTGAATTGGAGAGATTTTGAAAAGGACTTGGGAGAAGCATGAGGTTCTCATCAGTTAGAACAACTGCCTTTGGGCCCAAAGGTCACAGGTTTGAGCCTCACCTCTGGCTGTTAGTACCCTTGAGCAAGGTACTTAGCCTCAATTGCTCCAGTAAAAATTACCCAGCTGTATAAATGGGTAAATAATTGTAACCTTAACATTGTAAGTCGCTTTGGAGAAAAGCGTCAGCTAAGTGAATAAATGTAAAATGTAAATGGTCGGCACTTGGAAATTATTCGTTGTCTTTTACAGTAGTTAGTGTTAACTACGTAAAGTCTGATGCTGTTACTGCTCTGCCTCCATGTCAGTCCCCAATTCTGAGCTCCCATTGCTTTTACCCAGAATGCCCATCATGCTGCGTAGCTCGAACTGCGTTCTCACAGGAAAGACGCCTGTCGAGTTCTCTAAGCTGAACGAATGCCCCCTGGACCCAGGTAGGGCATACGACGACACTGCGTGTGAGCCTTGGTTTCTGTGGAGGATAGTTGCTCTGCTCGGAGAGCCGAGTGCGCCTACCCTTTCGCCACTTTCCGAAATTCTCTTCAGCAGTCTTCACGTTTATATTCCTTTTCATTAATATTTACAACACTAAGTAATTTGCTTAGTTTTATGAACGACTGAAATTCAGCGGGAATGCACCGTGGTGCGAGACGTATGTTTTCTCTTACAGGGGGCTACTTCATTGTCAAGGGCCAAGAAAAAGTCATTTTGATCCAGGAGCAGCTGTCAAAGAACCGCATAATTGTAGAGCAGGACCGCAAGGGTGCCGTCGGGGCCTCTGTTACCAGGTATAATCCCTTACTCTGCTAGGCTCAGCAGTGGCTGTTCCCAGTCGCTTTTAGTTGTAACTTTACTCATGCTCTTGGAGAAAAGTGTCTGCTAAATGAATGTCAGTAAAAACATCCAAAACAAAAACTCAACCCTACAAATGCTAAAACCTTACCCCACTTTTATAACTTCTTGGTATGTATGGGCTGTCTGCTGGAAGTGTCTCTTAACCATCTAGAAGCCTCACTGGAGTAATCATAAGTGACATTTACCTCTTTAGTGACTTAGTGTTAAGCTACTGACAATGATTCACCCATTTGTACAGTAGAGTGTTTTTTTTTTTTTTTTTTTACTGGAAAAATTGAGGGTAAATACAGTTGACCAAGGTTAATACAGCGGAAGGTGGGATTTGAATCTTGGTCCATTAAGTAGAAGGCAGCAGCCCTGTTGACTACACTCCCTGCTGCCACCTGAAGTTTCATTAAAATGTGATTTTCTTTGCTCCACCTGTTATTTAGCAAAGTAACAAACTAATCTTGTAATTATATTTTCTTTCAGCTCCACCCATGAGAAGAAAAGCAGAACAAACATTATTGTCAAACAGGGCAGGTTCTATCTTAGGCACAACACCCTATCTGAGGATGCTCCCATTGCCATCATTTTTAAGGTGAGACATTGAAATAAAAGCACCAGGGAAGTCCTCAGCGGAGATTGGAGTGATGCTGACTGAGGTTTTCAGATGGGTTTGAAAATGGTTGCTGTTCATTCCTTGGGTGTGAACTACACAGGAATTGCAACAATACTCCCATTGCTTCACTACCAAGTACCTTCACCCACCCGTTCACAGTGTTTCATCCTCACAACTAAGTTCTTCTGTAAGCTGTTCTCTTGGCTGCATTTCTGAGTGCCCAGCACCCCCACGGTGGAGGAGGGCAGCTCTCCTTCGACCCAAGCCTCGGTATTGGACTTTGTGAATCTCGGGGCCACGCGCTCGAGACATGCTCTTCTGTCAAAGTGTGCATGGTCCAGCTCTGTGTCTCCCGTCCTGCAGGCAATGGGTGTGGAAAGTGACCAGGAGATAGTGCAGATGATTGGGACTGAGGAGCACGTCATGGCTGCCTTTGCACCAAGTCTGGAGGAATGCCAGAAGACTCAGATCTTCACCCAAACCCAGGTACAAGCACTCCCACAGCTAATATCTTAACTTGTTTCCGCTCGTGGTGGATGTTGGTGTCTATAGAGGTTTTCACACTACAGCTGGGCAGCTCAGCAGCATTATAGGTTACGACATGTCTGAGTTCTGCTGAGTAAGCACAAATAAATAATTTTTCAAGATGTATGTTTTTCTATAGTTAACATGTCCTGTCAAGTGAGGTTGAGAGGTTATTTTACATTTATTCTTTTAGCAGAAGCTTTTCTCCAAAGCAGTGTGCAACTTGGAGGAAACAAAAGTGCATTTCACCAACACGTAGAGGGATATAGATACACACATGCGATTCTGGAAGTACAGTTAGTCCAATACTGCTGTTTCTGCCAACATGCAGTGTGTGTGTGTGTGTGTGTGTGTGTGTGTGTGTGTGTGTGTGTGTGTGTGTGTGTGTGTGTGTGTGGAACAATAGTTTCTTCTTCTTATGCCTTCCACTCCTCCTGGGGCATAGGCCACCAACAAGAGTTTTTCCAGGCGTCCCTAAGAGCTGAAACGTCATGAAGTTTCCTTGTTGGCGTTTCTGTAGCACGAAGGGTTTTTTACAGTGTGGGGTAGCTATTCCCACACCCAATCCTCCTCCTTTCTCAGCTGGGTTTGGGACCGTCCATGGCGGAGTTGGAACAGTAGTATAATAGAAAATAACTTTGATGGGTTAACATTTATTTTTTTACTCATGATTTGAATGGGTGGACAAATATCTTATGTTTCTGACTGACTTTACATGCTTTTTCAAGGCCCTGAGGTTTATTGGGAATAAAGTGCGACGTCAGCGGATGTGGGGAGGGCCGAAGAAAACAAAGATGGAAGAAGCCAGGGAGTTGCTGGCATCTACTATTCTCACACATGTTCCTGTATGTACATTGAAAACTGTCCCTCGGTTCTTGTGAATTAATATAAACACTAACTTCTGCTTTGCTGATCGTTGCAAAGCATGAAAATAAAACAAAAACATGTAGATTTTTAAAAACTATTGAACAGCATTTTTTTTACCACAGCTCCACTTTTTTTCCACATAAGTGACTTATCTTCTGTAGCAGTTACTGATGTGGAATAGTAATCTGAAGATGCTAATGACATTTATTCATTTAGCAGTTGCTTTTCTCCGGAGTGATGTGCAGTGATTACTGTGTGGTATTTAGCAGAGACCTTTATCGAAATTGACTTACAGCACTAGATTCAATACACTAAAGTCCCCACAACAATCCACACATCTATACAATGAAGCATCTAACGCACACGCTCACTGTGGGCAATAATCGGCTCACCTGAAACATGTCCACGCAGACTGAGCAGGGACAGAACGTGTGTCTGATCACAAATCCTGGGCGCTCTCAAAGCCCTTGAGCTCAGTCCTTTCTTTGAACTGCTCCAGTACAAATACCCAGCTGTAAAACTTTCAAAGACTACAATTTTTTTTGAACGGAAGCATCAGAAAAGCAACCTCTGCGTTCTTTGTCCTCAGAAATTTGCTGTTTCTTCAGAGGTGTTTCAAGGAAACTAATCTGTATTCACCAGCATTCTTTGATGGGGGGTTTCGTTCTGAGCATTGTATCCCTTTTGCCATCAGAGCTGCATGTTGGGTATTTCAGTTACTTTTGGCTGCAAGTCAGACACAAGAGATAAAGTTGGATTACGTATCTTCCAGGTGAAAGAGTTTAACTTCCGAGCCAAGTGTATTTACTTGGCAGTTATGGTACGCAGGGTGATTTTGGCTCAAGGGGACAATAAAGTGGACGACAGAGACTATTACGGAAACAAGCGTCTGGAGTTGGCTGGACAGGTAAGCGTGTTGACGTGGTTGGAAACTTCGGTGTGTTGCCCAAGTAGGGAAGTGTGTTGAAATGTTTCCAATGTTCTGATTTGTTTGCTTTCTTGCAGCTGCTGTCACTTTTGTTTGAAGACCTGTTCAAGAAATTCAACTCGGAACTGAAGAAAATCGCTGACCAAATCATCCCCAAGCAGAGAGCCGCACAATTTGATGTAGTCAAGCACATGCGTCAAGACCAGATCACCAACGGCATGGTTAATGCCATTTCAACTGTGAGTAGTGCTAGCCTGCTGGGACGTACGCATCGAGCACAGCTCGTACAGCCTTGCGTGGCTCTGTGTTTCAATGACAAGGAAAACACTCTGTGGCAGGACTGACCGAATTTGTTCTAAGACTAAATAGGTTTCTTTCTCCTGTGTTTCTAAGGTGCATTATGGTGTGCTGCAAGTTCCTGTTTCTGTGACTTGAAAAGCTCAGAGCGCTTTGTTTGCAGGATAGATTTTGGCCTTTTATTAATGTGTCACGCCTCCCTTAGGGCAACTGGTCACTAAAGCGTTTCAAGATGGACCGCCAAGGCGTGACCCAGGTTCTGTCCCGTCTGTCCTACATCTCTGCTCTTGGTATGATGACTCGCATATCATCTCAGTTTGAGAAGACCAGGAAAGTGAGTGGGCCGCGCTCTCTGCAGCCTTCCCAGTGGGGAATGCTGTGTCCCTCAGACACACCTGAAGGAGAGGTGAGGAATGATATTCAAGCTCTGTAACCCCATTGACACAACTGGAGAAGGTGCACGATACAGGCAGTTTAGCTATAATGCAGTAGTTGTTTTCAGTATGGTAACTGGGGCAGAGAACACTGAACGCAGTAATCGTCAAAAGCCCGGTGTTCTACAACAACTGGCTTGTACAATATCCAATTTTAACCGCCATAATGCTTTACACTCATCACTTTTGCCAACCCTATTTAGCTGTAATACTTGAATCCCATTTTCTGAATAGGAGGGTATTATTACAAAAACGCAGCTTAACTACACTTAATGCAGTCAGTTCTGCTGTAATTGTTTTAATTATGCAATTTGAATATAAGATAAAATGCAAGTCTTGCGAGTGCTATGATTTATATTGTTCCTCTATTAAAATCACAATCTCCAACTTGTGTAATTAAAACAGCTGTTATAGCAGAACTAATTCCATATAGCCACACCCTAATGCTGCACCCTTCCACGCATTAGGAGAGAAGTCACCCGGCCCTCACACCAATGCAGTATAATGTACACACGCACCTAATCATACAAACTTTACCATAGCTTGATTCCTAGTATCTCGCTCTTAAGAACCGTTTCCACAAAGAAACTGCATTTCATTTGATTTTCAGTTTTGCACAATAGCTTTGAAGCTGTTTTAGATTCCCCAGTTTGGACCGGTAGCAGAATGTCACACTGCTGTCTCCTGTGGTTACTCTGTTCAGGCATGTGGGTTGGTGAAGAACTTGGCTCTGATGACCCATATTACCACTGACATGGAGGACACACCCATCATCAAGCTGGCCTTCAATCTAGGAGTTGAGGATGTCACCTTGCTTTGTGGCGAGGAGCTGTCCTATCCCAGTGTCTTTCTGGTCTTTCTCAATGGTAAACCTGCCATTTTGTCAACTCGGTTCTTGGTTTTGTCGTCTCCTCACGCTTCGCTTGCATGCTCGTAAGGGATCGTGTGTGAATTTTGATGGCTATAATAA
This sequence comes from Scleropages formosus, assembly GCF_900964775.1. Taxonomy (NCBI): domain Eukaryota; kingdom Metazoa; phylum Chordata; class Actinopteri; order Osteoglossiformes; family Osteoglossidae; genus Scleropages; species Scleropages formosus. The sequence continues at coordinate 1,449,835 of NC_041807.1, forward strand.
AGCATCTGGGAACATTTTCATGTGTGGCGCAGGTAATATCCTGGGGGTGATCCGTGACCACCAAAAGCTGGTGTACACATTCCGCCTAATGAGACGCGCTGGGTTCATCAATGAGTTTGTCTCCATCTCCACCAACCTTACGGATCGCTGCGTCTACATCTCCTCCGATGGGGGACGTCTGTGCAGGTAGGGCCGTGGAACACCCGGTAGAGAGGTCACAGCTACGTTTTGCTATGAGTGAAGGGTGAATGTATGAAGGCGTCAGTGTTCGAGCAATTATCTCAAAAGTTAGGAACACCTCCTCCTACTGTGCTTTATTTTGTAGGCCTTACATCATTGTGAAGAAGGGCCACCCAGCTGTCACCAACAAACACATTGAGGAACTATCGCAAGGATACAGGTAGTTCATGTTCAGATTTAACTCTACATGTTTTGGTTGTGGAATAAATATAGTGCATATGTATTTTTATTTTTCTCATGTTCTGGGGGCCCTGATCTGATTGTGTCTACCTGGATTTTAGAAACTTTGAGGATTTTCTCCATGAAGGCTTGGTGGAGTATCTAGATGTCAACGAAGAGAATGACTGCAACATAGCCCTCTATGAACACATGATTACCAAGTGAGTTCACAAAAATTGCTCTCCTGCACAAATACACATTGTGTAATCCTACAGTTGTTGATCTCTTGAAAGACACATTTCTGTACAAGTTATAACATAGTTCAACAAAGCAGAACTAATACACAGCTTTCCAGTGCTGTTTTTGCTTAAATGTAGGCCATACCTTTTTGCGGGCGGTAGACTGGTATTCAGGGATGACCTGTGTAGGAAATGTGGCATTTGACAGAGATTTGTCTCCAGCATAAGACGGAGCTCAGTGTGTCTTGACATATGCAGAAGAGGTAGAGGTGATTGTGCCTATATTTGTCCTGCAGGGATACCACACACTTGGAAATCGAACCATTCACCCTCCTTGGAGTGTGTGCTGGCCTCATCCCTTACCCGCACCACAACCAGTCCCCAAGAAACACCTACCAGTGTGCCATGGGCAAGCAGGCTATGGGTGTGTTTCGCTTGTTTACTCACAGAGCCATGTTGTGCGTTACCAGTGAGGGTATAGCTCCCAAATGAGTGTTGAAGTTGTCATACTCTGCACCTGTTTTCTTCCGCTTTTCTGTGTATGTAAAGCTAAACAAACCGGTAAGAGTTTAGTACATTTCCCAGCAGTTTTAACAGTATTTCCATTAGTCGAGAAATCTCTCAGCCTCAAGTCTATTGCGTATCTCTCCATATGGAGGAAAGCGAGAGAAGCCCCCCAGACATGTCTGCTGCCTTGACTCCCCCTGCTATATTTAGGAGCTGTCTACCGTTTCTGTGCGTCTGTTAAAGTTGTGTTACTGTTTCTGGGCCCTGCAGGGACAATTGGATATAACCAGAGGAATCGCATAGACACCCTAATGTACCTCCTGGCCTACCCTCAGAGGCCCATGGTCAAGACTAAGACCATAGAACTGATAGATTTTGAGAAGCTGCCCGCAGGCCAGAACGCCACAGTGGCGGTGATGAGCTACAGCGGCTACGACATTGAGGACGCGCTGGTACTGAACAAAGCTTCGCTGGACAGAGGTGAGTGATGGGTGGGCTCACAAGCTCAGCCAGTGGACCACAGAGAGGGAGCACAGTGGAGAGGCAAGGTGAGAAGAAGAGAGTGTCGGTAATGTCTCCGCAGGGTTCGGGAGGTGCTTGGTGTACAAAAATGCCAAGTGCACTTTGAAGCGCTACACCAACCAGACGTTCGACAAGGTGATGGGTCCTATGCTAGATGCTGCCACTCGTAAGCCCATTTGGCGCCACAGCATCCTGGATGCCGATGGCATCTGTTCCCCAGGTAAGACATACACACTAGCATGATTAACAGAGCAGATGCATTTCTGCTCTTTTTCTCTGCAGTTGTTTTGCTGGACTGAATCTTTAGACAAAGATGTTAGTGCACTACCTGGCATGCAATTTCTTCACGCTCAGGTGAGAAGGTAGAGAACAAGCAGGTTCTGGTGAACAAGTCAATGCCCACTGTCACCCAGACACCACTGGAGGGCAGCACCCAAACAGGGCAGCCACAGTACAGGGATGTACCCATCACGTGAGTGCCACCGTCTTGCCGATAACCCTCTAGCAGTGTGACGCGCAGTAACCTCAAGCCAGTTACGCTCTCGCGACCCTAGACTAGCAGCATTTAAGAATGGCTGCCGGTTAAATTCGAGTATACTTTTCCCAGAGGTGCTGATTACATATTGGGGTAAGTCAGGAGGCACAGGGTAGTTGCTTCAGCGTGCCTCTCTTTCTCCAGGTACAAAGGCTCAACAGACTCCTACATTGAAAAGGTGATGATCTCCTCCAATGCAGAGGATGCTTTCCTGATCAAGATTTTGCTGAGGCAGACCAGACGCCCAGAGATCGGGGATAAGTTCAGTAGCAGACATGGCCAGAAAGGTACAGCGGCCACGTTTGTTTCACTCTGTTCCATCACCTCATTCCATTTCTTGTCTTGCCTCACCTTGTTCTCCTTTCTCTGTATGGTGACAGTGGAGGCATCCTTTTAAAATCACATTGGGATCAGTTTAATGGTGTATGGAAGCAAAAAAGAAAATTTATAGTGATCAAACACAGAATTCTTAATTAAATGTATCTCAGCTAAACAATGGAAAATATATTCAGTAATTCAACTCCTTAGAGGATGCCCATTGTAACTGAAGATGCAACTTGTAGAGTCTTGTAACTGTAAGGACACTAACTAAAGACACTGTTGCATTAGCAACTTTTAACTGAAAGACTGTGTTGCATGATAGCGTTTTCCACACCATGGGAGAACTAAACAAATTTCTTGATTTTGGTAACACTCTGAGGTTTGGTCTGTTGCAGGTGTCTGTGGATTAATTGTCCCACAAGAGGACATGCCCTTTTGTGATTCTGGAATCTGCCCTGACATTATCATGAATCCTCATGGCTACCCATCCCGTATGACGGTAGGCTCATTCTAGGTGTGTGTGTGTGTGTGTGTGTGTGTGTGTGTGTGTGTGTGTGTGTGTGTGTGTGTGAGAGAGAGAGACAGAGGAACCTTTGAAGCTGCGACATTTCAGACTGGTTTTTTGGGAGATACAATTACACTGTGAAACTTTGAAGCAGAGTACTTGGCTCTTACTCTTTTGGAAGATGTCTTTGTCCAAGGCAGTTTATGTGGACATTATGTAGTTTTATACAAGTGGAAAAGTGCTTACAGATATGGGCTATAGTTAAAATACATTTTGCATGAGATGTAAAGGTTATAATAAGGTCTGTTGGCAGCATTTCTTGTCGGAGCTGGTGATCATTCTAGTAACATTGTGATAACATGGGGTTGAAACCTTGGTGATTTGCCTTGTTGCTAATCTGTGTTGCTTTTCTCCTCTGCCTCTTACTCAGGTGGGGAAGCTAATTGAGCTGCTTGCTGGCAAAGCAGGTGTTTTGGATGGCCGGTTCCACTATGGCACAGCCTTTGGAGGCAGCAAGGTCAAGGATGTTTGTGAGGATCTCATCCGCTATGGATACCACTATCAGGGGAAGGACTATGTTACCTCAGGCATCACTGGGTAAGAAGGGCAGACACCTTTTTGGGTGTGTGTGTGTGTGTGTGTGTGTGTGTGTGTGTGTGTGTGTTTCCCCCCCCCCCCCCCCCCCCTTATTTTAAAATTAACTGCTTCTGTGTGTTGCTGTTATTGATTTGAAGATGTCCTTTCTTTCCCCCCCTCAGAGAACCACTGGAAGCCTACATCTACTTTGGCCCAGTTTATTACCAGAAGCTGAAGCACATGGTTCTAGATAAAATGCATGCTAGGGCCCGAGGGCCAAGAGCTGTACTCACGAGGTGAAGTACGCATTTTTCATAACTTTCTCATCATACTGTATTTGGTATGTGTGTATGTAAGCATATAGTAGAATATATACTTTTAAAAATATGTATATAGATGATCCTTTACTGTGATTCAGTAAAATTTTGTTAGTTTGCCAGAAGAAAAGGTGCAAACGGAGTAAATCTTTTTATATAGTTCTCCTTAACACTCCTTTTGACAGATGTGGGGAAAAAAATGTATTTCCTTAGCCCCTTTTATATACAATATTGCAAACTGAACTCTCTACAGACATCAATGGGGGCATAAAGTGAAATGCCTTGCGCTATGTAAGTTGTGTGCAAAGGAAGTATTTTCACTTTCAGCGAATAGTTTAAATGTGACAGCTCTGGCATTCTGCCCTGCTGCTAGAACAGTCTTTTCCATAACTGTTTGAACTGCATAAATGTATTTTTAATACAAATTTTACTCTTATATTTCTACTTTTGATGGCTCCAGTTTCCCCTATGTCTGTGTGCCTAACATCCTCTCCTTTTACATGTTTCCTACAGACAGCCGACTGAGGGGCGCTCCAGAGATGGTGGTTTGCGACTCGGAGAAATGGAGAGGGACTGTCTGATTGGCTACGGAGCTAGCATGCTCCTGTTAGAGCGGCTCATGATTTCCAGTGATGCATTTGAGGTGGACGTCTGTGGACAGTGTGGGCTATTGGGATACTCGGCGTGGTAGGTAGCACAAGAAGTTGCACGGGGTGCTTAAGGGTTTGGAATGTTTCCAGGTCCTTGGCCTTCTGACCTGTTTAAGTGCGACATTGATGGTGGACTTGCTGGTCGTTCCTCTAACTTCCCGTCTCCTTGCTGTAGGTGTCACTACTGCCGTTCCTCATGCCACGTGTCTTCACTGCGTATTCCCTATGCCTGCAAGTTGCTGTTCCAGGAGCTGCAGTCTATGAACATTGTCCCTCGTCTCAAACTGTCCCGCTACAATGAGTGAGACGCAACAAGCCTTCAACTCAAACAATCATTCTCCTTTTAAGTGACATGTTTCAACAAAGTTCTGCAGGAACAGGGTAGCTCTATGGGTTTACACTAAATATTTATGCTTGGGGTCATGCAAACAATTTAGATACCACAGAAGTACTGAATTGCAACAGAATATCACTTGAAGTTGTTAGTTGTAAGCAATGTGTTTGCTTATAGTTTTGGTATGAAATTATAAAAAGGAAAAATAGTTGTGAATTAGAATGCATGTGGGCTTATTGCATGAGGGGAAAACATTTAAACATGTCAGATGGTTTCCTCTAACCGTAACTTTAGTTTGCTTTGTAGGATTATTTAAAAAAAAAAAGTACTGTAATAGTTGGTTATACAGTGCAGTTGGTGTAGATATTGAATGTATTAAGCTGCATGTTAAACTATTGTTTGAGTAACTAACTGCCTTTGTATTTAACAAAACCCATATGGAGGTCTTGATGCAGCTTAATTTTTTTTTTTTGCCAACACTGCAGTATGGCAGATTTGCAAAAAAAACTAAATTCTATGAATTTAGCATAAACTGCATTTATTTGTGCCATTTTCACACTTTTGTTAAAATACAAGTTGTCATCCGAGACAGATTGTTTGGTTTTTGTAAAAAAAATAAAATGGGTATAAATATCTAGATTGAAGGCTTCCTTTGTAATAGAATTTGTCTGAGGAAACCTGGTATCAAAACTAACAGTACCATCCCCTGTATACCTCAATATTTAGGAAAGGCACTGCTGGCAAGGAGGTTGAGTAATATAAAATAATTCAAGTACAAATAGCACATGTCATGGGAGAATAGAAAATGTGGAATAGACATGTCACCGAGAGCGGTGAATGCGCAAGACATCAGGGATGGACACTAGTCTCTACATATGCATGTTGCTACTCAGCAGTTTGGGGTAGGAAGTGCCGATGGAAAAGCCATGACGGAACACAACCAGCTCCAGAAGGTACTCGTCCACCTGCACAGTGGTGTTTGTAACTTTTTCCTTGGACATGAGGAAGACAATAGTAAACAAGGCCACCTCAAATTCAGGGCTGACTCCAATAAAACAGCTGCCCACTGGCTTCACCAGTGTCTTCCAGCTGAACTGAAGGTTCAGGACGTGGTCATTTTCATCTGGCTACAAGGAAAGAAACCCATCACTGGTGGAAAAACAGTAACGTGCTTAACATTTAAAACCACTCTAGTCAGACTGTTTTAACATCCAGTGTTCTGACACATCTGCACAATGAAGAGCATCCTCACCTTATCCTTGTCCTGAGCCTTATAGCCCTTGTAATCCACATTTTTGAGCTTCTCCTGTAGGTAGAACTGAATCCAGTTGTGAAAACCAGTGATCTCTTTCCCAAACTTTGTCTCTCCAACAAACACGTGTTCAAATCCACAGGAGTCCGCGCTGTGTGGCACAGAGTAAAGTTTGTCATTTCTACAGTGATTAAAAATTATAACCCATAATGCAACCTTAGAACCATTGCTACAAAACTGACTTGAACAGTGAGGGTTTGTGCTGTAGCACAGCGTCACCTACCCTCCGCTTCGGTCTCTGTGGTAGAGCCGGAACCAGATGTCATAAAGCTGAGCCTTGAACTTTTTTAGGTCTGGAGGGGATTGAGCCTTGCTCACGAGATAACTATGTGCCCGCTATGAGACAAAGAAAATACACCTTTAACACATGTACCGAGGAATCTAATCACTCATTTTACAATTAAGAAATAACCCATACTTCTACAGGCATTCCCCGACTTACAAACATCCGTCTTACATACAACCCGTACTTAGGAACATCCCCTTACTGACCGGAAGTAGATTTATCACCCTTAAGTAACAAATGAAATCATAATTAAGCCTATTATATTAAAAATTCAAGTTGCTGTATATACACTTGCTCGTAATAATAAACAGGCCCTACTTTGTGAAACGCATCAAAACATTGCATGTCAACAGCGGTTTGTCGGCTCGTGGATGGGGTGTGTGAGCCCAAGGTAGGACAGACTCTTTTCCCCGTTAAGTGTCTCGTGTTACTGTATTTGGCTTTAATTTTTTTGTTGTTACCCTCCTAATCATGGCACCAAACTAACTGATGCAAGTGATAGTGATGTGATCGTTTCCTGTTTCTTGGATGCAACTGAAACTAAAGAGTAAGTACTTAAGCAAAAGGTGAATGGAAAAGCAAACAGTCAAGTTTCGTTACTGTTCTGTGCTAGCTCTCTCTCCCCTTCTCTCTTACAAAAGACACTTCTTCCCAGTTGCAGAATCTCACTCCGGACAACCCTGCACGTTCTCAAACCTCTCTCACTTTGCTCAAGTCCCGTTCCACGTCTCTTTGATAACCGCCCGCAATGTCCCTCGACCCCGATTTCGGGTCCTTGCCTCCGTTAGTTCACCGATCGACCAACCAGTCGCACGTCCCCAACCACAACAACACATCTAGTCCTTGGATTATGAATAAACGATCCTGTAGTTGGGTCCAGCCTCCTCCGTGTCTTCTGTTCATCATGACAGTAGTAACATTTATCTCTTTTTATGTCTCTCTCATAAATGCTATAGTTACATTATTATTATTACAATTATTCATTTAGCAGAAGCTTTTCTCCAAAGTGACGTACATCTCATTGTATCATTACATCGTATTTGGTGCGGTGGCGTATCGGGTTTGGCGTTCGAGTCCTACTTGGGGTGCCTTCCGGTAGGCTGGCGTCCCATCTGGGGTGCGCCCTGCATCCCCAGGTTGGGCTCCGGTTTGCCGTGACCCCCCTTGGGACAAGCAGTTTCAGACAATGTATGTGTACATTGCATTATTATTACTGTATTGTTATATTAAAAATGTTTTAGTGTATCCAAAGTGTTTCTTCAATGTTTTTAGGCATAGAAAAGTACACGATATACTAAGTCAAACAGGTGACAAACTGACATTAGATACCCACTGTACCTAACTGTTCCAACTTACGGTAAAATTTGACTTAAAAACAGTCTGAGGACACTGAACTCGTTCATAATTTGGGGACAGCCTGGATAGAATTTATTGTACTTCCCCCCCATTTTCTCTGTTCCTTTATAACGTTGTTGTTCTCTTTTGTTAAGTTTATCCGAATTAGCATCCATCACGTCAAATTCCTTCTATGAGCATATGTAACATACACAGCCTCAGAAACAAAACATGCATATGTATGACCCATTGTTTACATAAAACTCAACCTCATGGGAAAAGAAAAGTCAACGAAAACAATGCTCATGAATGCACACCTCAAGTAAACATTGACTTAAAAGGTGAAAGAGGGTCATAATTACAGAGATAACAGGTAAAAGTAACATATAAAAGGGTAATGGAGGTTAAACAGTTAACAGCACAAGCTAAACTATAACTGTAAATAAAACCACATGGGGCTCTGGTCTCATACTACTCATCTGATGGAAGGAGCAACCCCAAGCTCATCACCTGCATGACTTTTGTCTCCAGGATGGCATCCAGGAAGCGGTCATTTTCATCCAGTTCTTCCTTAGTCACTGTTTCCGTTACGCCTGTGGACGTCTCATAGTTATCCAGCAGGCTGATGAAGGCTGTGGACAGTTCATGTTTTAGTGCTCAGAAGAAACAGCCGATTTATGAACTTTCAACATTAGTATAAAATGGTAAATTAAACCTAAAAATGTCTTGAGCAATTATCATAATGCGTTATATAGGTATTGGAAAGTCTTAACAGCACAACAGTCTTCATGGACTACATTTATACTAAATACCTGAAACCATTCTGAGCCATTATAAACTACAACCTGCAAAAGTAACAGTGGGAACATTTGAAGTTTACCACAACATGTGTACCAATACTTTGATTTACTCAAGTTCCTTAAGCTGGAACTCTTACAAGAGTAGGATTTGATGCTCCTCAGCTTCTCCTCGTTGACATAGGAGAACAGTGGTTGTCTTGCCATATCCCTGGCTTGGCTGCCTTTTGCCACATATCCCGCCTTCCCCTAAAACAAAGACTTCCAAATTTTAAACATGTATTAAGCTGACAAAAGGAAGTACAGGACACATAACATTTAAAACATGGCATGAACAAAGACATTGCAACAAAAATTAACACTGACATGAAAGAAATACTTTGAAAATTAGCTCTAACATAGACGGTTATAAAATTACTCAAAAGGCATATCATTTCTAAAATCTAATTGTGATACCAGGAACAGAGACCCACACACATCTACATATGCACTTGGATCCTTGCATATATCCATATGTCAATATGGAGATACATATGCAAATACATTTACATTTATTCACTTAGACGCTTTTGTCCAAAGCGACTTACAACGGATACTATGTAGTGTTACTAGCCCACACACCGGCTTATTCACCAAGGTGACTATGCTACTAGATACACTACTTACAAGGAGCTACTCATCCATGCATCAGTGAAACACACTCGCTCTGTGACACACACACACTATGGGGGAACCTGAAGCATGTCTTTGGACTGTGGGAGGAAACCGGAGCACCCGGAGGAAACCCACCCAGACACGGGGAGAACATGCAAACTCCACACAGACCGAGCGGGGATCGAACCCACGTTCTCTCACCACCGGGCGCTGTGAGACAACAGCGCTACTCGCTGTGCCACACCCACATGACCAGAAACACATTACATTCACATTTATTCATTTAGCAGACGATACCAAGTTCGGGTTTGGCCAAAGCAACATACATCTCAAAGAACAATACAAAGAGTGCAACAAACCAACAGAAAGAGAGATTCGGATGCAGAAACAATTCTCGAATGCAGTCTTGAGTAGATGCGAATCCTACCTTCAGCTGTAGTACCCTTGAACCAGGAACTTGGGTGATTGCACGGGAGCAATTTAAGCTAACTGTATAAACGGGTAAATAATTGTAGGTATAAGAAAATTGCAAGTTGCTTTGGAGAAAAGTGTCAGCTAAATGAATAAATTTAAACGTACATGTAGAAACACATACCTTCACACGCTCTCACATGCTTGCAAACCTGAGCGGAGCAGACTGATCGAGGGAGACTCACAGTGGGACCAAAGCCCAGAAGCTCCAATCTCGACTAGCTCCTCGCTCTTATTGTACCCCAACTCTCCTAAATGCCCTGCTCTAGTTCAGCGTGGTTAAGAACAATAGAGGCTACTGTTGAACTCCGCAGATTGAGTCCTCGTGACATCCTGTGACAAGAGTCAGGGAACTGTTACACTAATACGCTTAGATCTATAAATAGCCTCCAAAATTGTGGGTGACCCCACACACCCCTCCCACTGCCTCTTCAGCCTCCTGTCATCTGGGAAGTTATACAGGAGCGTACGATGTGGCTCCACCAGACTGTGCAACAGCTTCTTTCTTCAAGCTGTCAGGATCCTGAACTCTCCGTACGACCCGTAACTGCCTAATGCATACCAGAATCCTGAACGCTGACCAGCGAAATCAAACCCCTGCATCAAGGAGGACACACCAGCCACTTTCATACGGTCTGCAGAGATCGTCCTCTCAGGTCCCCGACAGGTTCTGCTGAAACCTCGCTTAAATCGGGGCCCATCCAAAAGCACAGCTGCTGTATTTCTTCAGTACATTCCACATCGACCTACATTAGGTCACGATAACCCTTCTTTTCCAAAACATTATTGCAGGAAAAACTCACTGTTTGCACTACCATTTAAGATCCGTTTACATTTCTATTCGTTGTAGTAGTACGTGTCGTACATGTCGTCACCTATGTCGCACCGCGGTCCTGGAGAAACGCTATTTTACTCCGATGCATGTTCCCAACACATTGTGGAAATGACAAAGTTGACTTTGAAATACACTGTGGCAGTGGGGCAGTGGATCCCTTCCCATCATCCCTTGCACAAGCCTCGGGTGCCCGAGTTGTCTGTCGTCACAATACTCTCCACAACCCCAACGGAATAAGGTGATAAGGTGTGGATGTTTGCTTTAGGAGGCTGCCGCGCGGGGCCACGTAATCCAAGAGCAAGAGGGGAATTTCGACCGTCCTCCCCGGTACGAAAACGAGAAAGACGAGCTTGCCGTGCCTGCAACGAAATGATGTAATCCTTCCCGGGCTTCAGTCGGTTATCGTCCAACTTCCACAGCTCATTCAGGACATCCGACAGCTCCCGGTTCACAGCGTCACTGCAACGCGAACGGAGGGGTTACTTTGACCACCTGCTCCGAACGTCACCGTTCGCCAACCGAATAAATGAAATTCAAAAGACTCCCGAAGCTGAGGGCCGGACTGGTGCTGGTGAACTTGTCTTTTCTCCAAACTTCTCAGCTTGTGAGACTTCTCTTCAAAACACGCTAACGTGGTTTATGTCTAGGGCTAATTGCAAGGCCATCGTCGCATCGTTTGTCCGAACAGACCACGATGGGTACGGATGATGACCGGAAGTGAAGCAACGCGCTTAGAGGAAACGAAACCAAGAGCTGAGCTGAGCAGAGCAGAGCTGCCACTTCGCCTTTCCCGCCTACACTGTGCGCTTGGTGCTTCCAAACACCGCATGAATACTCTTTTTACATATGCGTTCCTTGCTCTACGTGAAAAATCTCTATTTTAAATTATCCACACAAAGGCAACGACTCCTTCTTCTTCTTGTTTCATTTGCATCTTCGTTTAGACATAACGTCGAATAAACTCAGTAAGTGCCTTTAAGAATTTAAACAAACACTTAAGTCACTACTATAGAACGTGATAACTGGTGTTACGGCCATTTATTTCAGAAACGTCGGTATTTTCAGTGTTAAAGTTTTAAAGTTGTTATAACTGTTGAAACAGCTCGAGGACGGCAGCTTCCTCGCGCCAACCTGTGGACTCGGCACGGGCGCATGCGCACTAAGACAGTGGCGCTGCAGAGCACTTTACTGAGTTGTTCTCAGCTGAGGAGAAATAAACCCTCTGGAACACTTCCATCTTTGATCTACAGAGCTTTTAAACTGTCGTGGAGAGGCCAATTAGCTTGCTAACATTCGATTGATTCGTCAGTCAACATCTTTATGTTCAAACTTGGAACTAAGTTAGAACAAGGAATAGTTTGCCGAAAGCAATTTCACGGTTCTAATCAAACTTAGGTTATATTACATCTGCTAAATCATCATCATCATCATCATCATCATCATCATGCGTGTGCACAGATACAGTACGGCCAGCGTACATAAAAACTTTTTAAAAAAGATGGCTTAAGCCATCCATAGGCTTTTCCTGCACAATTTCTAAAATATTTAATAAAAAAAATACCCTAAAGACAGGTTTCTCGTCTGCCACAATATTATAACAAAAGAAAACATTCTAACCAACACCCCTCCTTACCTGCGAGCCATCGCGCTTAAGTCTTCAGTTCGGTATTAGACCTCCACCCTTGCCAAAAGCACTTGACGAAAAGAAAAAACAAAATTAGCATATTGCAAATCCTGGCCAATCAGTGGAAGAGTATGTTAATCAGCACCGTGACCCTCCGCCCTTTCGTAAAATTTGTACACAAACAGCCAATCAAATATAGTCTACATTCTGTCCAATAGATTAAGGAGTAGTGCTTTCGATAAGCCGTGCGGTCCAACCTCCTATGCAGAATCTTTGCACAAACAGCCAATCAGTCGGACTCTACTTGTGCCCAATAGGTGCAGCCACAGGTGACACGCCCCTTTTTTTCCGTCCGCACGTGTTCGGCGAAGTGTCGCGTTTGTTTTCACCATAATGTCAAACTGTCTTTTAAGTTTTTCGTAGCCAAACTGCTCAGCGCGGCGTTGTGACGTAAAAATGGTACGTTAGTGAATCTGCACATTTAAATAAAATACTTGCTATTATAGTGGCATTGGGGCCACTGTGAATTCTGAACATCAATAACTTAATAAGACAGCAGGTGCGCAGTTTGTTGCTCTGGCTGTTGTCTGTCTCTCTTGAGGAACTATTTCATTTGATCACCTTGTGCGGTATTTCTTAATAAGACACGTATTATGGTAAGTGTGAAACTCAGAACCTAGAATGTTTATCTGTATGTTCTGACTAGCAATGAAAAGTGACTGAACTGCAGCATTTTGTCAGTGCAGATTCTGGAGAGGCAACACACACACATTGGCTGAAGCCGCTCATCCCAGCAAACCGGAGCCTAACCCGGCAGCACAGGGCACGAGGCTGGAGGAGAAGGAGACGCACCCAGGACGGGACGCCAGTCCGTCATAAGGCGCCCCCAGCAGGACTCGAACCCCAGACCCACCGGAGAGCAGGACCTAGATAAGCCTGCTGTGCCACCATACCCCCTCCATAGAGACAAAGGCAGCGCTATGCCCCAAGCGCTTGGAAAGCGCCGTTAGATGGGAATATGTCAACATATCCTCTGACAGAAGTTCACTTTTACAGTACTTGCATGGCAACAGTGAGCTGCGCCCAGCATCCCTGTGACAGGCAGCCGTCGGCCGCAACAACCCATGTCTCCATGGTAACCGTCTCAGAACTCCGTGTCCCCTGCGTGGGCGATAAGTTGGGCTCCTCACCTTTCATTTTCTCAGCTAAATGAATTGTCAGTTCCAGGAAGTAGCGTGCTGAGCTCTGGACAGCGTGTCTGAAAACCATCTAAACACTTGGGGAAAAGGTGGGCTGGGGAGGTGGGGGTTTCTGTAGCATCACAGCAACGTGAGTGTTTCCTGCGGTAGTTCAGCAGCGGAAATCCTGTCTGCATTGTACTGAAAAGCAGTTACATCCTTGCATATGGGAGAGTTTAAGCAACCAGAAAAAAATAAAAGGCACATTATGTGAATGTCTGAAGATGAATAACTTGAACTGCAGTATGTTGTGTACTGCTCTTATTAATGCAGCATTATATACAGCTGTGAAAAAAGTCTGCGCACCCTTTGGAATTATCTGGATTTCTGCATGTCTCCTAAAACATGACCTCCATCTCTGTGAAAATAATACATTTATACACACACGTACAGTATATACACTACAGATTAGTCTTATTTTACATCTTTCAACATTTTCTCTTCATATTTTTATTGAACAATGGGTTTAAATAGTCAAGGTCATTGGTGGGGAAAAAGTGCGTGAACCTCTAAAATAATGTTCGGTCAGTAATTGCAGTCAGGCATTCCATTCAGTTCAGGTGTGGGTTTGACCTGCCCTGCTATATGAATAACCACACAATTTTTGTTACCTACTGTTCACAACAGAATTCAACACGAGAAAGTTAGAGTTGCCCAGAAACAGCTGGTAGCATAGTGGTTTGTGCTTCTTTTTTTGTATCCAAAGGGTGCAGGTTCAATCCCCACCTCTGGCTGTAGTACCCTTCCCTTGAGGAAGGTACTTACCCTAAACTGCTCCAGTGAAATTACCAAGCTCTAAAAATGGGTAAATCATTGTAAGCTTGTAATACCTGCAACCTTAACAGTGCACATTGCTTTGGAGAAAAGTGTCAGCTAGAATCTAAATGTTAAATATGTCCTAATTAAATAGGTTTCCGCAGACCTCAGAGGAAGTGTGGCTGAAGCTCATAAAGGGTTAAAAAAAAGGATTTCTAAAGATCTGGGCTCCAGTCAAGAGAATTGCTTAGAAATTCAGCTTCAGTGTTTATTATTATGAATGGACAGGGCAGCAGTCCACTGCAGAAAAAGGCAATACATCCATGTATTAATAATGTATGTTGTTTAATACACACTAACTGTCTAGAGCTGGTGTTTCAAACAAGCTTTGCGTGCCGTTTGGTACGGTGCACCATCCCTCTACGGAAGTGAGAGGAACACAGTGCGTCCCCTCTGTAGTGGGAAAGGGAAAAGCAGCGCATTCTCTCACTTTTGTACCTTAAATTTCTCCAGCAACACTGGGGACCTGTGAGAAATCTACTTAACCTGAAATTTTTCTCGTAATTACTTGCCGTCGCAGACCCCGACCGTACCCGTCACGCTGAGAATTGTGTGTTTTGGTGTGATATTTGTACTGAGTCTCCATGGGATTCAGGGACCAGTCTGATTCCTTTCCTCATGCTCTGGTATCGCTTGGCTTTCGGCCGTAATCCACCCGTTTGTGATATGAATCACAAATCGTGAATCACGGGAGAGAACAGCGGTGGGTCCGTTCGCTAAGTGTCCCCGGCCCTCTAGAGTCGGTCTCGTTCCCTCATCCACCCGCTATCCCTCATCCATCAATCACAGCTTGCCCAGTGCGGGGCCGTGGTGCTGCGGAGCCTATAGAGGAGGGGCAGGGTGCGAGGCAGGGTACAGTCGTCCGTGCCCCGGTAAAAGCCTCCTTTCAGCAGTCCCCTGAATACCAGGAGGAAGTATTTGAGCCACTAGATGGTGGCAAAAGGCAGAGCCCTTTAAGAGCAACGACAGCTCTAGTTTAACAAGCATAAAACGGTGCTAAACATTTTGAGCATTTCACAGTAAGATATTAATTGTCTTCGCAAGGATGCAAGAAGGCTGTGACAGCAGTACATGCCAGAAAGATTGTCCCGCTACATCGGAGTCTCATTATGGTGTGGTTAGGGTACGCGTTAAGTGCGACAGGTACGGAGGAGAACATTTTTCCATTAAAAGCTGGGAGGGGCTTATATTTGCCATCTGCCTCAGTATCAGGTGACAGAACGGCTCTATTTTATTCAGTTGCTCTGTCAAGAAAGTCTTCCGAAGGAGGAGACGGATGGATGGTCTTTCAAGTTTGGGTGGGGACACCGAGGGTGTTTTGTAACATCATATGTACATTTGCATTGATTCAGGTAGCTGATGCATTTCTCTAGAGCAACTTACAATTATTTAGCCATCTGTAGAGCCGAGCAGTTGTACTGGGACAATTTAGAGTAAGGGAGGGTGGCGTCGTGGTGTGGGTCCTGCCCTCCGGTGGGTTTGGAGTTCGAGTCCTGCTTGGGGTGCCTTGTGATGGACTGGTGTCCCATCCTGGGTGTGTCCCCTCCCCCTCCAGCCTTATGCCCTGTGTTGCTGGGTTAGGCTCTGGCTCCCCGTGACCCCCATATGGGACAAGCGGTTCAGAAAGTGTGTGTGAATTTAGAGTGTTGCTTAAGGGTACTGCAGCAGTTGGTAAGATTCAAACCAACAGCCTTTGGGTCCAACGGCAGCAGCCCTCGTATCTACGCTACCAGCTGCGTCCCCGTGTTTTTTTATCATGACGTCAGCACACGTTTTCTGCGATCACTCGGGTCTGTAGTTCTCGTGCAGTTAGATAATGAAATTTTAACGAAGAGTCCGATCGAACGTAAATTGTTCTAAGGGACGTTTCCGAAATTAAGGGGTGAAAGATTTTTTTTGGAAAATGTGAACGTTTTAACAGATCATACTAAAAATAGCCTTTCGTCAAAAATGCATTTAGAAGAAGAATATTAAACAAATTTCTCTTTGTTTGTTGATTAATTTATTGTATTTAAGAGGTAGCGCAGCAGGTCGCGTGCTTGTTCGAAGCACTGCCTTTAGATTCAGAGGATACAGGTTCAAAATTCACCTCTTCCTCTAGTTACCCTGAGCAAGGTAATTACTCCACCAACACTAACCTGGTAAAGGGTCTGAAAACTTCTGTGAATTAAAGTTTTCAGTGTTTTCCTTTTAATAAATTTGAAAACAATGTATTTTCACTTTGTCATCACAGGGTAATGTGTGTTGACCGATGGCCAAAAATCAGTAAAATCCATTTTGAAATGAGTCTACAGCACAGCAAAGGGTGGAAAAAGTGTGTGAAATTTTACAGCCGCCGTTTACGGTCCTGAGGTAAGTCGCAGTTGGAGGAAGCAGTCATTCTCAGCTGTACCCATCATAAACGTGGTAAAGTGTGTTTCGTCAGTTCAACTGGACTTTAAAGCCTTTATTTTGTTTGCCATTATGACAAATGTGCTAAGTAACTGAAACGTTGTTCCCATTCCTAAAGGAGTGTCATTTATGTCATTTACTCTGGTGTTTTGCTCTACCCTAAACAGTGAAAAAATGCTAATTATGACTCCCATTATCATTTTTTTCTTTTTGTTAAATATAATGTGTTATGAGCTTTTGTTCAGCTGTCTCTTGCATTTGCGTCATGTACTCGTTCATGTGATTTTTTTTTTTTTGAGGTTCTGTTTCGTAGATTTTTTTTGTCCACACTCTTGGGAAACCATGTTTCCACATATAGGCCACACGTTTCATTTATCATTTTGGACACCGCACTCATGAAATGTGACCGATTGACTGACATAATGAGAACACTGAAGCAGCATCTGTCATGTTGCATGGATCTTTCTCACCTCCTGCACCCAAGGCATCCCGCTGTGATTCTACCTCCAGCTGGAATGGTTTTGGTGACCATGGCAACTAATGTCTGCTCTAGGATAAGGAGAGATTAAGAATGCCCTGGATGGTCTTCACTTTTAATCTGATGCAACAGAGACATAGATAGTGTGCGAGGTTCACAAGTTGGGGAAGACTGACCAAGCGGGGTTCAGGAGAACGGGTGAAGAAGGATGGACCGAGGGAGAAGAAAATGACAGTAGAGATTCACGAGTCAAGCGAGCGAGAAGATCGCAAGTCGGGAAGGAGACGGAGTGAAAAGGGTTCACGTGTCGGGAGAGAGTGGGAAGGAAAACGAGGCCGGACAGAGCCTTTCGCGAGAGTGACGGGGGTTTGGCAGTCGGAGAAGAAAGCACGAGATGTCAAAAGAGAAGGTGTCCATGGAAACTGAGGAAGGACAAAGATGACCACTGAAAATCAATCCCAGACTTACTTATCGCCGGTGACCTAATGGCAGGATGACAGTATTGATAAACCATCAGTGAAGCCCAATCAAGTTACTGGCAAACTAGTACATTTACATTTATTTATTTATTTATTTTCTCCAAAGCAACTTCCAATGAACTCTGTGCAGTGTTAGCAGCCCCCACACCTTATTCACCACAGTGACTTACACTGCTAGACACCCTACTTACAATGTGTCACTCATCCATACATCAGTGGAACACACACTATGGGTGAACCTGAACAGCATATTGGAGTGTGGGAGGAAACCAGAGCACCCAGAGGAAACCCAGACACGGAGAGAACATGCAAACTCCACACAGACCAAGCGGGAATCAAACCCACCTCCTCAAGCACCACCCAGGCACCGTGAGACAACAGCACTACTCACTGTGCCACCGTGCTGCCCATGTTACCACATCTTGGCCGCAACATTAAAAAATTACCCTCGTCACTAAGACGTCTTACTTTGTTTCCTAATCTCCTGTCTTTCAGACAAAATGTATTCAGTGGCCTTACGAAGCACGTGGAGCACCTCTGAGTCCAAATGCTGGACGAGTAGCTGACACTCCATCCCGTTTCTGTGTTTGAAATTCAAGAGATTAGAGTCTCTTTCCTCCATTTAAAAACGTATAATTCGGCTTCATGAGCAACTCAAAGCCTGGCAACCCTTTGTACCAGTGTGAACGCTTTACTTCTTCTCGTCACCAGGTTTTCTTCTCTTTTCTCTCTTTTTTTTGTTTCATTCCTGTTTGTCCAGAATACAAAAAGAATCGTACCTAATTACATAGTAACTGGAACCCAGCAAAAAGAACGCAACTGCATAATTTTCCTTTCAGCGTGCGGCCGAAGCCCTCTTCACAAGTGTTTCTGAGCACAGCTCCTCAGCTGAGTTCTAAATTGTAGCCTGAAATACCATTAAATAGAAGTAAAAAAAAAAGAAAGCGCGGTCCCGTTAAAAAAGATCATTCTTTACTCACTCAATAGATGCAAAACTCACCGGGATCCACCGCACTTGTTGCTGCTTCTCATAACAACCTTACGAGGCAGTTCCCTCAGTCGACGTCCCTCGTATGCTTCATGCCCTGCTTTTTCTGAGCTCTTTTGTAAAGCATCGTGTTGGAGACCAGGTGTGGGCAGAAGAACAGAGAAACGGAACAAAAAGACCTTCCGCATCTTGGAGGAACCGGCAACGTACCGGTGCATTTTTGACTGCAAAATGTTTGGATCGCTGTTGATGCAACCCTGACGCCTCTGTCCAAATGTCCGTTATAATGTTAGAGAATCAACGTTACAGTTATTCATAAAACAAGGGTATCCTTACTCTATTGGTTCCTGGTAAGTACCTTTGCACATAATTCACACGTACATTTATTCAGCAGACGCTTTTCTCCAAAGCGACTTCCAATGAACTCTACTTAGTGTTACCAGCTCACACACCTTATTCACCAGGGTGACTTACACTGCTAGATACACTACTTACACTGGGTCACTCGTCCATACATCAGTGGAACACACTCTCTCTCTGTCACTCACACACCATGGGGGAACCTGAACAGCATGTCTTTGGACTGGGGGAGGAAACCAGAGCACGCAGCTACAGGGAGAACATGCAAACTCCACACAGACTGAGCAGGATGGAACCCGCACCTTCTCGCACCACCCAGGCACTGTGAGACAGCAGCACTACTCGCTGCACCACCGTGCCACCCGTCCGTATGCACCTGCAAATGTCACTCGTCAGGTGGAATCGTGGAACGTGCAAATCTAGATTTGACACGTTGGTCACTGGCTCTTGAAACAGCACCACGAGATTAAGGTGAGAGAAGAAAAACTCAAACGCTCCAGAACAGACGGGGTTCCTCGAGAAGCACTGTCACAAGCGGAAGAAAGTTACTAGAGTGTGTTTTCACTTTACCGCACGTTGTGGTGAGGTGGTTTCTAGAACATCTCTAGTGCAATGCTATTAATAAAAACCTGATTGCCAAAGTGCTTTTTTCATGTGTAATCCTCTTAGTTTCCATAGCCTGCTGCAGGGCGATACAACAGCAATGTGGCAGAAGAATAAAGGCGGTCGGCATCTTTATTTCGTTGTATGTTTTTAAGAAGATTATGTAACAGCTTAACTGTGTGACTGACACTATCTGGAGAACACGTTTAGCACGATGTAAACCAACACACACACACACGGAGCCTAACCCGGCAACACAGGGCGCAAGGCTGGAGGGGGAGGGGACACACCCAGGACGGGACGCCACTCCATCACAAGGCACCCCAAGTGGGACTTGAACCCCAGACCCACCGCACCACCACACAAGAGGTAAACCCATTCCTCTGAATATCAAACAAACCGTATCTTGCACCAGGCTACATTCTTTCAGAACTTTATTTTAAAGTCATATATCATTTAATAATTCTTTGTTACAATTTCTTGAGTCCTTTCGAAATGACATTGAAAATAGACTTACAGTAATCTTTCTGGAAGGAGCTTGAAGGATTTCGGTTTGACGGCACTCTTAAACTGGTCAAAAGAGAAGTGATCAAAACCCTTCTTCTACCTTCCTTTCTCCGGCGATACTTAATACCTGAAGCATCAGAGAGACCAGGGGGGCGTGGTGGTGCAGTGGGTTGGACCAGGTCCTGCTCTCTGGTGGGTCTAGGGTTCGAGTCCCGCTTGGGGTGTCTTGCAATGGACTAGCATCCCGTCCTGGGTGTGTCCTCTCCCCCTCCAGCCTTCCACCCTGTGTTGCTGAGTTAGGCTCTGGCTCCCCAAGACCCTGTGTGTGTGTGTGTGTGTGTGTGTGTCAGAGAGGTAACAGCATTGTTGACATGCAGCCCCAAAAAGTGACACCAAACCCTAAGAGGACATTTGATATTTTCTCTATTATCCTCTGTCTATGCTGCCTGTTTAGAGCATCAAGTCTTATATGTGGTTGTGGACATTCACCGAAAAGCACCTTGGGAGATCATCGGTGTAAACCTTCCCCGTAACCATGGCGATGCAGAGGGACAGAGAGAGCCAGTAAACCCTCGTAAAAACCTAGGACCGCAGACTGTAACCGCAGGAACTGCAACAATACCTGCAGAGGGAGGGTTTGGTTTCTGTTGTGTCTTTGGGTCACGTGGGTCCAGCATTCATTTACCTCAATCCTTCAGGACTTCAAATCGCTCCGCAGCAATCGCTCAAGACAGCAGGTGAATCAGTGTGATGCTTGGGTCTAGTCGGGGCAATTCTCTTGGCCATTTTAAAAAGTTCTAATAAAATGTCTCGCACCTTTCGCTATAAAGGAAGCCTCATCTATTCATCTCCTAGGTTCCATACGGCCGGTAAGAAAGAAGTTTTTAAGTTTGAAACGGGTGGTACGGTGGCACAGCAGGTAGCGCTGCTGTCTCAGAGCACCTGAGCGGTGCGAGAGGATGTGGGTTTGATCCCTGCTCAGTCTGTGTGGAGTCTGCATGTTCTGTGGGTGCTCTGGTTTCCTCCTACAGTCCAAAGACATGTTGTTCAGGTTCACCCAGAGTGTGTGTGTTCCACTGATGTATGGATGAGTGACCCAGTGTAAGTAGTGTATCTAGTGGTGTAAGTCACTGTGGTGAATAAGGTGTGTGTGTGTGTGTGTGTGTGTGTGTGTGTGTGTGTGTGTGTTCATTGGAAGTCCCTTTGCAGAAAAGCACCTGCTAAGTGAATAAATGTGAAGGCTATGGGTCATTGCACTTAGTACTTTACTAATTCCTGCAGGGATGTTCACGAATTCACATGCGAATCACTCTTGTTTGATGACCGGTTGTCCCGGTCAAGGTGGTTAGGAGCGCATCCTGGAATCACCACACCCTGGGAAGGACACAAGTCCATCACAAGGTAGCCAAACCCACTCACCCTACGGGCACTGTAGAACTGCATGAGTTTGGGAGGGACCCGGAGCACCCGGAAGACACCCACGCACCCACGCGGACAACGTGCAAACGCCATGCGGAACAGGCTGGACATGAACCTGTGCCCTAGAGCTTAGGCACTATGAGCAGCACTATGAGCAGCAGCAGCAGCGCTACCCAGTGCACCGCCGTGGAAGCAAGGTTTGCCGTATCTGCCAGACATCATTTCGTTGACGTCCGTTTTCTCACACCGAAAAACAAACGTGCTGTTTTCCTACAAGAACGTCAGCTTTGTGTGCACATGGGGTAAAGACATGAGCCATCGAGACAAATCCAACTAATGATTTCCTTGTAAGGGAGGTAATGGAAGCCATTTCCATAACACCCCATGCAGACGTGCAGATACAGACGTAAATACTGTGTTGGCAGGGATCCAAACACTAACTGTATTGCCAGCAACCAATTTTTTTCTAGTCAAACGTGGACGGAATGTGTTTCATGCGTGGATGCGTCTCAGGTCCCAGAAGTTTGTGCTTCAATCGCAGCTATTTCATGAGCACAAGGCTTTGTCTTCTCAGCAATCATAGGTCACCTGAAGGCTCCACTTCCTTTTCTTAGCAGGAAAATCAGCTTTAATAAATGCATCGCCTCATCGTGCATCTGATCCTTAAAAGCTTTTGCTAGAGGGAGACTGAGTTTTCCAGCCCATTTGAGGTGCTTGAGAGGTTGTGGAGAGCAGAGCCTGCTGTGTCTCACAGGTTCTGCTGTGCCTGCAGACCCTCTCAAAGCCTCCTACCAGTGTGGAGACACAAGCTCATGGGCAGAGTAAACACACGATCTTGTAATAGAGGCCAGCCCAGAAATCAATGGCTCCATCAGCGGCTGCTGAATTACTGCTGAATTAGTGCTTAAACTTAAACAGGAAATTGGTGCTTAACAGGTCCTCTTGTGGGATCTTTCCAAACTCCTATTTTCCTTCTACCACGAGGTCCGCATAACAACACAATTAAATGTGTTAAAAGAATAAACAGGATTGTTGCGGTCAGTCCTCTAAGACAGGTGTGCTTCTTCCCCTGTGCGCTCAGGACCTGCAGCCGTCGTGATCACGGAACCGTCGGGGTTTCGCCGGGGCCCTGTTCGTGTCCGGAGCGTCCTGTGTGGCACGCAACGTCTTCTCCGTCGCTTCTTCTGATGTCGCTTATTTTATTCCCTGGTTTGAAGTCCGAAAGGTTGGCGGGGGTGCGCAGGGTGACCTCAGGGCGCTCCCACCAGGAGGAGCTCGATGCTTTGATTCCGGGGGACATTTAAAGTTCGGCTCAGACGAGCGTTCACGAGACTCCCCCGGCTTTCCGAGGACGGCCAGCAAACGACCAGGGGGATGCCGGACACACTCTCCCGTCTGGGTCTGAGCACTTGGTCACCTCCTCAGACCACACAGCAGGACCGGAGAGGCACGGGTGCGTGACAGAGCAGAGACGCAACGGGTGGGTTCCACGTTCATCCGCGTCTCCCTGAGAAGTTTCTGAAGAACATGTGAACCGTAGAGGGCCATTCACATCCATTTCATTCGTGTTCACGAGTACGCTCGTCCCCTGTCTTACGATGGTAATTTGATCCCGAAACACCTTTTGGAAGGCGAATGGTCGTAAATTGAAGAATTCCCTACTGGAATTACCCTACGTTTTAATGGTAAAAATTGTATGCTTTACTGAGCCAAAAAAAACTGGCAACTATTTATGCTAAAATATAATCAAATCCCGCTAAAATGGACACGTTCACTTCAATAGTTAACATCGGTTACCGCAACACAACACGACAAGACAGTTTCCCTTCATTAAGTACTCCAGAATACTGTACGGCCATCTACCTGTGCTTCTTCGGGTCTTTCATAACATACATTTAGCAAACGCTCGCAAAAAAAAATCCCACGTGCACATGGTACTCGATGTTTCGTATTACAAAAAGAGAACATTAATGACAGAAGAAATCAATGACAAGAATGTAAATGAATTCACGCTCGACCTCATTCAGTTTTCCTCGCCATGGTGACTGAGATTATAATGCTTGCAAACAGGCAGAGAGGCTGAAAACTCAAGGCAGCACAAGCCAAACTATAGCTGTGCAGAGGACCACATGGTGGCTCTGGACTCATGCCAGTCAGCTGTCTGGTGGCAAACACAATCCATAAATGAGGTCCTCGTAAATGAGGAAAAAAACAGCCCATAAGCCAAAGCAGGAGTATTAATCTAATCTGATCGCAGGGGGTGCGGTGTAGCAGGTTTGACCGGGTCCTGCTCTCAGGTGGGTCTGGGGTTCAAGTCCCGCTTGGGGTGCCGTGTGACAGACTGGCATCCCGCCCTGGGTGCGTCCCCTCCCCTCCAGCCCTACGCCCTGTGTTGCCGGGTTAGGCTCCGGCTCGCCACGACCCTGCTTGGGACAAGAGGTTTCAGTCAATGTGTGTGTGTGTGTGATCGCAGTGAATTAAACTCGTTGTGAAGTCCAGTTCTTGCAACTCAAATGGGTGTAATTTGGGGTATGACTAGCGGCATATGGTTTTTATATAAGCGCATTTTCTATAGGGTGGATGAATTCTGGTCTTCCAGGTATAGAAATATAGGCAAAGTGCTAAGAGGCAGTGAGACAGACCACAATGGTGAGTAAAAAACACATGTGCTTGGGCCCCTCACCCATGTTTGCCTTGAAAATGAGTGAGAGGACAGGGGCTAATTAACAGCAGTTCTGCAAGCAGGAAGTAATTAGCAGAGGCTCCTTCGGAAGGAAGGGGGCCGTGGTGTCAGAGAGGCACTCGGAGCATGGGCTGAGGTCAAATTATTGAGAAGACAAATTAAATCATGGCCTCTAGTTTCTTGATGGGAAAGGGTGCGCAGTGGGCCGCTGTGATTTATTTTTTTCACACTGATTAGGAAACTCATAAGGGAAACTGAGTCTGATGAGTGTTTTTTCTGGTCAGATGGTTTGACAATGTTATGCAACAAAACTTTTTGCCACACTTTGTCAGGAGTTGTGTTTCAGGTGTGTGGCAAAATTTAAAACGAATAAAATTGCAAGCGTAAAAAATCCAGTTCCGTCTGTGCAATAGTGTTCTTGTGCTTTCTTCTTTTAAAGGAAAGGAGTTGCTAACAATTGATTTGCAGTTCAAATTGACCTCAGACAGCTGGTAGCACAGTGTAGAGGTTAGAGCCACCTTTCAATCCAAAGGTTGCAGGTTCGAACTCCACCTTCAGTACTCTCGAGCAAAATGCTTACCCTAGATTACTCTGGTAAGCTACCCAGTTGTATAAATGGGTGAATAATTATGAATAGGTTAACACTGTAAGTTGTTATGGAAAAACCCTCGGATAAATGAGCTGTGTGTATTGGGGAAACATTCTAACAATTACTTTTTTAATTATCACAATCTTTAAAACTCACTGAGAATACAAACTTCATGGTAATTACTAATCAATAGCATGTATAAAGCTATAAATAAGGTTCAGAAAAAACCTTTGAATGGTTGTTGATGTGAAAAGGTGGTCTTGGTACTGTATGTTGTTACTGTCTATTGATTACCATAGTTTGGAAAGGGAAAAAGGCTAAAATAAGAATAAAACAAAATTTTTAAAAGTGAAATAACCATGTGCTCTGTTTATTATTTATTTAATGGGATGCAAACTGCTTTCAGCCATGTCATGTCATAGCTCATTCTATAATATATGATTATAACACTTGCAAATAGCAAGCAAGGCTGAAAACTCAAGACAGCGCAAGCGAAATTCAGTCTGAAATTACCCAGCTGTACGAATGGGTGAAGAATCGTAAGTTGCTTCGGAGGAAACCATCAGGTGAACGTACTGGCTGATTTCCCTGGGATGACTGGGCATTTTCAGAATACAGCAATTCATGAGACTGATTTTACAGTCAGATGATGAAATTCCATTTTGCATAGTTTGCTTCGAATTTCGAAATACAACATATGAAGCGAAATATCTGCTCATGTAAAGAACTGGGCACAGAAATCCCCGACAGGCACACAGTGAACCGCAAAGTGAGTTCTTGGCTGGCAAAGTTAAATTTAGGAGATATTATTATTGCTATCTCTCCATGCAGGGGGTACGGCATCACCGTGGGGAATGTACTGCTGTTTCTGAACGTCTGTCTGGATATGGTGACCTCCGCCTCTATCGGACTCTGTGGCACCAAGCATCCTTGGCAAATCTGGTGACACGAATTGTGTTTGAATGTCACAGCCGTAATGGACCCCAGCGCTGCCTTTGCTCGGGCTCATTGTGCGCCGACCGCTGTCAGGAGGCCTCGCCGATAACAGAACAGCGATAGATTCTGCAATCTGATTAGAGGCCGTATCTTCGGCTGCGTCAGTGTCAGGACCACGAGGGCTTCGGTCCTCTGTGCGCGAGCCGCGGACATTCCCATCCCATTACAGATCCACGGCGAGATGGACAAACCCAGTTCGTTCGGAAACATTCTGACACTTTATCTCGGTTATTTGGGATTATTGTTTGGGCTGGTCATTTCAGACAGTGAGGAGTTTTAAAATGAAATCACTCGGAACCGCTTGTCCCATACAGGGTCACGGGGAACCGGAGCCTACCCGGTAACACAGGGCGTAAGGCCGGAGGGGGAGGGGACACACCCAGGACGGGACGCCAGTCCGTCGCAAGGCACCCCAAGCGGGACTCGAACCCCAGGCCCACCGGAGAGCAGGACTGTGGTCCAACCCACTGCGCCACTGCACCCCTTTAAAATGAAATCTGATCCACTTTAGTATTTGGATACCCGAGTAAAATGGATTATTTCCCCATTACCACTGTTCTCTTGGGAATAATATAATAATGTGCAATAATTGTTTTCTACCTGAAACATTCAGAGTTTTTTCATCAAAGACAAAAAATAAACGTAAAGGTTAGACGTGTAACGCACACGTTTTTGCGGTTATTGTTCTAGTTGCTGTTGGTGTTTTTGTATAAATCTGTATCCTTAACTGCTATTCTGCCTGTTGGCCTGTGTCTGTCCTCATAAAGGCAGCAGAAGCAGTCTCCGCAGGAGCTCTAATCAAGAGGATAATGGAGCAGTAATGATGGGAGCAATGGGAATCTCTGCTCTCTCGGCTGCTGTCTTCACGTTGAATACAGATGAGTTCTGGATCTCTTGCTCCTGGGCGTGAGGAAGGTCACGCAGGACAGAGGTCAACGGCTGAAGCCAAAGCTTGAAATATTTTGGTCTGGCACATTTTTAATGCTTTACGTGGATGTAGCCTTGCTTGCCAGCATTTGCTGAAGGATGGATAATTATCTTAGGAACTTAGCTGAGACCAAAATTCTATAACACAAGTAACTGAAATGCAGTTTCAAAGCACCTTGTAGCTCTCTCTTACTGGCTGTATGATGAAAAAAATAAAAAATTGTTGAATAACTTGGACGGCGGCGTGGTGGTGCAGTGGGTTGGACCGGGTCCTGCTCTCTGGTGGGTCTGTGGTTTGAGTCCCGCTTGGGGTGCCTTGCAATGGACTGGCGTCCTGCCCTGGGTGTGTCCCCTCCCCCTCCGGCCTTATGCCCTAAGTTGCCGGGTTAGGCTCCGGTTCCCCACGACCCCGTAAGGGACAAGCGGTTCAGAAGGTGTGTGTGTGAATAACTCAGCCTGTAGTTCAGGGGTACACAGCATATGACATGTGTTTCACAAAGGTGTGTTGAGGAGGTGCACATGTCCAGCCACCTTACATAAGTACCGCCTCTTTACATAACATGGTATTCTGCATTACACAACGAGTCTGGAGCCGAGCCGCGCATTAAACGGGTGCCCGGGGGGTGGAGGCGAAGTCCGGAGGGCTCGTTTACTACTTTGTTGAGACTATTATTACCTACCAGGAAAATTCTGGAGGACCTTGGTCTCAGAAGATGATCTTGAGGGAGGTGAGATCCAGCCTTTTCAGGGAAAGAAGAAAACAAGCTCTTCCTGGCATGCCTGAAAAAAGAAACGCTCGTCATTACATTCTCGAAGCCCGTTTTTGTCGGTAAACATGCTTTCTGTGTCAGGTATGACAAGCAGGAGCCCTGCTTATTAGCATCAGCACAAAGAACACCGACTCCATTCATCCGTCCATGCGAACAGCCACTCGTCGTCCTCTCTTTTCAAAAGCCACGAACAAGGTGCAACCTTCCGCAGAGCGCGCTTTCGTAAAACCACGCGCCGTTAACTAGAAATCATACTGGGAAGGACTCGGATGTTGCCCCACGTTTCACTATTCAAAGAGCCTGCTGACTGGTTTCTGGTATGCACATCTTTTCCATTAATGCATACCTGAAAACAGCGATTAAGCGCATTGAAAGGCTCCTGGTTGAATGCACTAATCCATGTGATGGCTCTTCCCGGCTAGATACGTAGCTGTTTCTCTGGCTTTTTTTGACGGACACATATCGCTGCCAAGCAAGCGCAGCCCCAGTAACACAGATAATGTATTGGTTCTAACCCTCACCGATGACGGGCAACGGTGCAGTAAAAACTGTGTCGGTGCACCGGATAAAATATGCGACACGACAAACAACAGTTGCAGAATATCAGTTTGCCAATAATTTAGTTTTTCTTTTCATACTGCCAGTTAATGCATATGTGATAAATTGCTGTGCGTAAGATACGCCTCTAAATAGAGTACCATGTTAGGTAGCGGATACATTTAGATAATATTGTGCCCTTCATTTCTCAGCTGGGTCATGTAAATAATAATAAAATGTATTGTCTTACATGGGGGGAGCGGTGGCACAGTGGTGCAGTGAGTCGGGCCTGGTCCTGCTCTCCAGTGGGTCTGGGGTTCAAGTCCCGCTTGGGGTGCCTTGCGATGGACTGGCGTCCCGTCCTGGGTGCGTCCCCTCCCCCTCCAGCCTTGCGCCCTGTGTTGCCGGGTTAGGCTCCGGCTCCCCGCGACCCTGTATGGGACAAGCAGTTCAGAAAGTGTCTGTGTGTGTGTGTGTGTGTGCGTGTGTGTGTGTGTCTTACATAGTACCCACATCTACACATAAAACCAGGTATAACATACACTGCTCCGATGTAAGTGTAAAAATGTTCCAGTTTATTTATTTTCAGTTGCACTTTCTGCATGTATCTGTTTTCTAAAGTGTATGATTTTTGTGGAGCAGAAGTGACCTGTATTTACACATGTAGCTGACAGATGACAAACACACTCAGGCAAAGCTGGACTGTGGCATAATGTTATTTTAACTTGTTTCCACAGTGTTTTAAAGCTCATTACTTGCAGTCCTTAGCGCCGGTGATCAATATCAAGACAAACTTTGCACATATTTAAGCTATAAATAATTCAGTAATCGGAGCTGAAGTTCACGGAGACAACGCGTTTCCATTCCCTCGTTTTAAATGCTTCAAATGGGATTTAAAGAGTCTCAGATTTAATAAAAATACTGAACGTGTTACAAAGCCGTTTTTATTATGACTACATCCAATACCTTTACAGAACGTAAAGAGAGAATAAATCAAAGCGCATCTTTATTATTACTGCTTTACTGAGTGTGAGTTAGCTGTAAAATCAGAATTTTATGGAACCTGAATTTACAGAAAACCCGAGTTACAAACAGACTTTCAATCTCACTTGTGCTCCTAAGCTGAAGAGCCAGTGTACTGCGTATACCTGTTACACATACCTGTGTGAAGTGCACTGCACTTTAGTGAACCACGTTTCACAATTTACATTTCTTTGTGCACATAGGGAGAAACGAACTGAAAAACAAGGTAATTTTTAAATTGATGAAAACAAAAATGATCGTAATGAAATAATACAGAATGTTTGTAGAGTGAAGGAGCAAGGCAACATCCTACTCATTGTGCCAGAATATACGTAAAATAATGTATCGTTTCTGTGAAGAGCATGAATAGGCTCGGTATCGGTTAAAGCTTCACCTAGTTGAGACTGGAGTAACTTGCAGCTCCAGGACAGATCGAGAGCAGTTATGCCGATCCGTCTACACGTGCCGTTGTCTTTCTGCGGCAGCACTGGTGTTGTTCTCCGAGACTAACCGCAATGTTCATTTTAATTTGCATTTAATTATAGCCCTCAAGTCGGTAGGCCGAGTTCCACCAGTCAATGGCAATATTGACTACCACGTTGCCATGACGACGTGGTAATCAAAGAACAGACTGATGAACTGAGAGTCTGTCTGACTGGAGTAAATACATGGGCACGGCAGCATTAGAAATACTGAAGATGGGGAAGATGAAGGTCATTGTGCCTTCCAATTTCCAGTGCAGAGCCACTTATGTATTGTAATTAGTCTTAGTTACTGATGCATTAAGTTAAGGTATTGTTGTTTATCTATCTGGGGCTATTTTTACCAAATTTGATTAAGCAACAAATGATGAAGGATAAGAGAAAAAGTCAATTATTAATGCTTCTTCCTCGTTCCACCGCACCCCCCATGGCATAGCCTGGGCGACGTTGAACCGTACGGCTGTGATTAGCAGTTCGGCACTGCAGGGGAGGAGTCATGATTTATGAAGAAAGGTCTCAGCAAGCGAGGAAGGGACTCGCACTTTCCTAGGAGACATACGGTACGGTATGCGGCTGCAGTGGGAGGAGACTCGTACCGCCGGGGAAGGGTCACACTTTAAGGGGAAGAATCTTACCATGGGGGAGGACACTCACTTAAGGAGGACCTCTGAAGGATGAGGAGTCTCATGCCGCAGGGCAGGACTCTAACTGCATGTGGAGGAAGGGACAAAAACACACCAGTGATTCACGCAGGAAGATACTTTACAGCAACACCTCGTCTGGAGCTTTAAGTCACAGCAGCGCATTGCAAATAATCAGCCGTGTGGTCATTGTTATAAGCTGGTGTTGTTCATTCTCCAGATGCCACCTGTAACACAAGCGTGTTGTTCGTTAGCGATAAGGATGTTAGAGGACTTAGGGCTTAGAGGACGCAACCCCACATCCTTCCGAAAGAGATGCAGATGCAGATGTCGAAATGCGAGTTCCCCGAAATGTGGCACCAGCTGCCACGCCGAGCAACGCCGTACATTTTTCTCTTAAATGTCTCCAAACATCATCGAGTCTGGGGAGACGCGAGCGGAGGGAATCACGGGTTTGTGAATTGCATTAAAGAGACGGGCTGCAGCAGGCGTGTTGGAAAAGCAGCACCGGGGGCTGGTTGGGACTTGGGGGTGAAACGAGGAGCGAAGCTTATATATCAGTGACAAATACGGAGCGGGACAGAGACTGTGAAAGAATACATAATTTAATCATACTATTTAGGCAGATTATGTTACACTTATTTTTCAACATGCCGTCCAAGTGATAGTCAATTTTAGTCTATTTTCATATATACATTTCCAATAATTATCCTCATAAAATAATCAGTTATATAAATGTCAGCGCACTGCTGTCCGAATGGAAATAAGCATATTATGTTGCCTGTATCCACTCATGTTGTTTTTCTCAGTCAGCAACATGGATGCAGGACCCTGATATCTAGTCTCCTATCTTAAAGGTCTTTTCTCCTTTCTAAAGGTCAGGCTTGTAAGATCAAACTAATGTGGGAAGTCAAGCTACAAGGAGACATCGTATTTTATACGGCACTTTAGCGTAAACCCACCGCAGTCATAAAAATGCTGCCTGACTGACACTGAACAATACTCTATGGCTGTCTCCCCTCTTTCGGTGTTTAGTCTACTGCGAGTACCATCTGGATTACTGCCAGCACAAAAATGACCATTGGTAGTCTTAGTCATGAAGGTGACCGCACCATACTGCGATGTACACAAGTCAAGGACGCAGCAACGAATGGCATATTGTCACACGGACACCGTCATCTAACAGATCCTCTTGGAGGAGTGTCCGTCCGTCCGTCCGTCCCTCCATCCATCGTCAACAACCGCTTGTCCTGGCAATCCGGAGCCTTGAGCAGCAACACAAGGCACGAGGCCAAAGGGACACACCCAGGATGGGACGCCACTCTGTTGCAAGGCACCCCAAGCAGGGCTCGAACCATTGACCCACCACCCAGCAGGCACCTGCTGAACCCACCATGCTACCACAACTCTCTCCCACCAGAGGGTTAAATAAAACATGAATCCTAATTGGTTGTCAGCTGTGCTATTGACTAGTGTAAGAAAAATCCCTTTGGAAAATACATTTGATTTGCTCAACAAAATATGTTTAACCTTTCTTAGGACAGCGTCGATCTGCAAAACTGTGGCCTGTCAGAGAGTCAAGTGCCCACACAGCTAACTGTCATAGTGTAGGAATTCAGTATCATACAAAATACAGTGAAGGACCTAACTGTGTCTGGAGCAAAAGAAAAGAAGCCAAATGTATAGTTTTCTCCAGCTTTGGATGTCGGAGCGAAACACAATGTGTTCATGTCGGTAGGTAGTATAGGTCAGTTTCCAGGTACGCCACATTTCACGTAAAAGTCTACAAAACGCAGTGAACAAATGTCAAAATAGCTACGATCATTGTGCTACGGATAAGCAGCGCACACACACACACACTGTCTGAAACAGCTCATCCCGAGTGGGGTCGCGGGGAGCCGGAGCCTAACCCGGCAACACAGGGCGCTGGGCCGGAGGGGGAGGGGACGCAGTCCATCCCAAGGCACCCCGATCGGGACTTGACCCTCAGACCCACCAAGAAAGTGGGACCTGACCAAACCCACTGCGCCACCGCACCCCCTCGATGAGCAGCCCAAAGGTAAAACCATCGAACTAACGGAACACACAATTGTTATACATTAAAGGTCGTTTCTTTAAAAATCATCTCTGAAACCCAGGTAATAATAATAGGAAGGCAACTTTGCTAAAGGTCATGCTTGATGTTCTGCCAAAAACAATACGGTTGAGCATTCTCGAACTTCTAGATGGTTGTTTGTGTTTGTCCGCGATTCCTTGCTGAGGCAGAGGCTTTTACAGCTCTGGCCGTCACTACGGGTCTGTACTTTCCTGGCAGCTCAGTTGCATGATTTAAATTTGGTCAATAACAGGCTCGATTTTATGGATCCAAATAGAATTAACAGTCACCTGCCTCATCGCATGAAAAACTAAATAAAACAACCGTGCCGTTATATAAGCTTCAAGTAAGCTTTCGAATTCCTTGCATAATGAGAGTGAGACAATTTTTTTCCCCTGCTACCCCAAAACCAGGGTCAATAAGAAGCTCTGGGCTGCTTTCTAAACCCTAATTTGTAACATTAAATTGTAACTTGAGTTTACTTGGATTAAATAACGAGCATAGGGGGAGTGGTGGTGCGGTGGGTTTCGCCAGGCCCTGCTCTCTGGTGGGTCTGGGGTTCGAGTCCTGCTTGGGGTGCCTTGCAATGGACTGGCGGCCCGTCCTGGCTGTGTCCCCTCCAGCCCCGCACCCTGTGCTTCCGGGTTAGGCTCTGGTTTGCCGTGACCCTGCTCAGGACAAGCGGTTTCACCCTGTGTGTATTACAACTGTAGAAAAACATGGCAACAGCTTAATAGCATCATTTGTGTCTCATGAAGTTCTCGACACCACTGGGAGTTTGCGGCTGCAAAGGACCATTTTGCTGACAGCGACTGGTTCGGAGTTTGAAAAAACCAAATGAGCTCTTTGACAGTCATTCACAATCCTTCCTCTCGACGTTATGCAGTCTTCCTGAAAACCCATAACGTGCAATTAAATGTTCCCGCAGCTTCTTTTTGCACCGGAGCAAGGCTTCAGCCCCTCGAAACTGCATCGTTGGTAAAACGGTTTGTTACGACCAAAATTTCCTTAGCGTTACAACTGTCGGCCTCCAGCTGATGAGAACTCCATGCAGACAGTCTTCTCCGCATTCAGAGGTTGTTTTGGAGACGAGAACCTTAATCTTGCATGTTCTAAAGTGAACCCAGAACTCACACGTCCCATGTTGTCGTGGAGCTCGTAATGCTCGTGACGACCGAAATCACCGGTACAGCTTCGCTATGACACCTCCCGTCCGAGAGTCCTCTTTCCGTCCCACCTGAACCCGCTCCGTAAAAACCAACTGCAAATGAGACAAAAAACACATTGTTGACTCAGACCGAATACTTCAATTGTGCTCTAAGCAGATGTAAGCTCTTTGTTCATTTGTCAAGTCAGTGTCGCTGAATGAATGCAGATTCTGTCATGCAGGCAGTTCTGTCATCAGACTCAGGAATACAACTGTCATCAAACTTCCACCAAAACTAACACTGCTAAAACCTACTAAAAACCTTGGATAAACGGCTGTTTTTGCCTTCTGTGAATGTGAAAGAGGCAAATGGTACGTAGTCTCCGCAATTTCCTCTGCTGATGAAACGCTAATTTTATTATCCAGATGTATTTTTCATTGCTGTCGTCTGATTTACCAGTCTACGTGTGCAGGAATGAGGTAGAATCAGGTAAAATCTCTTCCCCGCTAAGACTCTTTCAGTCAAGGCCAAAAAACTCAACTGAATTCTCCTCACGCTCTCAGGCTGTTAATCTAGCAAGTTTGGCAGCAAGTGGAAGACAGACACAAATTACAGCTTTCTGTGCTTTCAAAGAGAGGAACTGGTCTTCCATACTGACACCTTTGCATTTTAACACATCAGCTGCAGGCATGAGGAATAACCTTGCTTGAAATTACCGTTATGTAGGCAGGAGTATAATAAAAAGGCAAATAATAGAGGACGGAAAAGGGTGTCCTTACCTTATCTAGGAGGTGACATCCATCAGCAGCCAGCTGCATTTTTTGAGGCATTTTCCACTCTGGTTTCACATATTTAGCATTTATTCTCCAAAGCGAATTCCAATGAACTTTGTGTAGTGTTATCAGCCCACACACCTCATTCACTGCAGTGATTTACACTGCTAGATACACTACTTACAATGGGTCACTCATCCATACATCAGTGGAACACACACACACACTCTGGGGAACCTGAACAGTATGTCTTTGGAGGGTGGGAGGAAACCAGAGCACCCGGAGGAAACCCACACAGACACGGGGAGAACGTGCAAACTCCACACGGACCGAGCGGGGATCGAACCCACGTCCTCTCGCACCACCCAGGCGCTGTGAGACAGCAGCAAATTTCTTCAGGTGCACAATCAGGGTGAGAGTCGGTGCTGTAATAGGAGCTCAGGGTGTTATGTAATATATTACAAAGAACAGAGGAGGCAACCAGACATCATGATCATTCTACATTCAATTACAAAATAGCAATATTGCCACTATTCACAGAGGAGGAAAAACAACAATTTTTTGCAACGGTTTATTGTGAGCAGGTTTTGATGGAAAAATTTCATCAGCCACTTTGTAAACCGTTGGTCAGTGGTACCGCCATTCTTCTGAGATTTCAAGGGGGAAAATTGAGTGGGAATTTCTGGGAGATCAGACATCACAGTAACACAGTTAAAATGTAAGAGTCAATTTCTCATGGATTAGCAATAGATGGCAATATGTTTCCATGGAGAAACAGCACACATTTTCCAGGATTCCCATAAGTTTCATAGCAACAGCTGCCTTTCTGGACACATGGGGACGTGTGAAAACTTCCTGGAATCAGAGCACATTACTGGTAATAAAATTAATTAATTTTTTATATTTTTTTCGAATTTTGAAAGAACAGTGGGTTGTATCCCACAGACGGTATACATGCCTTTTGCCATTGCCGATGGAAGAAGACTACAAATACTTTTGAAATTAATTAGGAAATTATTAGAAAATTTAATTTTATTCTCACTGGATTTGTTTTTTCCTCTTTTTAAGAAAAAGATTTACAATTTTCCATGCATCAAAGTAGAAAACCTTCCCTTTTTATTAGCAGTTCTCACGGTAGCTTCTTGCAAGTCTCAACAGTTGTACGGTCGCAAGCATTTCACGTATCATTTTAAGTCTCGTAGCTATTGTTTTAATCATTTAATAATTTCTTTACCACGTATTTATACTGTTCAGACAAGCATATGACATCATCACCATCACTAATCCCCATCAATATTAAATTAGCTTGAACCATTAGATACTCACGG
Source organism: Scleropages formosus (assembly GCF_900964775.1). Taxonomy (NCBI): domain Eukaryota; kingdom Metazoa; phylum Chordata; class Actinopteri; order Osteoglossiformes; family Osteoglossidae; genus Scleropages; species Scleropages formosus. The sequence continues at coordinate 1,485,325 of NC_041807.1, forward strand.
GGCTGCGGTGGCGCAGCAGGTTTGGCCGGGTCCTGCTGTGTGGCGGGTCTGGGGTTTGAGTTCCGCTTGGGGTACCTTGCGATGCACTGGTGGCCCACCCAGGGTGCGTCCCCTCAGGGTTAGGCTCTGGTTCACCACGACCCTGCTCGGGACAAATGGTTGTAGACTGCATGTGTGTGTGAGATAACTAAAACCAGCATATCTGATGCAATCATACATCTAGTCGGTGATCTTACTCAAATAAACGTATGACACACCGCAGTTTGTCTGAACCGCTTGCCCTATAGGGGGTCGCGGGGAGCCGGAGCCTAACCTGGAAACACAGGGCGTAAGGCCGGAGGGGGAGGGGACACACCCAGGACGGGATGCCAGTCCATTGCAAGGCATCCCAAGCGGGACTTGAACAGCAGACCCACCGGAGAGCAGGACCCGGTCCAACCCACCGCGTCACCGCACCCCCAGACACACTGCAGTAGCTCACTGTAATTACAGATGTATAAGCTTTGAAACTTTAAATAGAAAATAATGCTGAAACATTAGAGTCTTAACTTCTTAAATATTAGCAGTGGCACTCAACTGAGTCAGACACAAATAATGGGGGGCATTTAGGTTTGCATCAACTTTAGGGGGACACATCCCCCCTTCCCCTTGTTATGACCACGAACCACTGGCCGTTTCATATTTGATCACCAAGGTAAGAGCTGATAAAAGCAGGCAGACATGCTTTACTCGGCAAGCACTTTGAGTCCTGGTAAGTTGCCTAGGAGATCAGCTGCCCTTCAGTGTCATGTTGCCTTCTTTGAGCACATTACTGAGGTGAGGGTCGCTTTCTCCTGCAAATATTGTGAGATTTATGAGAAAGGTGGTAGGAATTCAATTACTTTTATTACTGCAGGTGAAATTGAATCTGCCACACACACCCTCTGTTTATTGTCCCTGTAGAGGACAAACGAGTTATTGTTACAGGATGGCACGAGAACATGGTAATGTTGTACCAGAAAAACACACGTGCTCGTCATCTACAGGTTAACATCTAACCCCACCAGATATTATCCATTTCTGTCAAATGTAAATGAATTGTAAAGGAAATTCCCCTTGCCTTTATCCAGAAATATGAAAACAGTAAATTACAATTTTTAATGTCTGCTATTGTTTTATGTATGTGTACATTGGCCTTATTCCATGCAGCTGTTTCTGTCCAGGGGGTGCGGTGGCGCAGTGGGTTGGACCACAGTCCTGCTGTCCGGTGGGTCTGGGGTTCAAGTCCCGCTTGGGATGCCTTGCGACGGACTGGCGTCCCGTCCTGGGTGTGTTCCTTCCCCCTCTGGCCTTACGCCCCTGTGTTCCCGGGTAGGCTCCGGTTCCCCGTGACCCCGTATGGGACAAGCGGTTCTGAAAATGTGTGTGTGTGTGTGTGTTTCTGTCCAAGAAGGGACAGAAAACCAATAGAAGACACTACCATAAAGCTCACATTATGTTTTTTTTTTTTTAATCAATTACTCAGCTACAACTTTCCAGTGTCCAAAAGGAGGTATTGGAGTTTATCATTTATCATAACAGATTTCCATGTCTCTACTGTGTAGCAGAAGGATTCTGAGTTTAACACTGTTAGTCTTGCACATGGGGGGCGGCGTGGTGCAGTGGGTTGGACCAGGTCCTGCTCTCCCGTGGGTCTGGGATTTGAGCTCTGCTTGGGGTGCCTTGCAATGGATTGGCGTCCCGTCCTGGGTGTGTCCCCTCCCCCTCTGGCCTTATGCCCTGAGTTGCCGGGTTAGGCTCCGGCTCCCCACGACCCCGCAGCGGACAAGCGGTTCAGAAAGCGTGCGTGTGTAGTCTTGCACATCTGTTCTGTCCAAAGGAGGGAACTTCGCTTTTTCACGTACAACTTTCTTCAGTTTTGATTTCAGTGTTCATTTTGGTTTATGAGTACTTTACCATCGTTCCACCTTCCACTTTTCAGCGCAACGGCCACTTATGTGGGTCGCCTTTAGACCATATTTCTTACATTGAACAGCAAAGGTATGAAAAATTACAAAATGCTAAACCCAGATTCCTCCTATTGGACAATTTAGGTATCAGAGTCCACGAGACGCTAAGCACGGGTTCCTCTTATTGGACAATGGAGGACTGGGAGTCCATGAGACGCTAAGCACGGGTTCCTCCTATTGGACAGTGGAGGACTGCAAGTCCACGAGATGCTAAGCACAGGTTCCTCCTATTGGACAATGGAGGACTGGGAGTCCAGGAGACGCTAAGCACGGGTTCCTCCTATTGGACAGTGGAGGACTGCAAGTCCACGAGACGCTAAGCTCGGGTTCCTCCTATTGGACAATGGAGGACTGCAAGTCCACGAGACGCTAAGCACGGGTTCCTCCTTTCGGACAATGGAGGACTGGGAGTCCACGAGACGCTAAGCACGGGTTCCTCCTATTGGACAATGGAGGACTGCAAGTCCACGAGACGCTAAGCTCGGGTTCCTCCTATTGGACAATGGAGGACTGCAAGTCCACGAGACGCTAAGCACGGGTTCCTCCTTTCGGACAATGGAGGACTGGGAGTCCACGAGACGCTAAGCTCGGGTTCCTCCTATTGGACAATGGAGGACTGGGAGTCCACGAGACGCTAAGCTCGGGTTCCTCCTATTGGACAATGGAGGACTGCAAGTCCACGAGACGCTAAGCACGGGTTCCTCCTTTCGGACAATGGAGGACTGGGAGTCCACGAGACGCTAAGCTCGGGTTCCTCCTATTGGACAATGGAGGACTGGGAGTCCACGAGACGCTAAGCACGGGTTCCTCCTATTGGACAATGGAGGACTGCAAGTCCACGAGACGCTAAGCACGGGTTCCTCCTTTCGGACAATGGAGGACTGGGAGTCCACGAGACGCTAAGCTCGGGTTCCTCCTATTGGACAATGGAGGACTGGGAGTCCACGAGACGCTAAGCTCGGGTTCCTCCTATTGGACAATGGAGGACTGCAAGTCCACGAGACGCTAAGCACGGGTTCCTCCTTTCGGACAATGGAGGACTGGGAGTCCACGAGACGCTAAGCTCGGGTTCCTCCTATTGGACAATGGAGGACTGGGAGTCCACGAGACGCTAAGCTCGGGTTCCTCCTATTGGACAATGGAGGACTGCAAGTCCACGAGACGCTAAGCTCGGGTTCCTCCTATTGGACAATAGAGGAATGAGGCACCATGAAGTGCGAAAGTGCTCGTGTTCAGTGCGGGCTGAGCGCCACAGCGCACCCAGGCGCTTCACTCTCACGGTCGGAATGGACGCGGAGCGGTTGCGCTCAGCAGCCCGTCCTTCGCAGCGCGCTCAGACGTGCACGCGCCGCCGTCTCAGTACGGAATCACTTTGACGAGTCTTCGGCCGGAAACTATGACTTAACGCGAGAAAGATGAGTATCCAGACAGAAGACACGATCAGCCTGTGCAAGAAGGCTCTCCAGATCGTCACGGAGCTGTGTCTCGGAGGACATGTGGACCGTCACAAGTGCTCCGAGATATTCCCCCTGGACAGCTCCATACCAGGTAAAGGCGCTACAGGTAAATCACGGCACTGTGTTACTTGACCCGTCCTCGCGCGTGCACCTCTCACTCTCAAACAGTCCACGTGAGGCTTTGGGTGATTTGTAAAGACGCGCTGCTGCGGATTTACGCGCGGAAATGTCACTTGGCCAACTTTTAGTTTTCGTTCCAACACGACTTCACCCTGGTTGATGTCGCGGTGTATGTTTCTAGAAAGCGGGTGACAGCGACATCCCTGCGTGACAAGGCAAGCGAGTCGTTGTCAAGCACTTCTTGCTGCTATTCGATATTTAATATTGTACAAAGGATAAAATAATCAGAGTCAGAGTGTACAGTAGTACTGCAGTGCGCAGCCGCGAGCGCTCCTGCGGAACCCGGTCGTTCACCTGTAGCTCCGCTCCGCTCAGCTCCGCTCCGCTCAGCTCCGCTCCAACGCAACAGGTTTCCAGCAGCCAGCGGCGCCGCTTCAGTACGTAGTTTAAGTGAAGAAAGGGCAGAACAGGCGGGCATTGGGGGAGGACCGCTTATCATATATAATATATATATAAAATGTTCCACAGCATACTATTAATTAATGTTCCATGTGCACAGACGGTGTGTGTTTCCACCGTGAACGACAGACCCGCCCGGCTGCTGCGTGCGTTTCGTTGCCGATGCAGCCGCTGCGGAGCCGTTCGTTCGCGGGCGCGCGCCTGTGGCAGATGGCGCTCGCTCACGCGTTTCTTCGAGCGCGTCAATGCGTTTCGTGAAAATACTCACTGTCACACGCGCCGATGTCACTGTTGAAAACAGAGGAAAACGGACGTAATTCTCAGATGTAACGAGTGGCACTACAACAAAGCCGGCTGCCGATTTACGCGATACGCTGTATTTCTACCTTTTTCTAAGACGCGCTGTTCATGAGGAGACGGACATGTAACACATTTCATATCCCTGGGCTGGGAGTTTGAACATACTTACGTACTGCATATACGTACATGCGTATAGAAATCGTGGAAAAGCAATGTGAGGGACGATGCAAGTTAATGTACATTTTTCAAGTTACATCATGTTCCTTTTTACATTCATAAGAAAAATATTTACACCTGATGCCTTCAGCTGGTTACTTGGGCAAATCATATTAATATGAATTACAAGTAAAATAAAGAGAAGAAAAAATCATTAAAGCACTCCTTCTTATCTATCTTACATGTAAGGCATTATATTGAACGTATTGGTAATTATAAGCATTATGTACTATGTATAAATATATTGGCTCCAAATCAGATTTCTTGAAGAACTTTTGATCCCCTTGTCTTTCTCACAATGTCCCTTTTCTCTCTCCTTTTCTCTCTCTTTCATGTTTGTCTGTCGTACTCATAATTATGGTTTCTGTTTGTCACACTGCTTGTCTGGGTTCTTGTTGTCGCCAGACATCTCCGTCAGTCTCCTTGCCTTGGTCGTCAGTTTCTGTGGTCTTGCCCTGTTGTTAGTCTCTCTCTTTGTGTTCTGGAAGCTGTGTTGGCCAGTTTGGAGGAACAAAGCTCTCACATCTCATGCCAATAACGCCCCTCAGAGTGTCTCCGCCGCACCGCCGCCCGAGGAACCGCAGCCCGAGGAAAAAAGGGAGCCCGAAGTGAAGGTAAATGGCAGGAACTCGGTGAAGGCCCTGGACACTGCCATGAAGATCAGCCAGACATCTCCTGACATCCCAGCTGAGGTACAGACCACTTTAAAAGAGCACCTCATCAAGCATGCCAGAGTCCAGCGACAGACCACAGAGCCCACCTCCTCCTCCAGGTACCTTCTACCTGCTGTAATCGGCTAGCATTTACTCCCTCTGTCAGGTTGCTGGAGCGGCAGAGACGACCAGTTTCCCCATCGTTCTGTGTATGTCGGGGTTTCTTCGGTAGTCCTTCCTTCCTTTGTAGTCCTGGATCGATATTTCTATGTAGTCATGAGTTCCAGTTCAGAACAGCCCCCCAGGTGTGACAGAGGTTGGCACAGGAATGACTGAAGATGTACTGCCAAAGTATTAGTTCTAATTCAGACTAGCGCAGGCACATCTAACAATTGAAATGTATTTTTCCACAAGGTGGTATCATACAAAAAATCCAAATTGCACAATTGCCAAATAATAAAGGCAGGAGATGATGTGAAAAAGCACCAAGAATTACTTAATACCTTAGTACCTTGAAGGGCCGTGTTCCTTCACTCACAGACAGGAAGATTCACCCACTGTTTTGGCGTCGTCCCTATAATCACAGAAAAGCCACATATTCTATTTTAAGTAAGTGAGTCATAATGGCATGGCAACAGTAGTAAACGATCCTAGCAATTAAACAATCAATTCCTTGTCTTTTTGCGCTGCGACCGTGTATTTATTGAGCACGGTGTAATTAGTGATGTAGCGCAGTGGAGCTGATGTGACAAAGGTTTGAATCCCGCAGGACCTGCCAAGCAGCTGCGGCAGAATGCGTCTGCCCTCCTGAAGGGGGCCATTACTGATGCCTGCGTTAGCCGGTCATTGGCACTTTAGTGACATTTAAAGACCCGCGTCTGTGTCTTAATGAGACCCTGATGCTAAGTAGGGGAGGTGTGTGCGCAGGAGCTATTTCTGGGGAACACGTGCCGTTAACACGTAATACATGTCCGGAACTGTATGTTTTATTGAGCAGCATTTCCAAGCGCCTCTGTATCACGTTCCACTCTTGTGTGTCTGGTGACCTTTACAGAGCACAGCAGCCTGTAGACACCCAGCTTAGACTAATGTGCTGTGCTGTTTAGGGCAGCTTATTGCTGTAGGAGATAAATAGTGCTGTCCTTACAGCTGCAACAGAGGACTGAACGTAATGCCTTTGGACTGTGTTGATCACCCTGGGGGGCTGTGCCGGACCACAGTCTTTACAAGTTTCTATTGCATTCATCCCTTTCGTTTTCGCAAGTCTCTTTTGCGCTGATTCTAAATTGGAACATTGATCTTCTTAACAGCTATCTGAATCCAGTCCTGCTTTTTAAATGAATTAACTAAAGTGGATGTTAACATTGGCTGTACACTCCAGAGGCAGGCTTAACATGTTCAGTTCAGTACATCGCGTTAGTGTGCTCACCCGCTGCAGTGCAGAATGTTACACTGTATAGCATGGTATAAACCACACTATACGCATTGCAGCATGTCAGAGTGTATACACAGCAGAGTACACGAAATTGGAGCAAGTTGATCACAAGTAGTAAATGTTACAGAATGTCGGTGTGTGCTTACCCAGGCCAGTACAGAATTTGACAGCTTGTCTTCTGAGGAAAATTTTGTGGACATACTGTATCAGTATAAGCCACTTAAAACATGCCTATCAAATGTGAAATGTTTCCGATTTATTTGGCTGGATGCTGACATTTTACTCAGTGCTAAAAAAAATGAAAAATGTATATGCTGATGCCAGGAATCATAGCTTTCATATTAATAAAAATAGGCATACACCATATTAGTTTAACTTTGCTTCTGTTTACTATTTTGTTTTCTTGTTTTGTTACTTGAACACTAATGATGGTTTTGCTGTAATCATCGCATTAGCTGTTTGTGGTAAAAGGTGATAGTTGCTAGGAGACAGGTAGCAAGAAAGAGTCAAGGCTCTCAGCATACAGGTCTTTTAGGGAAAAGATGAATGAGCTGCAGTTCTTTTACGAGGATTTCTGCACCTTTGCTAAAGTCTTCAATAAAATAATTAGATAGTTAGGATCTCCTCTAATAAATTGTCAAACCATAATGAACATACTAACACCAAGAGGCTGTTGTGCCTTTTCAAAAACTGTTATTCTGAATGAACTGAAATTTTGGGAGCGAGTATTGACATGAGAACATTGCAAACTGTGACTCAGCCAGAGATCCAGGTCTTAATATACCTGTCCAACACCTGTGCATATCCACCAGGCACAACTCATTCCGACGTCACCTACCACGGCAAATGCATGTGTCAAGTGTGGACTTCAGCATGGAAACTTTGCCCATGCGGCAGCCCTCCAACAGCCTGGGTAGGATCAAGCCGGAGCTTTACAAGCAGAAGTCCGTTGACTCAGAAGATGGGAACAAGGAGAATGTAGAGACGTGTGGCAAGCTGAGCTTCTCACTGCAGTATGACTATGAGAACCAGAGCCTGGTAGTGAAGATCCTCAAAGCTCTGGACCTTCCAGCAAAGGACTTCACCGGTACTTCGGACCCCTATGTGAAGATATACCTGTTGCCTGAGAGGAAGAAGAAGTTTCAGACACGAGTGCATCGCAAAACACTCAACCCTGTGTTTGATGAGACCTTCCAGTTTCCGGTGGAGTACGATCAGATATGCAACAGGAAGTTGCATTTTAGTGTATACGACTTTGACCGTTTCACCAGCCATGACATGATAGGGGAAGTGTTGGTAGACAACCTCTTTGAGCTGTCTGACCTCTCCAGAGAAGCAATTGTGTGGAAGGATATCCATTGTGCTACAACGGTGAGTATGGCATTATTTCTCTATACAGGTCTGTGGAACTTGGAGCTGTAAATTTAGTCATGAACACCTTTTCCTCCAGCCTTCTTTAAATACTACAAGTATATAATTATTTCATGCTGTAATCACTCAATGGATTTATTCACATACTCTGAAAGATGGAAGCACTTAAGCACCAAAAAATGGCAGCTCCTTGGCTTAAATAGCTAGAAGTATCTGCATGTCTGTTGTAATGTGATGCTGTGGGAGTGGGATGGCACTGTCTCAAAGGAGAACATGGGAATATCCATTATAACTACATTCATGAGTAAAGACAAAGGATCATTACCATTACATTTACTTTTATTCATTTAGCAGACACTTTTGTCCAAAGCGACGTACATCTCAGCAAAAGTACAATTCATGCATTACATTGAGAGAAGGAGACATAGCTGCAGACATGAAAGTCTCAAGCAAACCTAGTTTGTTCCCTACCACTTGCTGCACCGAGGTTCATCGTTCAAGTAGGTGCATAAGACACAGACAAATCCTGATACCCACACCAATTTTCTTTTTTTTTTTTTTTTGCCATTAGCTCTTTCCAGGCCTTAGATGATGAAAGGAAGACATTAGCTCAAGCAACCAAAGCACAGCATCACGATATGGCTGTGACTAACATATCTTTGTTGGCCTTTATGTCAGAGGTTCCTGTCCTTTTCTAACCTAAGGACACATTGTAGAGAAAGACAAATAAAAATTTAAAGAAAATGTTGCAGTTTGTCATACTGAAAATTGATTACATTCACATAGAATTATGTCAGACTGCAATAGCATAGTAATATTTTATGTTTAACTTTTATTTAGTTAGAGATTCTTATTTTCAAAGCAAGCCTGAACTTCAAGAACCTCTGATTTATGGAGATGTTGTAGTTACTGCCTTTATTCACTGATGTCTGTGAACCCATAACTTGAGAACATTTTAGCGCTGTTCCGTTTATCGTTTTGGTCATCTTGTGAATGTTTGAAGCAAGTTCGTCTGCAGTAAATATTATTTGTAATCAGTTATGCACCAGGGATGAATGGGGGATTTTCTAGGCCTGTTGAGGCATTCTAAACCCTGGATATGCCAATACACATTATGTACTGTTCCACTGAACTGTGCAATTCAGCTTTTAACAATATCCCTTAAAACCAATTTCACTTAAACCAATATTCTATACCTTTAGTGCTAGAGTAAGGAAATGAGGTGAACATCTATACGAGAATTTCAATGCAAGTGTTTGTAATTGTGGTGTTTACGCGGCATTGAGCAAAAGTTTATACATGTCGTAGTCTCAGATTTTACCCTGACACTTTTCTTATGGCCATAACAGCTTAGCTTTTGGATCACTAAAAAGTAGGAGTGTAGTATCTGTCTCACGCTTGTAGTAACTCCTGTGTGTCCTGTAGGAAAGTGTCGACCTGGGAGAGATCATGTACTCACTCTGCTACCTGCCCACGGCTGGGAGAATGACTCTGACTGTCATCAAGTGTCGAAACCTCAAAGCCATGGACATCACAGGTTACTCAGGTATGCCACTGGCAAACTAGCCAGCCTCTGTAAGGAAGAACTTCTAGCTTGCTAAGAAATTACCTTATTAGCAATGCCTGCAATTAAAAATAAACGTTTCAAGGTTTCATTACTGATTGGCACATTGGTAATTAATGTTTTCATTGTTTCTTTTAAAGAGTAAATAATGATAGGAGTGTTTCTGATTTCTTGTGCAGACCCTTATGTTAAAGTGTGGCTGATGTGTGAGGGACGGAGATTAAAAAAGCGAAAAACAACAACAAAAAAGAACACGCTCAATCCGGTTTACAACGAGGCCATTATTTTCGACATCCCTCCAGAGAATGTGGAGCAAGTTAGTCTGTCCATCATAGTGATGGATTATGACCGGTGAGTTTAACAACTGATGTAATTTAAAATGCCTACTGGTACATTTACAGTTTCCCCAAAGCGGTGTTTAAGTGTAGAAAACTGCAACACAACAAAGAGGTTTAGATACAGATGTACCATTCTCAAGTCACTTTCTATGTCTGATTCAAAAGATTTTTGCTAACATGCCTTATTTTAGTAACCTATAAAATTGAGAGTCAAGACAGGATATACAGCAGGCGTAATGCTAATTTATGTAGTTCTTAGGAGATGAGGAGTGAACGGGATCACAAAGAGATGGGTTTTGAGACCCTTCTTGAATTTTGGAAGGTTCTCAACAGTTCTGAGGGAAAGAGGGAGCTCATTCCACCACATCAAAGTCACTACCAAGAACCTGCAAACTTTGGATTTTGGACCCCTTGCAAATGGAACTGCTAAGCAGTGAACGATAGAAGACCACACCAGGGTACTGATCCTCTGACTGATTAGCCAATGCAAAGAGAGGGGAGACACAGGAACACTTTTACCAGGTTGAACACAACTGGTGTCACCTTATTTTGGATCAGCTCAAGAGGCTTGTTGGCAGAGGTCAGAAGACCAGACAGAAGGGAGTTTCAGTAATTCAGGCAAGATATCATAACCTGGACCAGGAGCTGGGCACAGTGTTGTATGAGATGCAGACGGATTCTTTGAATGGTTTGAAGAATTTGTCCATAGGATTGGGTTATGGCTTCATTGTAGTGTAGATGTGGTCAATCATTCAAGCAGAGATGTCCACGAGGCAAGTTTCAGTGCAAGAGGATACATCTGTGGCGGCTAGGAGAAAAGAGAATAAAAACTGGGTATTGGACATGGGTCAAAGTAGCAGTGATAGGAGAACCCATGCCGAGAATAAGGGGCTCTGTACTAAGCCCTGCAGAGCACTGTGCCATGCCAAACCACTTGGTAAGGCATATGTGATAGATATGACTCATTTCATTGAAAATCCTTTGACTCCAAGCTGTTCCAGTTAAGAAAGTATCATCCAGAGGTTGACAGTGACAGTGTCAGTACGGAGAGACCAAGAAGAATGAGAACAAAGAAAAGGAGGCAGCTCTAGCTGAGACAGCTTCTTGCTCCCAGACTGACACACATCAAGGAGATCATTTTGGTCTTAGAATGCAGACAACCGGTTGCATTTCTATTCAGCAGCATATAATATTTCAATTTCCTTTTCAAATTCTCATTTTCTTCACTGCCATTACCTTCGTATAGAAATGGTACGAGGTATATCTCATTATCAGACTTCCACCAGTAACCCATCCCAGGTTTTATCTGTATACTTTACTACACCCAAATGCCCAGTATAAATCCACCTATATGCTTCAAACTGCCACTGGTGGACCTTCTTTATAAGGTACATACCCCTAGCAGCAGACTTTCTATGATAGCTTAGCAACCCTACAGTTATAAAATATCAAATATATAGAGGGTTTCTTTGTCTACACTTACTTCAGTAGGGTTATCACGTTTTGTTTTCCACTTCATGAAGGCCTGCATAATCAGCGGTGTTTTATAATTCAAGTGTTTTGATTTTGCTGAAGGTTCTATATTCTGTTTCTCAGGGTTGGACACAATGAGGTGATTGGTGTGTGCAGAGCGGGACCAGATGCCGAAGGTTTGGGTCGAGACCATTGGAACGAAATGCTAGCCTATCCTCGAAAGCCCATCACACATTGGCATGCCTTGGGAGAGGTAAAGGGTTCTTGTTTTTTTTAAGCCTTTTTCAAGAAAACAGCAACAGTTACGGTCATTAATATGAAACACCCCTCCTTTTTCGTCTGCTGTCTCTCTACAGTGGCCAGGAAGGGCCAGCAGCTTTGACAGTCAGGGGTCCTGTCCATCACCCAAGCCTTCTATGACTCCGTAAGACAGCCTCAACATGAAAAAAATACTAACTGATTCCTATAGATTTTGTTCACATTAGCAACATATTCTGTTTTTTGTTTAAGGTATGGGAATGTAAATTCTACAATGACTGTCTGATATGGTTTTCTCAAAACCCAGTCATCTAGAACTTTGTTTTAGCTTGACCCATTCCAGAACTCCAGACTTTCACCCCGATTTAAGAACTAGAGGGGAAACAATGCCTATTTGAGAAATAAGATTTTAAATTTGAAACAATTTTCAAAAAGTTTTAAAATGTGTCCCCCCAGAGGATAAGAGACCTTGTGGTACCATAGTGTGAGTGTTTAGAGCTTGTATTTCAGTTTCTTGACATAAAAATGTGATCTGGTTACACTTTAGAACATGAGAAGTAATGTCTGTTTCAAAATAATATCAGGTAAGCTTTGGTCTCCGTTTTCAAGATTGATGTAGGTATTACTGTTGTTGTTGATTACAAACATTAAGAAAACCTAATCCTGGCCAGAAGATGCCTGGCCAGTCTCTTTGAACTAGGAGCTAAAATAGCAGTGCTCATCTTGGGGGAAAAAAATGCATGTTTACATCTTGCTGTGATACTCCAAAAAGCTGTGTTCTGTGCAAGGTGAAACTGTAACTCTCAGAAAAGTATATATGCCAGATTTAATTGTTTTTTAAACTCTTACCAGTATGCCATAATGTGGGAACACTTAGAAGCAATGTAAAACTGCTGAAAGCAAAAAACTCTTTCTACAAGCTGCAAACACATTGGAGGGTTTTACAAGGGACATCTGGAGTGCTGGAAAAAAAAATCTATGTAGACTTTGAGAACTGGAAATGTGTTCGGTGCTGTGAGAATACTGTTGATTTCTTATTTTTAAAAAAGTGGCTGATTTGGGCCAATTGATCAAACCGCTCAATGGAACTTGATATAACATGGCTTGATTTTGTTGGGATTATACTTTCATATGTGATGTGTTTCGTCTTGTCACGTTTATGCTTATCACAAGGTTCTGTCAGGCAGCTTGTTCTTGGACAATTGTTCATCAGAGCTTTTGTTTGGTATCTCACAAGCTCATTAGAGGTGCTGTCGAGCAGCATGAATTGTGCTTTGTGTTGCTTGTAGGACCCAGTACGGTAGACTGGGGGAACGGTAGCCTAACGATGTAGCTGAATGTTTCATAACAATCACTCTCTTGGGACGAATTTAGACGACACTGCGGCGACATCCACTTCAAAATCAATAAACATCAGGGATGTCCTGAGGGTATTGGATGGGGCAGATCAATTCCTATTTCTGTTCTCAGACACATTCATACAGTCATTAATAAAACAACAAAGAACACCGGAGCTTTGATATGCAAGTCCTAAATGTTGTATAGCTCAGCATTTCCAATGGGCTTTGAGTACATTCCGTCTTTCTTTACAGTTTTTATCAATAACAGGAATCTCATGTGGTTCTCTGTATATCCATGTTATTAAAAACAATATATCGAAGTGTCAAGCATGTAATGTAAACACTTTTACGTGAATAATTGTCACTGATCAGTGAATTTGAATGGGTCATATTTGTAGTACGTTTTGCTATACTGAATAATGTATTGTGTATAAACACCAGGTGGTGTCTGTATATATTTATTTTTAAGAACATACATTGAATATGTCATGTCTTTATTAGTGGAAATTATGAAATGGTATTTATAATAATGTATTTTGTAGGATTGTTGGTTGTTTTCTTCTGTGTTTATGGAAATATTTTGTACGCAATTTGTTGCCTTTATAAAAACTAGGGAAATTAGTCCACTCTTCTTCCATGCCAGGATTAAGTGTATCTGCTACTTGACATAAAATGGATGTTTATTTTTTTTATGTATAACTCCCACAACAGTACTTAAATGCTACAAAATGTTCTGTTTACATTTTGTGATAACTTTTGTAAAAAGTCGCAGTAAACTTGAAATTTATATTGTATGGTTCCAATGTATTTTTATTAAAGAATCTCAGATTAAAATCAGTAATTTTTTACCTTGAGCTTTTACAAGAAATTTTTTTTCGGTGCAACTATTACATGGTAGTAAACACATATGCAAGGTATTACCAAAATTGTGGTACACACTGTGACTTTACCATTAGCCATGACTATACTTATTTTAGTACTGCTCATAATTTCAGTATACATCTAGACTGTTCAGTTTAGGCCATGTCATGAGGAATAGAAACAGCATTGTTTGACTGTTTTCAAAACCTTACATTGTCAAAAATTCAAACCTAATGACCTTCATAAATGTAAACCTTGCCTTAGTTTAGGCCAAACATATTCAATATTGCTCACTTACGGTTTCGATTTAGACGTTACGATTAACAGTCATTCGTGTTTGTTGTGTAAATTTTTCCATTTGAAACCATCTGAAGCCGCTCGTCCCATACGGGGTCGCAGGGAGCCAGAGCTTCACCTGGCAGCACAGGGCAAGGGGCTGGAGGGGGAGGGGGGCACACCCAGGATGGAACGCCAGTCCGTCACAAGGCACCCCAAGCGGGACTTGAACCCCAGAGGCACCAGAGAGCAGGACCCAGTCCAACCCACTGCACCACTGCACCCCCCCATTTGAAAACAAGAGGGCATTATCTGAATGTTCTTACTGTTCTCTCTGTTCGCCCAAGACAAAGAGATATTCTTTCTGTACAAAACAAACCCCTTTGAAACAATCTGTTCGTCGATTTATCTGAGAGTTTTCAAATCCTTCCACAGTTTTCACATTGCTTTTTTTTTATCTCTCCACTTTAGCTAAATATTAGAGTTCACATCTGAGACCAGGAAAATGAAGGTTATATTTAGCCAAAGACAAATCACTAAAGCTGTGGGTGGCTTGATGAAAGAAACAGTCTGCAACATGGGTGACTTAGTACCCAGACAGAAAATCACCTGATAAAAAAAGTAATGGTAATGATTCATGCTCAATGTGTCAAAAGTAGTTCTGTAGGGGTTTCAGAAAGCCTCTGTTCACCCTTATAATTGACTTTGTTTAGTGTCAGAAATGAGATCGATGCAAAAGAAATCACTTTCCTTGCAACTGCTTAAAATTACAGGAAACATTTTGCAGTTGCTCACGAAACTGAAAACTATGTAAAATCCCAGACATAATAAAAATGTTATGCTTTAGCCTTGAGTTGGTCAGGGAAACATGTCAACCTGTTGCTCACTATCAGCTGAGAGGCTTATGAGAGAACATTGCTAACTTCAGTTCCTTTGTAGAAGCTCATTCCTTGCTCTTCAGAAATCCCAGTAATGGACATGACCTGCAACATGAAACCAGAAAATGACGGAACCATTCACTTTCACACAGACTGAATGGAAAGCAGAGAGTATTAATGACCATCAGTACTACACACCTTTGATTGAAATAAACCCAGCTAAAGAAGGGAGCCCCAAGCATGAGATAGAACATGAAATTACAGCTGGAAAAAACTTACCCAGGCATAGTTTAAGACTGTGCCAGTTTTCTCATGTAAAAATAAACATGACCAGCTGGCAAAATAACACCTGGGGAACTTGTCCTGTTTTTTGAGACACATAGGGACCCCATTTTCATTTCCAAATTCCTAAGTATCAACTGCCAGAAGGAAAATGCAGCTTGATCTGTTGATTTATGTCACATGGTTTAACCTGGGATAACAAATTTTATACGTTCTGAGCCTATCCTAGAAGCAGAGGGCAGAGTAAAGTCTAGAAAGGACGGCAGTCTGTCACAAGGCACATTCATTCGCTTACACATAAAGTCTCTACAGCTAATTTAGAGTCACACATCCAATAGAAGCACATGTTTCCACTGTGAAGAAACTGGAACATCCAGAGGAAACCAACACAAATGCAGGAAGAACATGCAAACTTCACGCAGACTAAGCCCAATCCAATCCCAATTCTCAACCCACAGCCCAGGAGTTGAGAGACACCAGCACAACCCACAGTGCCACAAAACCGCCCCAACAGACAGTTCTAAAATTACATTTTATTGTATTTGGTAAATAAGCAATGTAACGACTTATCTAAACAGATACTACAGTATAACATCCCCTTCAAACAAATTTGTACGGGTTTATGATTTATCTCTGGGCAATCCTTGGACTTGGATGCCTGTGCATGGGCTTTATTGGTAGTGGCAGGTAATGGGGCTAAGTATGGAGTCTCCAGGCAACAAGCAAAGTGCTTTAGCTGTGTGGCTAACTACAGAGTCTCCTGGCAACAAGGAAACTACTTAAGCCATGTGGCTAATTGTGAAGTCTGCAGGCAGCACAAACACCTATGTAGGCTCTATGTGGTTGTCTACAGGGCCTCCAGAAAAAAGGGTGAACCTCTATAGATGTGTAAACTATGAGTTTCCAGCCAGACAGGGTAGTGAGCTGTCTGATTCATCCTCCTTCCCCCCCATGACTCCTATCATGTGGTGGCCCTTCACATTGTGGAGCCTGTCAGGATAATTGCAGCACTGTCAGTCATTAATGCAGAGGTGTGGGGAAGGCATTTAGTAATATGTAGGCTATTAGTATGAGAGAAAAGGTATATACCCCTTGTTCGCCAGGAAATGCCACTTCCCAATGCTATGATTTTAAAGAAGCATTAATGCTCACAGTTTCAGAAGATGCTTTAACACCGCATTGCCCTATTGCCTTGTTGTTTTGTTTACAGGATTTCCTAGCTCTTCATAAAAAAACTTGTAACCTCAGAATCAGAAAAGAATTAAAGGAGTTAAATGAGGATCAGTTTAATGAATTGAGTTCTTCTGGAAGGATAACAACTCACCATCCTTCCTTGTTGCAGCAACTAGATTGAATTGTTTTTTTATCACACTTGTTTGAAATCTACACTGATGTATCTTGTCAGTTACTCTATTTTAAATAATTTGACATTATGCAGAAAATGTATCAAATTAAACATAACTGGATAATAAATGCATTACCACTGTTTTCAGTTGCAGCATCTGTACAGCAGGACTGAGCTTGTTGAAATGTTCAGCGATATCAACTCTGAATGGAATCTAATGAAACATGACATTTATGTCTGATAGGGAAATGGGTATTTTGAGATATGTGAATATATCTCCTTAAGGATTACTTTTCCTGCAATGTGTTGAAAACAAACCCGCACTGTGATTTGCAGAACATTTGCCATCAGCAGGTCTTGCTATGCTACCAACATGCAGTGCTGTCAACACAAAGTCCTTAAACAAACATTGCAAAGTTTGTAAACCTGCCAGGTCTGAGAGTTCTTCCAAAAAGAGGAAGAGCAGTTTTAACAGCCAGGGATTTATGGGTATTTTTGAATAAATATTGATATTGGGATTTCTGATATTTTTGATCACGGGGCTGCTGGGGTGCTTGTACATATAGTGGGCTGGCAGTTATTGGAGCCATTGATGAACTTCATGGACAGGTCCCCACTGTCTGCCCCATGTCAATATCAGAAAATGAAGACCAGCTGCTGATGATTTGATAATCAAGCTATGATATTTACGGTCACCAGTACATGGAGAGAGAGACAAGTACAAACTTGGAGAGAGCTGACATGCAGCAACAGCAAAACTTCCAGATGCTACAAGTGGTTTAGGTATTGTGTTTTATTTAGTTGAAGAATATTGACTTTACTAGCGTTCAAGTTTCTCTATACATTAGCCTTGATGGGCCTTCAAACCACAAATTTTACTCCTTTTTTTATTTACATTTTGTTGAGTGGTGCTTTTAATACATGGTAGTCTTGTAGTTCATAATTGTTATAAGTACAGAGAAAACTGAAATATTCAGTTTTATCCAGGATAAAATTCTGAATTTATTGTTGAGAAAGTAGCAAATTTACTGCAAAGGGGGAGGTATGTAGAATACCCATCATACAGAGAATATCAAGGAGACATACAAGAGAGCATAAAGTACTTGGGAAAAATTAACCAAGTTAAGCATTAAACATACTCTTTGGATTTTCGCTTTTAAAGTTTATAATATACTTAAATCTGTAGTGTCACATTCTCTATTGGCCATTTCAGAACACTGAATATGTGTTAATTACATTTACATTTATTCAGCAGACACTTTTCTCCAAAGCAACTCCCAGTGAACTCTATGTAGTGTTACCAGCCCACACACCTTATTCACCACAGTGACTTACACTGCTAGATACACTACTTATAATGGGTCACTCATCCATACATCAGTGGAACACACTCACGAACTATGGGGAACCTGAACAACATGTCTTTGGACTGTGAGAAGAAACCAGAGCACCCAGAGGAAACCCACACAGACACAGGGTGAACATGGAAACTCCACACAGACTGAGTGGGGCTCGAACCCACGTCCTCTCACACCACCCAGGTGCTGTGAGACAGCAGCAACTACTCGTTGTGCCACAGTAATGTATCATTGCATAATGTAAATATGTTTTCATGCATATTACAATAATGTTCTTATGTAAGTTTCTTGAAGAACTCCCTCTTTTATTTCCACAGGAAGTCACAGAGACAACAAGATTAATATCCTGCTGGGCCTAGGAAATCCCTCTTATACCACTGGATAGAAGCAAGTCCCAGTTCAATTTGGGATAGAATGTCAGCAGCCTAACAGTTCTCTCCGTTTAGTCCTAATGGAGGTTTAATTTATACCTTAGAGTGACTGGCCACATCCCATGCGGAAATGCATCTCCCCGCAGTTTGGTGTCAGATGGAAATGTACTACTGAAAGTGCCCTGCACATACATTAACAGTGACTAATGCAAAAGAGCTTTTCTTCCAGGCATACTCATTACTGAAACTGAACCACTTGATGTGCTTTTTGAGGGTCTGAGACCATGAAGTTTGTGTATAAACACACACCAGAGGATGATTAAATTCACATTCAGTTTTCATTCCAAGTAGAAGAAAGGATAATAATAAACCATTGTCTTACTATTTTAAAATCGTATTTCATTTTGACACTACCTGCTGAGACACCTGCCACAACACATTAGACCAGTTTATCAAAGTAAATGTAAGCATTGCCAGCTCAGCTCTGCTTTTTTGTAGGTTACTGTTTTTAAATGAGACCCTGAAAGCTATTTGATGTCTTTAATTGGTTTCCAGCACCTCCAGCCACAGGTTTGACCTGTTAAGTGCCCAGAGAAGTTAAACTGTGTGCAGGCCAATAATCACATTTATATCACAAATAAAGCCATGGCTAGCGATTCCACCTTCGTCCGTGTTCTGCAATAAATGGTTTAGAACAAGTAGGAGATGGAGATCTGGCGACACTGGCATGTTGTACACCACTAGTTATGTCACTGTTTTGGTTCCTGAACTTGTGAAGACTGGTTTGTTTCCAGTATCTGGATGAAGTGGACATGAAATTGGGGCAATTTGTACGACATCATCTCAGACTATGCCCTGCAGGTAACCAAAGCAAAGCAAACGTACTTCATCAGAAGGCAAACAACAGGAAAAGCACTGCTCCTCTTACACAGCAATCAGAAAATGTGAAAGGAATCGTATATTGAAGTAAAAATATAATGAGGCCCTCTAGAATACTGAGTACTTTTAGATGTTACTTAACATCATGTTTCCCTTGCCTGCGAAGTGTTCAGCAATGCACCTCATAATATCCAGACTTAAGTGACCATGACTAAATAGAAATGATAGCAACAAAATTTATTGAAATATTGTTCATTTCCAGAGACGTTTTGATATTTATCTTAGATTCAATGATACAACAAACACAATACAGTCTCTGTTGTTTCTAGTTTTTTTTGTCGAAATACAATTTCCTTAGTGTAATTAAACATTCCATTTCCATTTGATATGATCTGACATTTTAATGTCATTACCTCGTGTATTAGGTAACCACATTAGATAACTTCAAAACACGGGTGGCTGGAATCATCAGGTTCCACATAATGTGATCAGAGCGGTAGCTTCTATCATAGACAAAGCCTGATGACACAAAATTCCTTAGATTTCCCTTTATCTACAAGTAGAAGGCCTAAACTCAATGTTCTGGTCTACCTAGGGTGACCCACACTAAACCCTAAACATTGGTGTGCTTAAAGTGCAATCACATGCTTCTTGTGACTCTCTAGACAGTTTTAGGATTTAAGCAAGACACATCAGCAAATGACATAACGCTTGTTCACTCACTCACTTATCGAGAACTATTGATCCTAACGTATGGCAGCGGTGGTCTGGAGCCTACATTAGAAGCACAGGGTGCTACGCTATGCTCAACATATAGTGCTATGAAAAAGTATTTGCCCGCTTTCACATTCTGTCTCTTTTTGCATCTTTTTTTGGCATTATTATTTCACACTTCAAATAAATGTATAAAAACAACACTGCCATAATTTTTTCTCTCAGGCTACATTTATAAACTATTAAAACTCACAAAAAGAATTGATCAGATTTAATGTCTAAAAGCTGTAAAAAAACGGAGAAAACTGAAAATGGGCAAATCATTTTTATAGCACTATATCTCAATGCACTGAAAATAAAAAAAAAGCTGCAAAACATATACAGGGTCACCAACAGATTTTGGGGTAACTTCTATATTGTTTGGGATTTAGTCAATGAAAGAACACAAAAGCAACAGCAGTTGGCAAAAATAAATATTTATTGTGGTCATTTACTCTGAAACATCCAGAGAACATGATTATCTATAAAGAATAAGTAGGGACTGAATTTGTAAGTAAAAAAAGAAGAGTTGTTAAGGTTTCATTTGAAAGTGACTGTCTGAAGGACCTCAATTCAGGCTTCTGTTACATGTTTGTTTATTCTCTCTGATTGAGCTAAAAATGTGCAGCCAAATGAGAGGCCCAGCCATTTCCTGCCAGCTGCCTGCATTCTGCTGGCAATGAAAAAAAACAAATTTAATCTGGCCACAAATAGCTAATGAATTTATCAACTGAACAAGCCTGAGTAAGATGAATGACATGCCACATAATGCTGTATGACTAGAAGAGACACGTGGACATCAGCCTCTGTACAAATATATCCTGAAATGTTACGTGTTCTAAAAGTAACCCTTTTCAAGTCCTCTGTTAAATAACATTCCTCAGACAGACAAATAACTCCGACTTATAGCTACCGTAGTTTTCTTCTTTGGTTGACAGCCAGCACTAGTTGCTGCTTATATTACACCTTACACTAATGCGTAACACCCTGGACCACAGATGCTAAAATGTATGCTGGTTCTCAACGTTAACTCTTGACTAACATGGAAATAATCTTTTCTCCTGGTGTTTCAGATGTTAATCCATTGCAATCAGGTAGTGTAAAGCATACAGTGATGGAGGACCATGTTTGGGAAATGCTGGATTACATAATGTAATTACTGCAACTTTTGTCTTTAGATCATCCAAAAACAGTTCTCAAAAGTATATTGTATCGTGCACAGAAAGACAAATATGTGTGTGATGCCCATTATACAGCAGGTATAAATTAATCTGTAGTAACAGGTTTCCCCGAGGGCAGAATGTTCATAACAGTCTGGCTATTGTATTAAACTTCCAAATAAGCACCTCCTTTTCATGAAATTCTAGTGAAGTTGCTAGTTGCAAACAGTGGGAGATACATTGCTGCTCAAGTTGGATCTGGCTATCATGCATAGCACCCCAAAAACTTAATGAATATTATAGGAATATGAAATAAAATCCATAGGCTAGATAGGATGGGTGCAGTAGTGTACACTCTGCTGGATGCGCTGGAATTTAGACAGTTGACGTTAAAGAATTAAACTGAGCAACAGAAAATTATTAATATGGGGTGAGAATTAAGGGAAAAGGAAACAGATTCTCTGCTGACACAATCTGTCATATGAATATCTGCAGATGACAGCTTGGGGAGGGGGGATGCTGACCCCAGAAGCCACATTATAGATCACCAGTCATCTTGGGGGAAGGTGACTGCAGAATGCTTCAAGCTGACAGTCTTGAGCTCCAAAGCAAACCCCTTTGTGTTTCTATGGAAACATGCATCCCCACAAAAATTGCCTTTCTTGCTCAGCCCCAACTTGCTTCAAGCATTCACACAGTGGATTGTGAATGGGTCGCTACAGTTCTTGTATTTCATAAAAATACACCAGGAAAATGTCTGATTGTATATAGGCAGAACAACAATCCAATAAGCTGATCACATTCATAAATGTAAATATTTAACTGTCAACAAGTGAGCAATTCAAAAAATACAGTTTCAAGATCTCAGAATATATTAATGCTTAACAAGAATACTGCACTGAGGTAGAAGGTCAGTTACCAGTCACAATAAAGTTAGATTTTCGCACTTTGAAATTCAACCAAGGTGAATTTTACCTGTGCTGATGGTTACTTCAAAAAAATTCACTATCCATAAATGATCATTTTTGTTCTTCCACAGCTAGGCAAACAACGAGGTATATCGGGTCACTTATCAAGTTTGGAAGAGGTATTATGTTTATCACATGGGTGCATTCAGCAATGGATTAAAATCCATTCAGCTGAATCATACACAATCTGACAGGCTGTGCAGCAAACCAAAGACCGCATAACAATCCGATTAATTCTAAGGAGCAAACTTGTTTACTTTAGTTTGGTTCTGCTTCAAGACATTGTCTGAATTGTACCTGCAACCCTACTGTGATAGCACTACCTTGTTTCACTGGTGAAATTACTGATAAGCAAAGAAAAGGGTTCCATTTACTGCGCTTCTCTTTATTTTTTAAAAATTTTGCTACTGCAGTCAGAACGTTTCAGGTGCTCTGGCGCCACCTAGCGAACAAAAGTAAGTGCTGTCTGTGTTCTGCGTTGGTTTCAGCACTTTAACTCGCCTATTCAAGTTACGACCATTCGACTTATGATGACTTTCAGTGAATTCTGTTAGAGGGTTTTGACTTAAAAAGCATTTCTTCGCATTTACCAGGACTTATTTTGGATATGGCCCGTGTCTCGAGCAGCACGAAACATTTACATTAATTCATTCAGCAGACACTTTCCTCCAAGGTGACCTACATTGATTAATTACTAGTATCTAGTTTACACCTTCATCCAAGGTGACTTAGTCACCTATTTATACAGCAGAACTATGTGTCGCTCTCTCTCTCTCTCTCTCCCACACACACACACACACACACACACACACACACACACAACGAGCAGTTTAGTGTGACCAATCCACCTGAGACACTTCTTTGGGAGGAAACCATGGAGAGAAAAAACACAATTGACACACTAGGGATGTCGAATCGTACAGCCAAGGTGGTGTGAAACAGTAGGAAATAGCTCGGACAGGCAGGTAGACAGTCACACAGTATCAAAAATGCCTTGTTATGTTGTATTACTTCAATAGTTACAGTATGTTAGCTATTGAAATCATTGCGCCCATTTTCATGAGAGGTGGTGATATTTTCAGACAAATCGGTGTCACCAGAGGAGATCAGGAAAGCATATAGCTTTTACAGTTAGAAGAATTGGTAATTAAGTTTGGAAATTATGACAGTTTGTGTTAGGAAGGGCTTCGCAGGACCACCTACCTTCATAAGGTGGTGGAAGACTGTATACAGTATATTGTATAAACAGCCCTTGTGTAACATACAAAAAAAAACTGCTGCAGTGACTAATAAAAATGTATAACCTTTTTCATACATGGTTGTTATTTGGTAGAATGGAATTTTTGCCATTACATCATCATTACTGTATATACTTTGTACGTCTTAGCACAGTCTCAACCAATGAAAACCTGCAAGTAAGGCAAGAGAAATACCAGATTCAATACTATAATAATAATAATAATAATAATAATAATAATAATAATAATAATTTTTCAGGAAAGGAATTCAAACCCGGATCCTTTGAGAAAATTGAGATATGCAACTATGAACTCAGCTATTTAAATCATATAAGCAGCTTGAAAAATACAAAGAACCGTACACTAGCATAAACAAAGCCTTAATTTCTTAATCAAAATGAAGGCCATCTAACATTAAACACTCTGCAATGTTACAGCAGCTCTAATGGCATATTGTCCATGTGATTTTCAAAGTGAAAGACACATAGTGATCTTGTAAACTTTACTTACATTTATTAATTTAGGTTATGCTTTGTAAACTCCACCGAGGGATTCCTTCGGGGTCCCCTGCCGGTCCCAAGCCCGGATAAAGGAGGAGGGTTGGGCATGGGGCTAAGCGACCCCATCCCGTAAAAAACCCACACCGCTACAGAAACGCCAACAAGTACTCAAGACATCTCGGCCTTGGGCGAAGATGGACTTCCAGCTGGAAGTCTTATGACGCGGAATGGTGAAAGCCAGAAGCATCTGGAAGCTGCTCAGCCGATCACCATCCTTTCAACCAAGGCCACCCTTAATATCGGGACGTGGAATGTGAGGACCATGTACGAAGCTGGAAAGGGGGCACAGGTGGCCGCAGAAATGAGGGCCTACAGACTCACCATCTTGGGAATCAGCGAGTCACGGTGGACTGGCTCAGGCCAGAGAGGCTATTATCGGGAGAGATGCTGCTGTTTTCAGGACACGAGGAAGACAACGCCCCCCACACCCAAGGTGTGGCTCTGATGTTAAATAAGACAGCCCAGAGAGCTCTCACCGGATGGGAGGCCCAAGGACCACGCATCATCACAGCAACCTTTAGAACTAAGATGAGAAGGATTAGCATGAATGTCGTGCAGTGCTACGCCCCAACTAATGACAGCGATAAAGAGCAGGAGGAGGAATTCTACAACAGACTGCAAACCGTCATCCAGAGTTTGCCAGGAAGACACGTCACCATTGTCATGGGAGACTTCAATGTCAAGATTCGTAGCGACAACAGGGGCTATGAGGAGATTATGGGGCAGCAAGGACTAGGTGAGATGAATGACAATGGAGAAAGATTTGTCAGCCTATGTGCCACAAGCAACCTGGTCATTGGCGGAAGTATCTTCCCTCATCGAAGGATTCATAAGGCAACCTGGGTTTCACTGGATCTATCTACAGAGAACCAGATAGACCATGTGTGCATCACAAGGAGGTTCCGGAGATCCCTGCAGGACATACGCGCCATGCGAGGAGCAGATGCTGCCTGAGACCATCATCTCTTTGTGGCTCACCTCAGGCTCAAGCTAAAGAAGACATGGACAGGAGAGACAAACCAGCGCCAGAGATACAACACCGCCCTTCTCAAGGAGGCAACAAAGTTAGAGGAATACAGACTAACCCTCACCAACAAGTTCCAGGCTCTGCAGGAGCTTCTGGATGAGGAGACTATTGATGTGAAATGGAAGGCAGTGAAGGAGGCAATGATAACAACATGCCAGGAAGTACTAGGCCCCAGGAAATACAGCCACAAGGAGTGGATCTCAGTAGAGACCATGAAGAAGATACAGGAAAGGAAGGAAAAGAGGTTAGCTCTTAACAACAGCCGCACACGGGCCGAGAAAGCCAGAGCACAGGAAGCATACAGGGAGGCCAACAAAAGTACAAAGAGGAGCATCAAGATTGACAAAAATAAATACTTTGACTCTCTGGCTATTGAGGCTGAAGAAGCAGTTCGACAAGGGAATATGAAAGATCTATACACCACTACAAAAAGCTGTCCGGAAACTTTAACAAACTAGAAAGGCCTGTAAAGGACAAGGAGGGAAGGACCATCACTGAAGATGAGGGACAGAAGAAAAAATGGGTAGAGCACTTTGAAGAGCTGCTTAATAGACCAGCCCCTCAGGACCCACCAGACATCCAGCCAGCTGCTGTAGACCTGCCTATCGATTGCAGGGAGCCCACCAGGGAGGAGATCCGTAAGGCCATCAAACTGCTGAAAATTGGCAAGGCAGCAGGACCTGACAACATTCTAGCAGAGGCATTGAAAGCAGACATCGAAACCACAGTAGAGATGCTATACCCCCTTTTCAAGAAAATCTGGGAGGAAGAACTTGTCCCAACAGAATGGAAGGAGGGATACCTCATCAAGCTACCAAAGAAAGGCGACCTCAGCAGCTGCTCCAACTATAGAGGCATAACACTCTTGTCGGTTCCAGGCAAGGTGTTTAATAGGATCCTCCTCAACAGAATGAAGGACACAGTTGACCAACAGCTCCGAGACCAGCAGGCAGGATTCCGGAAAGAGCGATCCTGCACAGATCAAATAGCCACGCTGCGTATTATATTGGAGCAGTCAATAGAATGGAACTCACCACTCTACATAAACTTCATTGACTATGAGAAAGCCTTTGACAGTGTAGACAGAGACACCCTGTGGAAGCTGATGAGACATTACGGAATACCAGAAAAGTGTACCAACATCATCAGGAACTCCTACGACGGGATGACCTGCAGGGTGGTGCATGGTCAGCAGCTCACTAGCGCTTTCCAGGTGCGAACAGGAGTTAGACAAGGATGTCTCCTGTCACCATTTTTGTTCCTGCTTGTGATTGATTGGGTGATGAAGACCTCCACAGCTGAGAAGCGACTTGGGATCCAATGGACACCTTGGGAACAGTTGGATGACTTGGATTTTGCAGATGACCTCGCCCTTCTCTCACATACCCACCAACAAATGCAGGAGAAGATCAGCACTGTGGCAGAGAACTCAGCACGAGTAGGTCTCATCATCCACAGAGGGAAAAGCAAGATACTGAGGGTCAATGCAGGCAAGGACTCTCCAATCATACTTGATGGTGAAGCGTTAGGAGAGGTGGACAGCTTCTCCTACCTTGGCAGCATAATCGACAAGCAGGGTGGGACAGACGTCGACGTCAGAGTCAGAATAGGTAAGGCAAGGGCAGCTTTCCTGCAACTGAAGAACGTGTGGGGGTCCAGAGTTCTGACAGTTAAGATCAAGACCCGAATTTTCAGCTCCAACATAAAGTCAGTCCTACTTTACGGAGCAGAGACCTGGAGGACCACCGTCACCACCACAAAAAAGATACAGACATTCATTAACAACTGTTTGCGACAGATTCTCAGGATCCACTGGCCCGTGATCATCAGCAACCAAGAGCTATGGCAGAGATCAGGACAACAACCAGCTGAGGATGATATCCTGCAAAGACGCTGACGATGGATCGGCCATACTCTGCGAAAGCCAGCTTCAAACACTGCAAGAAGACCCCTCACGTGGAACCCCCAAGGCAAGAGGAAGCGAGGCCGGCCAAAAAACACATGGCGACGCCACCTGGATGCAGAAACCAACAGGATGGGCCACACCTGGGGAAAACTGGAAAAACTGGCCCAGGACAGAGATGCCTGGAGAGCCCTTGTTGACGGCTTATGCCCCAAGAGGGGTAGTAGGCATTAGTAGTTAGTAGTAGTAGTTATGCTGTGTAACACACCGAGGTGGTTCAAAGGGGGGGCGGAGCCGGGGAAGGAACAACGGCAGCTGACAATAATCAACGCTTCTATTTCTTCCCCCAGCAGTGAAGTGAGTGAGTCTGAGGACCTCACAGGAGAGACGACCTTGGGAAGTGAGACAGCACGACCCTGAGAGCGACAGCGACCCCGAACTCCGCGTTCCCCACCTAGCACCCCTATGGGACATCAGGTCCCTGCACCCCCGTTTCCGCCTCCCCCGTCTTTCTGTGAGCCCCGCAACCCATAAACCCCCCCCACACTAGCAACTCACGCGACTATGTCTGCCCCTTCTTCTTACATGCTTATTTCCAAAGGAACTTACAATTATTTACCCTTTTATACAGCTGAGTAATTTTACAAGAGCAATTTTAATGTAAGTACATAATTCAAGGGGACTAAAGCTGGGAGTTGAACCTGTAACCTTTGGGTTCAACAGCAGTGATGTTAAGCACTATACTACCAGCAAAGCCATACTAAAAGCTGATTTCTTTGTATTATAAACATTCACAAGCCAAATTATCTGAATGTCTCCATCCATGGTGTAGCCTGCTTCGTGCCGTTTCCCAGATAGAATACAGACCTCTGTGACCCTACACTATGTGTGCAGGAATTAATAATGAATGAATATTATAAAATATGTTGGTGCTATTGTGGCCATGCATAAAAATACCTTTTATTCTGGAATTTTAATTAACGTGTTGACATGTTTTTGTCTAGGAACCAGATATTTTCCATAAGAAATAACGGTAATTTGACCCCTCTCACAATGGGAATTCACACAAAGGGGTGATTTCATGGACAGAATTAACCCTGTTGCGTGACAAATGATTATACATAAATTAAATTCAGATGGCTTATCCACAAATGGAAAGGATAGGCTAATTAATATTTTAAAATTTTGCTTAAGACTGTTTGAAAGTGTTGAGTTTTATCACGATAAACACAGGTAAAAATGAAGCATGTAACTTAGCAATTTAAGACATAGCCTGAGAAACCTGAAGTTTTGCAAATACCTTTCTCCCTACCTGTCATGTTATCAAGGAGGTGACGGACTCAAGTGAAGGTCCACTGTTTATTTAGCAGAGGTATCCGATAAGGGGCAGGTGAAATAGAGCTGGCTCAGCAAGGTTCCGCGATTCGGTCGATCTGGTGCCATCCTTTTATGTGTCTTCTCCCTGATCTGCCACAGGTGCACCCGTTTGTAGTGAGGACGTTGGGATCTCGGAGCCAGCCGATCCGGGTGGTCCCTGTGAAAATCAGAGATAAGGACAGGATCCAACACATCACGGGCTGGCACCCAGCATTGCTCTTCTGGACCATAGACCTCCCAATCAACCAGCTACTGCAATTCCCCTCTCCGGCAGTGGGAGTCTAGGAGTTCCCGGACTGCATGCGCGGACCCCCCACCCACTTGTACTGGTAGAGGAGGAGAGACTTCCACAGGCTGTTGGTGCAGGGAAACAGCACAGGACTTCAAGAGGGACATGTGGAAGATTGGATTTACCTGCCACTTGGGGGGAATTGGAGCCTGTAAGAAACTGCAGTAACGCGACAGAGGACCTTCAACGGGCCGATATACCGAGGGCTGAGTTTCTTGGCGGGCAGCTTCAGCTGGAGATCTTTGGTAGGCAACCACACTCTCCGGCCTGGCACAAGGGATAGCAGGCGCCGATGTCTGTCTGCTTGTTGCTTGTACCAAAGCCTGCAGAGTTGGAGGTGCCACTCACCAGGTTTCTACGTTTTCCTTGTACTGAGCGGCCACCATACTGTAGCCCCGGATAAACCGCCTGTAGAAGTTGGCGAACCCCAGGAACCTCTGCAATGCCTGCACTGTCCTGAGACGAGGCCACTCTGTCACTGCTCGGACTTTCTCTGAATCCATAGCCACCCCTCCTTTGCTCAGGAGGAAGCCGAGGAACGTGACCTGTTCCTGGTGGATCAAACATTTTTCCGCTATCACAAACAGGCGGTGGTGTAGTAGGCATTGCAGAACCTCCGTTACCTGTGTGATGTGTTGTCTCTTGGACCTGGGATAGATTAAAATGTCGTCCGGGTACACTAGAACCCCGTTGTTGACCAGGTCACCCAACACATAGTTCACGAAAGCCTGGAACACACTGGGTGCGTTAGCTAGGCCAAAGGGCATTACGAGATACTCATAGTGGCCCAGGGTGGTGCTGGAAGCCATCTTCCATTCGTCCCACTCCCAGATCCGAACCAGATTGTACGTACTACAGAGATCCAGCTTGGTGAATATCTGTGCCCCATGCACTTGCTCAAGTGCCGCAGTAATCAAAGGTAAGGGATGAGGATATTTGATGGTGATGTTATTGACACCCCGACCATCGATACATGGACGGAGGCCCCTGTCCTTCTTACTAATAAAAAGAATCCAGCTGAGGCCGGAGAGGTCGATGGTCTAATGATGCCTGCCTCCACAGCCTCGGTCACATAATGGTGCATGGCCTCCTACTCCGGCAACAAGAGGGGGCAGACCCTGCCTCGGGGAGGTGTTGTACCTGGGAGGAGGTCTATGGCCCAGTCCTGGGGTTGGTGTGGGGGCAACACTGCTGCTTGCTCTTTACTAAAGACCTCCTGGAGATCATGATATTCCACAGGAACAACAACCTTTTGGGGATTTTCAGAGCCGTCTGCCGAGGTGGCCCTGCGTGGCACAGACAGACACGTCTTTCTGCACTGAGGCCCCCATGCGATAAGCTCCCCCTTACTCCAGCAAAACACTGGATTGTGCTGGGCCAGCGAGGGAAAACCCAGGATGAGGGGAACATCTGGGGTTTTGATTAAAAAGAAGCTAAGCTGCTCATGATGACAAGCCCCTACTCTAAGATCCAACGAGGCCATTCGGACCTCCACCACCCCGGTCCCTAGGGGTTGTCCGTCAAGGGCGCTCACCCGTAACACAATGTCACATGACCTTCAGGGCACACCCTGGGTTTCTACAAAGCCGATATCCATAAAATACCCCGCGGCTCCCGAATCCACCAGGACCCACATGCAAACCCGGTCCTCCCCCAAGTACAGGACTATAGTGAGTTGTGAACCCATATGGCGCACACCACCAACCTTGTCTCCCAGATGGGCTGGGCAGGCAGCATGGAAGTGACCTGAAACACCACAGTAGAGGCACAAGCGGTCCCGGAAGCGGCACTGCCTTTCTTCTGAGGTCAAGCGTCTGTGCCCGATCTGCATGGGTTCGGGTGCGTCTCCGGGGACGTGGGGAACTGGTAAAGGCAGCCGGGGTCTGGGTTCTCTGTCACGGGCCAGGTTATCAATGGCCACTGCGGTCTCGATGAACTGATCCAAGGTCCAGTCCTCCCCTCGATACTGGAGCTCTGCTTGGATCTGGCGACTCAGGCCAAGTCGAAAACTCACCTTGAGCAATGCCTCATTCCAGCCACTCTGCTCCGCCAGGGTCCGAAACTCAAGAGAGTAATAGGCCACTTAGCGATCTCCCTGTCGTATTCGCATCAAGCGATCGCTGGCGGCACAGGCTGACAGGGATTGGCCGAACTCTGCCTTAAAGCATTTCTTAAATTCGGCATACAGTAGGTGATCTGGGCGCGTTTCATCCAGGCAGCCATAGCCTACTCAAGCGCCAAACCTGTCGGTAAAGCCAGGAGATAGTTTATCTTACTTTCAGATGTCTGATACACATAGGGCAGGCTGGCGAAGGTGAGCTCGTAATGCATGAGGAACCCTTGACATCGTGCAGGCATGCCGTTGAAGCGCTCTGGGGTGGCTAGACGTGGATCTTGAACCGGGACGGGCGGTGCTGGGGACATAAGCACCGCTGTGACTCCCTCTGCGGTCTCAGTCTCAGTCAGGTCCAGTACTCCCTTCTCCTGCAGAACTTGGGCCAGTCACTGAAATGCCTCGGCGAATCTGGTCAAAGTCTGCTTGTGGGAACTGAGACGAGAGCACCTGCTGTAAATGATCCAGCACCGCTGGGTCCGAAGGTGAGGTGGAGCCTTCTGTTATGTTATCAAGGAGGTGATGGACCCAAGTGCGTGTGCACTGTTTATTTAGCAGAGGTATCCAATAAGGGGCAGGCGAAATAGAGATGTCAAACAACAAGCAGGAGTTACCGATGAGCTAACATCAGAACAGGAGGAATAATCCAAAGCCGTAAACTGAAGAACAAAGCCAAAAGGTCTGGACACCAGGAAACCATAGAGAAAAGGGCACAGGAATTGGGAAAATGATCACGGGAGAGATGGTAGGAAAGCATTGACAAAGATGTGCAGTTGGCTCAACGAGATCCCACAATTCGGTGGACCTGGTGCTGTCCTTTTATGCGTCCTCTCCCTGATCTGCCACAGGTGCGTCTGTTTGTGCTGAGGACGTGGGCGTGACACTACCGTAGCAGCATCTTTTGAAAAAGGTACTTTACCTGAACTGTCTTAGTAAAACACCCAGCTATATGAAGTGGGGGGAGGCACGGTGGTGCAGTGGCGCAGTGGGTTGGACTGGGCCCTGCTCTCTGGTGGGTCTGGGGTTCGAGCCCCACTTGAGGTGCCTTGCAATGGACTGGTGTCCTGTCCTGGGTGCATCCCCTCCCCCTCCAGCCCTGCGCCCTGAGCTACTGGGTTAAGCTCCCGCGACCCCGTATGGGACAAGCGGTTCAGAAAGTGTGTGTATATGTATATGAAATGGAAGTCTTGGTTTGGATTAAATCTTCACCTAAGGAACAGATTAATACATTTATTCAGTAAAAAGTTGATTTTATGAAGGTTATCTCATCGAAGAAATTCTTAAATATAAAACTAGGCAAGGTAAGTTGAGATAAAAGGATAGAGCCAGTATGTAAACAACATTTAACTCTTACTGTTTGCATAAAGCAAAAATACTACACCTTGCCACTGAGCACTGAATGAAGGTCTACACCTCCAGAACTAGGTGTCACAGCAAAGAGCCTAAGAACCCAGTCCATTAACACAGCCAAGATTTAGCGCTTTGCTGACCCAGTGCCAAAGCATGAAACCGTATACAGAACAGAACACATTAAACCTCACCCTCTTCCCACCACCACCTGTGACTAAGCACCTCATTTATGAATAATTTACAACTGAGCAAAATGAGTCTGACACACAAAACAGTCACTCACCTTTTCCCACTATGGTTCAAGCCTTTAGTGATCACATTGCATTAGGAACCTGGTTTGAAAGACAGTACCACATAAAGGGTGGTCTTCACTGGATGCAGAGACTGCTATTGAGGCAGTAATAACTGTCAATAATAACAGAGCCAACTACAGATGCCAGTGGCACCAACGTATGTAACTTGCTGATGTATGTTACTGACTGTAACTAGGCTATAATTTTCAAGAAACATCTAGTAAATTCCAGATTACAGAAACAAGGCAAGATAACGGGAAGATTTGTGCTTCTAAAGAGAAGCCAATAAAGCCCGTAATTTCTAGGGGATGTAATAGGATGTAATGCGTGGAGATGAACGTGCCTCGACCGGCTTATGAAATTAGGAGACATTAGTGACATTTGTGCGTGATACTCGGGCGTTGTGCCAGTCACCCCCCTCCCCCCAAACCCCGAAAGCAAGGCCTCTGGTTCACTGAGGGAGGGAGTGGGACGGGCCTTGGTTTCAGTGCAGGATATTTACAAGAGGACTCTAACTTCCTCAAACTGGAGCTGCAGAGAGGACAAGGCAGGAAAAAAAAACACACAGTACTACTGTACTTCCTCCACTGGCTCTTGTAAAAGAATAGACCGGCGGACCACACCCTCGACGGGACGCCTCACCTGAGCTGAGTCACCAGCACACGCATCGCGGGCCACACAAAGGCGACAGCAGCTCGGCTGACTTTCTCACACACGTCTGCGTGAAAGTGCTACGTGCACAGCGCAGACTTGACTGGCGAAAAGCGAAACAAGCGCAGGAACGAGGGACATGGCATCGACCGACACGGACTTCTTCATCAAGTCGGCGCTGCCCGCACCGCAAGGCGCCGCGCTGCTGGCTGACGACACGAGCCTGGCGCTCCCGCCAGAAGGGGAGATGTGCGGCGCGCGCGGGCTTTCGGCCGACAGGAGCTCGCGTGTCCAGCGCCAAGTGCAGCTCACGCTCACGCGGAAGAGCGCGAGGAAGCCGCCCAACGGTAAACGGACGCTTCTCGCGCCCGATTCAGTCGCTGTGCGGGCTCGCGCTCAGAAAGGCGCGTAGGAGGCGTGTGAAAGATGATGGGAGGCGTGACTGCCACGTTCAAAGTGTAGAAACAATACTATATTCTATAGTACAATATTATATATTTGCTGTAAAACAAAAGTTAACACGACTCCTTTTTTTATGTAAACATCATCTTCAATAATGTACACAAACTGTATGTGTGTCTCTCTTGAGGAGTGTGTGCCCGCCTCACTCTCTGTTCATTTTCTGAATAAACACCTGAAATAGACAATAGTTCATTAGGTTATTAAAAAGGATAAATCATAATATTGTAAGATATCTTTTTTTTTTTTTTTTTCCTGTAGTGCTTGTTTTTGAAAATAATTGAATTTTGGGATGCATCTACCTTCTTGAATAATAATTATGGCGCCACACAGTACCAAACCATATGTAAAAGAATCACACACTGTTTAGAAATTAAGAAGAATTTCAGTAATGAAACTTGGAAATATATTCGTTAATAAGAAGAGTAATATATAAGTCATGTAATAATTTCCTGTTAAGGACATTACAGCAAGAATTAGATGCTCTGTGGGGACTGAGTGTTACTGTAGACTGAGGTAAAATGAAATGCCAAGTTGAACTGAACAGCTAATCACAGTTTCTCTTTATTTATATGTCCTCAGTGCTCTTTTGGTAAAACCC
Organism: Scleropages formosus; assembly: GCF_900964775.1. Classification (NCBI taxonomy): domain Eukaryota; kingdom Metazoa; phylum Chordata; class Actinopteri; order Osteoglossiformes; family Osteoglossidae; genus Scleropages; species Scleropages formosus. The sequence goes on from NC_041807.1 coordinate 1,519,289, forward strand.
AAATAAATATCCCCTCAAAATGTTTTGAAAATCATTTGCTAAGGAATGACCTTATTAAACGTAGTGTGCATTCTGTTCTCTGTACCCTGCTCCAGAAATGCAGATTTATTTAAAGGTTATGTGTAATAAACACTGGTATACAGTGTATTTTCACTTGCTAAACATTCTTTGTTTACTTTCACTTTGGTGTTCGCAGGAAATACAAGGAGATTCTGGTTTAGTGGCCTCTCAGACATGCCAGTAATGGTGCATTGGTTCTAATATACAGACTGTAGTTATTATTTGTTATTATTGTATTGTTTCAGTTTTTGAATGCAGCTGAATATTTTACTGGAGTCATTCAGGTTTTTATAGCGCAACCTGCTGCGTTCTGCCTGCGTTTACTGTACATTTACATGTATTCATTTAGTAGACACAACGTACATCTCATAGAAAATACTGTGTTCATTGCATTAGCAGAAAGAGACAGAGCTGCAGATGTGTGATTCTTGAGTACAGTTTGTTTCCTTCACCATATAAACCGATGTTCACACACAAGTAGCTGCATAAAACTTTATCAGAATATCGACAATTCCTGATCACCTTCCTAGTCGTTTTTTTTTTTTGACATATGTATACGCATTTACATTACATTACAGGAATAGCTGCGTAAAGGATTGATCTGGGCACGATCTTAAAGTTATAGTGTATGAACATTTATACTTTACATGAACTTAGGAGATGATGGGTGAAGTGAGTCTGGAAGAGGTGAGTTTTAAGGCTCTTTTTAAATGTGAACAAAGATTTAGCAGTTCTGAGTGAGATGGGGAGGTCGTTCCACCACAACGGAGCCAGAACCGTGAACCTCCGTGCTTTACCTTTCGTGCGCGGGACCACTAAGTGGGCAGATGTGGAGGAGCGTAGCGGTCTGGTTGGGGTGTATCAGTTGATCAAGTCTTGTGGATAGCTGGGAGCAGTTGTACTGATGCTTTTGTAGACCGTAACCAGGGTCTTAGGCTCTATATGAGACCTGCTACCCCACAGAGAAGAAAGACACAAAAAGTTGGTTGACATGTCTGCTTACGGAAGTTCTGTGGCATGCAGCAGGAACTGAGTCACATTGTAGTTAAGGCTACATGAAAGATCAATGAGGAAGATCCTGGTTCAAATCTTGCTTTAGCTGTACTACCCTCGAGCAACATACTTACTCTAAGCTGCACCAGTTAAAAACCCTGCTGTTACAGGTAATTATAAGTAGCTTGTTCTGCAAGTCTTAGCATTCTGTGTTGTCTCTGTGGCAACTAAATAGTAATAATGTCAAGGCGTCATACACTCAGAATGGGAGAGGTCCACGGGCCGCACATATCTTGTCATGTTTTATCAGACAATATATCTACTTCTTTTTAGGGATCCTGCAATCGCAGGACCCCACCAGCACATCTGGCGATGGAAGAGGATTCCACTATGTAGCGCAGGTAAATTTGTTCATTTGTTGCATCTCGGTGTTTGCTGTTTGCTTTAAAGTTTGTTGTCACACTTGTGTCTTGGAGAGGCAGGGTTCTTTCTGGGTTTGGGGCAAAGCATTTAACTGTGGCTGCTGGGTGAAGGGATGGACAGGAATTATGGAACAATTTTGAGCCTGAGCCTAACTGGTGGTGTTTGTCTGATGCGTGGATGTGAGCATATGTTGAGAGACAGTGTATCTGATTGTTTGAAAATGAATGTGATTCTTTTAAAGGACCTTGGTCATGAAAGCGAATGGAAGCAAAGGTGGGACACGGTCCGGAAGAGCCAGAAGGTGTCAACGTGCAGGGCGAAGGGGTCACTTGTATCCAGCCCTGACCTGTCCGTCCATGCTATCCCAGGCCACAGAATGCTCTACTCCGAAACAACGCACCAAGGGTCCTACACATTACCCACCCACAACCTTGTTGCATCCAGGACCTCCCAGCTGGGCAGAACATGGGCTTCTGGCACCCCCAAACACCACTACAGCGTACATGAAACCTCCAGGAGTGGATTAGGGAGCATGCGTGAGACCTTCAGGAGTGGAGTGGGAAGCATGCATGAAACCTACAGAGGAGCACCAGGGAGCATGCGTGAAATCTACAGGGGTGGAACAGGGAGCATGCATGAGACCTACAGAGGTGGAACAGGGAGCATGCGTGAGACATACTGGAGCAGAGCAGGGAGTATGCGTGAGGCTAACAGAGGGGGTGTGGGCTGGCGCCAGCAGAGGTCCGATGCAGACAAGCCACAGCCAGACAGCTTGGCCTTCCTGGGGACACTTCATAAGGACATCGGAGCCCAGATAAACAATCAGGGCTCTTATGCAGCTTCTCTGGTCAGCATGGAGGTGGACGGCCTGATGGGGCAGACAGGCCTGACGCAGGACATAATCCACTCGGAAGTCCAACAGCTTCCTGGAGAAAACCTGATTGGACAGTAAGTAGTATCTTTTTTTAATTGAGAAAAAAACTTGTGACACATCATTAAAATTATGACCTTTGGGGATGATCAGTGAAGTAATGTAAAAATTTCATACAGAAACCATGAAGGACCAGGGATGGAACTGATGCTGGAAAGGGCTGTGAAACTACTGGGCAAGGAAACCCCCAGTGTGCAGGTTTCTGCCACAAACTATATTCAGCACAAGTGCTTCATCAATCCAGAGGCTAGGAAGAAGGTAAACCAAAAGTATGAAGTTGACCAGCAATTTTAGGACCCCTCAAACACTCCCCCAGAGAGAGCTGCTACATGGTGGTTTAGTTCCATTACTAGGAGGCTAGTGGGTACAACCCAAGGGCCCTGACTATTTGGACTTGATGATATGAATGTTCTGTTTTTTCTTTATTCATCTGTCTACCTCCAGAGAGAATGTAATACCCATCTGATGTACTTCTGATCCACGAATAACCCCCAAATCCACGTGCATACACACCGTGCCTCAGACAAAGTTACTTAAATGCTTATTTGTTGCAGTTGAAATTGCCATATCCTGTTTCAGGGTGGGTCTATTCATTGTATTTGGTGAAAAAATGTCCTTCTTTGTTGATGTGTGTGCCCAGGTGTTGATCCTGCAGGGTATACCCAGACTGATCCAGCTGTGGCACAGTGACAACGAGCAGCTCCATAAAGCAGCTGCTGCCACTTTGCGCAACATCGTCTTTGAGAACAATGACAACAAAATGGAAGTTAAGGACAAAGGTGGCATTGAGAGCTTGCTGAGCGTGTTGAAGAGTACCAGGGACACAGAAACCAGGGAACAACTTACTGGTGAGTGCAGTGAGAGGGAAAAATAAGCCAGCGGTGGATGGAAGGGAATGAAGCTCCTGCAGAACAATGTCAAATTATAAAGAGAAGGGAGAAAAGCTCAGAACTAATAATGTTCACTGTTTAATGGAAAAGGCTGAGGCTCTTGAGAAGCTTATAATTTTACCCTTTGGCACTTATTAAAGATGGAAAGTCTTCTGTCTAGCTGATCATTTTTTATATCAGCGGCAGGGCCCCTTCTGGGACCGACCCATCAACTTTTCGGCTGCTAAGCAAGCCCCATAAATTTTACGCTGCATGTACCCTCTTTGCATTTAGTGGTGGATGCCAGAAAAAATACATAACCTTTGAAATGATAAAATCATATCTGGACAGCTGTATTTGCGACCGCTTTTGTTGGCTTATGGATATTTTCATTTTAAAAGGTCCTACTTGCGTTTTCCAGGCTTACTTTGGAACCTGTCATCCCATGACCTTCTGAAAGACTACCTCTGCAGAGAGGCCTTGAAGAGCCTCACAGACACAGTCATTGTACCCTTCTCAGGCATAGCTGAGGGAGAAAACCCAAAAGATGACCTCCTGACTGACCCTGACACCTTTTACAATGCAACAGGCTGTCTGCGGTAGGTACTTATCAGTAAGTGTGCCTGGAATTAGACCAGCATGACTTTCAGATAATGGAAGTTAACACCTTCTGAGACACTAACTCCAGCAATTAAATGCATCGTGACATTGAATAAGTAAGGGTTCAATATGAAGCGCACAGAGCAGGGGTCAGACGATAAGAAGCCTTGTACTCATGGAACTCATTATTGGGGGCAGCTGGTAACACAGTGGTTACAGCTGCTGCCTTTGAACACAGAGGTAACAGGTTCAAATCTCATTTCTAGTTGTAGTATCCCTGAGCAAGCTTCCTACCTTCAATTGCTCCTGTGAAATTACCCAGCTGTACAAATGGGTAAATAATTTTAAGTCACTTTGGACAAATGTAAATATAATGCATTTTAGTATATGGCTTCAGATATGTCATCCTTCTTACCACAAACTAATATTTTGGCTCAGACTGCTCCTGAACTGCACAGTCCCTTAAGGCTTAAGGTTTCTACAACTGGAAGCTCAAATGCTGAGATGGCAGCGAAGGAATCGGTGATTATCCTGAAAAGTGTAGGCAAAGCAGTGTAGTACAATAATGTCATTCTTCATGGTGCTCAACTGAAGTTATATATCCTCAAAGCCACTTAAAGATAAAAAAGTGATCCTTGAACATCTGAACATGGTTGACATCAAAATACCTGCCTGCATGATCCTGTTGTCTGTAACTTCTAAGGAAAGGAATTTTTCCTGTCATGCTGCCAGGAGAACCAGAAACCTGAATCCATGCCCAGTTCTCCAGCCGCAAACAAACGTGTTCCACTGAGAGTTGTGGTTACCTAGCAACCCGTTTTAATACAAAAGCTGTTCAAATAAATAATTAATTAGATCTCTTCCTTCTTAGAAAGCAAAATGTGATGCCCAACATTTTGAATAAACACAAAAAAAGATTTATTAACAAATTTTACTATCCACATTTGCAGTTCTCACTAGTAAAGATTCTGGCAAACTGTGTTATAAGGGTCCAAAGTTTCTGCTAAATAAATGGTCACAAAACACAAGGCTTTTCTCCAGAGCAATTTACAATATCGTGCTGTTATTTACCCTTTTATACAACAGGGTAATTTCTACTGCACTCACTTAGAGTAAGTACTTTGCTCAAGGCTACTACAGCTGGAGGTGGGAATTGAACCTGTGCCCTTTGGGTCTAAAGGCAGTAGCTCTAACCACTACTGTACCACCTGGCCCTGATATTAAAATAGTTACTGCCCTCATACTGTAAACAGTTCTTTATATGAATAGTTGCATTTTTAGTGTTGCATTAAAATAGTTGATGAAAAATAAATTAGGATTGACACTCATTTTATTGTTTTTTTTTTTTTTTTACATGAGCAAGGTAAAGTACAATAATTCCAAGAATTATGCTTTAGAGTGAAACTGTAACTTGCTAAGCAAAACACTGCAGTTTCCCAGTTCCCCAGGTTTCCACAGCTGCCTTTTTGAGAGCCACATTGTGCCAAGGGCAAAGGCAGCAATCAAACCTAAATTTGTTGTACAACCAGGAATATTCACGTCAGCTTGGTAATCAAACTGATCAGTGAGTCACAGCTCAGTAGTCGAATGTGTGATAACATCCGGATTCTCTGGGAAATCACTGGCAACCGTCCCGCTGGGAAGCAACAAAGAACCTTTGTCCGTCTAAACAGTGGAGCTACACACTGATCGTTTGGCACGACCTCTCTTTAAAATACTGCCGACATCACAGGAGTTTGTATTCAAACTTGACATGCAAAGTGGACGTCTTGTTGCTCGTTGCCAGCGGCAGTCCGAGTACTGTTGCCAACAAGAGGGAGTATGTCTGGAACAGGAAATGAAACATATTCAAAGTAACCCTGAGAGATAAATGTTTTATTATTTTGTAGGATTTGTGTTTGTTTACATTTATTTATTTCGCAGGCATTTTCCTCCAAAGCGACTTCCAATGAACTCTATGCAGTGTTACCAGCCCAAACACCTTATTCGCCACAGTGACTTACACTGCTAGATACACTACTTACACTGGGTCACTCATCCATACATCAGTGGAACGTACACACTCTGTGTAACTCACACACTATGGGGAACCCTAACAGCATGTCTTTGGACTGTGGAAGGAAACCAGAGCACCCAGAGGAAACCCACACATACATGGGGAGAACATGTATACACCAGAGTATACTGTTTCTAGAAGTATTCTTTCAGGTGGCACTTCTGAAACAATTCCAGTTATGCTTGAAAGGTACATTATGAATTAAATCTGTTGATAATGTTATATGTAAACAGCAGGGTACCACAGTGAGTAGTGCCACTCTCAGAGGGCCTGGGTGGTGCAAGAGGACATGGGTTTGATCCCCACTCAGTCTGAATGGAGCTTGCCTGTTCTTCCAGTGTTAGGGTAAGTACTTTGCTCAAGGCTAGTACAGCTGGAAGGGGGAATTGAACCTGTGCCCTTTGGGTCTAAAGGCAGTTGCTCTCACCAGTACTGTATCACTTGGCCCTGTTCAGGTTCCCCCATAGTGTGTGTGTTCCACTGATGTATGGATGAGTGACCCGGTGTAAGCAGTGTATCTAGCAGTGTAAGTCACCGCGGTGAATAAGGTGTGTGGGCTGGTAACACCGCATAGAGTTCATTGGAAGTCGCTTTGGAGAAAAGCGTCTGCTAAATAAACGTGATATTTTCTGCAATTAAAAGCAAGCTGGTTGTGCGACTGAGCTCTGTTTCACCTGCAGCAACCTGAGCTCAGCGGGGCCTGAAACTCGTGGAGCGATGCGGAACTACATACCCCTCATCGACGGACTGGTGCACTACGTGCAAGGAACGATCGCGGACCACAAGCCCGATGACAAGGTAGCTGGGATTCTGCATCTGGAGCAGCGACAACAGATTTGGCAGTTAGGCTGTAACCAGGAGAGGCCGGCTTCTGGCTTTGCGTGTGTCTGGTTACGTTTCCTGCCTCAGGGGAGGAGGGAATGTAAAACTGGTCGAGGGAAGACCGTGAACGTTTTGTATATTCGTGGCATCCTGAAAAACATTTCCGTATCGCTTTGGCCACATGTACGGGCACTTTTGAAACGAAACTCTTGAGAACCTCAGGAGGCAGTAATGTCTCTGCTCCCAGTCCACAGAGAACTGCATCTGCATTTTGCACAACCTGTCCTACCAGATGGAGCATCTGACCAGTGTTCACCAGTCTCTGCAGAACTTGGCCCCTAGAAGCAAGGCTCTCGGTTGTTTTGGGTCCCGCAGCAGAGACATGGCACAGGTAGCATGTCACAGGGAGGAGTTCCACTGGTTCATCCACTGTTTCTAATTGATTAACCGTGTAAAATAAACTGCACAGCACCAGCAGCATTGTATTATCATCGTTGACATTTTAAATATTGACCACGTTCTAGTGTTTCTTCAAAACTGCGTCTTTCCTTTCTCTTGTAAAGAAACCTCGTCAAAGTTTTAGGCTGGGTCCAGCGGGCTGTAGTGTCACAACGTTACTTTTTATTAGTATTTTTTTGTTCCGGAATCGTAGTAACTCATAGAAGTGGTAGCCGGCAACTGCTGTACTCCTGTGGTGACACAGGCTTTTCTTCTTGGGCTCCAGCGCTCTGAGAAGCATCGTGCTCTTTTGGAAGAGAAGAGAAGCCCACATGGTGTGGAGTGGCTTGGGAGCCCCATCATTGTACGCATGTACCTGTCTCTCATCGCACGCAGCAGCCGCAAATACACGCTGGAGGCTGCCACCGGAGCGCTGCAGAACATCACAGCTGGGAACGGGAAGGTAACCATGGAAACCCCAACTCCAAACTCAGGCTGAATGTGGCATAATGCTGGCACCGGTCAAATCAGTCACACAACATGTCTGTTTTAATAAACTAAGTGTGATTGATATGAGTACATTGCCTTGCAGTGCTCAGCTCCGCCATTGTATGGGTCCTTCTGACACCGTGTTGGAAGTCTTCGGGAACGAAGACCACACCTATATACAGTTGACCCTTGAACGACGTGGGGGTCAGGGACGCCGACCCCCAGCGCGGTCGAAAATCCGCGTATAACTTCTGACTCCCTAAAAACTTAACTACTAACAGCCTACTGTTGAGCGGAAGCCTTACCGATAACAAACAGTCGACTAACACATATTTTGTATGTTATATGTATTATATACTTTACTCTTACAATAAAGTATGGTAGAGAAAAGAACATAAAATAAGAGAAAATACATTTACTGTATTTGATACTGTAGGTTTACGTCATCTGTTTACAAGATGAATCATCTATCAGTACCTACATCAATATTCTCTTACATGATACAAAACACTGTAGATGTTATATGTATTACGTGCATGTTTTATGGAAGTTAATAATAAAATAGACTAGTAGCGACATATATTTTATGCATTCAGGACATACACAACTTTTTCTTAATTTTTTCGATATTTCTAAGCTATGCAGTTCGTCTGCGAGTTTTTTCAAATTGTCACAAATCTCCAAAAAATTTTTCGATATATTTATTGAAAAAAATCTGCTTATAAGTGGATCCGTGCAGTTCAAACCCGTGTTGTTCAAGGGTTAGCTGTATTTATGAGGTGGCGAGAAACATTTTATATTAATTTATGAAATAGCCAGCTTTCTGTGGTACTATGTGTGTCTTCAGTTGTAAAAGACTGAGCAGGACTAAAATATACAAAAACTGCATAGGCAGCTGGTAGCATAGTGGTTAGAGCTGCTGCCTTTGGCTCCAAAAGTCCCTGGTTCGATCCCTACCTTTGGCTGTCGTACCCTTGAGCAAAGTACTTATCCTAAAATTACCCAGCTGTGTAAATGGGTAAATAATTGTAACCTTAACACTGTAAGTTGCTTTGGCAAAAAGCATCAGCTAAATGAATTAATGTGAAACATTTATTTAATGTCCCCGATCCTTTTAAAACATTTGTGCAGGGCAACATTTTTGTAACGGAAAAATGAGTAGCGGTGAGAGTAAGGGTGGCATGGCACTGCGTCTTGTGTTAACAGCTCAGCATATGATTCATTGAGGGGATTCTTTTTGGCAGCTGCCATTTACCATGGTCTACACCATCGTGCAAAAGGAGAATGGACTGCAGCAGGTGAAAAGAATGCTACATGAGGGTGAACCTGATGTGAAGAGGGCAGCAGTGTCCTTACTGAGGAACATCTCCCGCTATAGCGAGGTGCATGGCGAAATTGGTGAGCCTCCCAACAACACAACAATCCTCCTAGAGGATCCCCTGCAGAGTATCTACTTTTCGCTGGGTTAGGTATCACTAGTGAGTACGTACGCGTTACGCACTCACGCTTGTATACATGTAAGAAGGTTGCCGGACATCACTAGGCCGGAAGGTGTGTAGGTGCAACTAAGGAAATATTATCTTCCACCCTTCTTTAATTATACAATTACTTGAAAAGCAGGACTGACCCAGCATGACCAATATGCACTAACTGGCCATTTTATTATGTACATCTGCTTGTTAATGTAAATTGCCTGTTCTTTCAAACGGCGACTCATGTGGTTCCGACGCACTATACGGTCGACTCCTGAGATACATCTGAGTTAAGGGAATTAGACTTCTTCATGTAATGCCTCTACTGTGTCTTACAAGGCACTTCTTCATTTACAAGGACTGAATTTAGATTTCACACGCCTCCAGACAGCTGAGTAGCATTTATTAATTTAGCAGAGGCTTTTCTCCAAAGTGATGTACAGTGATTATTCTGTAGTATTGGGTAGTAAGTGCAAAACAGCTCAGTACGATAGTGGTTTGCAGAAAGGCATCTCAGAATGCACAACTTCTGAGCCTTGAAACAGATGGGCTTAAGCAGCAGAAGATCACAGTGTTCCACTCCTGTCAGCTAACAACAAGAAGATGAGATTACAGAGGGCATGTTATCAGCAGAAAGAGTGAAAAATTATTACCTGAGCTGACATATCTCGATTTTTGCGACATGTCGATGATGGGGGTCAGAATTTGCCAGCACGAATCCATCAATCCATTCATGTATGAAAGGTGTCAAGGTGTGAGGAAAGGTTTTTCGGACACATCGGACCCCTTAATGGCAACGGAGCATCTCTGGAGTACTACGGTATACAGTAAGTAACCATCATTGCTGCCCGGGTGCATCCCTTCATGGCCAGAGTCTCCCCATTTGTAAACGGATGCTTCCAGCAGGATAATGCAACATGTTGTGAAGCATGCATCATCTCATTATGGTTCCAAGAGCATGGAAATGAGTTTAGCTTACCTCGGTGGCCTGCATAGTCCCCAGATCTGAACCTAGCCTTGGAGATAAGATAGAATGGAAGGTTTGCAGTGTCAATTTGGGCTGAACAATCTGCAGGAGCACTGTGATGCTAGTTAGTCAGCATAAACAGCATAAACCAAAATCCATGAGAAATGTTTCCAGCACCTTATCAAATCCATCCCTCAAGGAATTCAGGGTTTTCTGGAGGCAATAGAGGAACCTACCTAGTACTAGGTAGGTCCACCCAATAAGGAGTCCAATGGGTGGGAGTTATTAGTGGCTAATAGTGAAGGTGTGCAAATGTCTACCTGTATTATCTCTGGATCTTCTGATGGTGAGCCAGTCGCTCCACATCCATAGAAGAATTCATGAAGTAAAACCTAGAGACAAAGCAATTGATTTGTTCATTATTATACATAATCCCTTTACCAGGCAAGCAATTTGTCGTTATCCCTCCCTCCAGTGCAACAGGTGTTACCCGAGCTGGTTGCATTGCTACCCAGCTCGGATTCCAGTGCGGACCTCCCTTCAGAGGCCGCGGTGACGGTGTGTCAGATCCTCATCAACCTTAGCCGGAGTGAAGGCTTCAATGTGCGCGCCATTGTAAACCAGGGCGGACTGGGAAAGATCATCAGCATGAGCACCAAGGAGAACGGGTTATTATTATTATTTTCTTCTTCTTTGTCTTATTTATTATTAATTTGATGCTTTGCAGAAGCTTTTATCCAAATGGATTCACGATACTTGACCTATTTATACAACTGGGTACAACGGTACTATAAGCAGTAGCAGGATTTAAACGACAGCATTCAGGATACACATCTATGGAACATAGTGGCATCATTAGAATAATTCCTTCACCCCTGTGTTGCTCCATCAGGAGTGAAAATATGTAGAGTTGTTTGAAACTGCTGCTTAGCCTGGACTAGCAAGATGGATCACTTTAGTACGACACACGTTTACAGTGTATAATGCTACTTAATCCCTCAGTAGTGACAGAATTCCTTCGGTACCACTTCAACTGTAAGCAGAGTGTGAAAATATTCTGAAGGATTCAAGACAAAGTTCTCCACTATGTACGGAGGTGCTTATGAAATTGCATTAGTTACAGAAAGAGGGAGCGGTGCAGATGGTTGCCTCGGCTTTGCGAGGAAACGACGGTGCTCCTGTGTTTCAGGTTCGGTCCGACCAGGACTGGGCAGGCGGCCTCGGTTCTCCTTCATGCCATGTGGAAACACAAAGAGCTGCATTCGGCGTACAGAAAGGTGAGTAGATGGAACACGGTCCGTAAAGGGGCTTGGCAGGAAAGAATAGAAATATTCTGCTTTTCTTTGAGTAAGAATAATTAAAGTATATTTTTCTACTGTTTATTATTATTATTTTCTCCAAAGCAACTTAGAATGTAGAGCTACGTAATGTTATTTACTCATTTATACATCAGGGTAATTTTTACTGGAGTAATTCAGGTTAAGTACTCAGGTGTTGCTCAGGGGTACTATAGGGGAGCTGCATTTAAACCTGGGTTCTTTGAGGGTATGGTGGTGGCTCTAGCTGCTGTGCTGCCTGCTTTTAACATTTCTTTTTGGGTGTTCCTGCTTTAATAATCCTTCTCGTCCATTCAGCTGACGTGGTCATAGTCACGGGGGTGCCGTGCAACGCCAAACCCTTCGAACACCAGATCATGCTTTCTATATCATGCACCAGACAGCCAGCGTCTGCAAACTAAACTGTCATATTTTGACCGAATAATTCCTCATACTTTGTCATCTTTCACTGGGTGCATTATGGGTATTCTGCAACAATGTCAAGCTGAGCAATTAATATACACCAGAGCACACAATGGCCATTGTTTATCAATACCCAGAGTGAGGACTTTAGGTTGTAACATTTGCTTTAGTGGTTCTCTCATTACACGGCCACACTGAAAATCAGGATGCGCACACAGGAACACGATGCAGCATTTCATGTAAATACAAACTGCGACGGCATCCCTTCCCAGTATCCTTAGGCTATAAGCATATTTATTAGCGTGTTCATGTGCTGGGGTTGGTTACCAGTAAAAGTGGTTCCATGAGTGGTACAAGTTGTAGAGTCCAGATAAGTGTCTGAGTAATAGGGAATTGGTGTACCGCGTCTTACTCTATTATAGATGCTGCCCTTGATTTTCAGATTGATAAAACCTACAGATTTTGCTTGTACTGGAACGAATCCATGCTGTTGTTTACACATCAGGCCAGACTGACTCTTGAGCAGGATGCAGATATGTTTGACCTTCCATAACAATAGTTATATGGTATTCTTTCCTTGTTCTTCTGCAGGCTGGATACAGGAAAGCCGACTTCATTAACAGCAAGACCGTCAAAGCTCTCAATTCAGTAGAAAATTAGATGGGAGAGAATAGGCATCTAATGACACATGTAAAAGTGAAGCTTTATGTGAAACAGCCCTATGTGAACTTTGTACATAAATGATCATTTGACTTACAGAATACAAACCAATATTTATATTGCAGTTGTGTGGCAAGAATCATTTTCGGAACAAAATCATCTGTTACAGACATTTTCATACACACATTTTCAGAACCACTTGTCCCATACGGGGTCACGGGGGAACCGGAGCCTACCCGGTAACACAGGGCGTAAGGCCAGAGGGGGAGGGGACACACCCAGGACGGGACGCCAGTCCGTCGCAAGGCACCCCAAGCGGGACTCGAACCCCAGACCCACCGGACAGCAGGACCGTGGTCCAACCCACTGCGCCACCGCATATATACTGGAATTACAATTCTCCCATGACAGCATTGCACACAATTTTTTAAAAGATTGGTAAACTTGTGTAAGTATCAGTTTGAAAACATTTTGTACCAATGCATTATAGAGGAACTTGAGTGTCAGTGCAAATGCTTCAAATCTGGCAATACTTCAGTGAAAGAACATGTATGCCCAGATAAGATGCCAGAAAAAGTTTGTAAAACCTTTGGAATTATTTGGATTTCTACATTAATGTAATCTGATCATTCTCTAAGCCATGATAATAAACTCTTATTAAACATGTACATTTTACATTTCCATGTCTGTTTAAACCATCTGTTCAATAAAATCAAGGTCATTGATGGAAAATGTATGTGAACCTTTACGAAGATGACATTTTAGAAAGAAGGTAACTGCAATCAGACGTTCCAATCAATCCAGCTGTGGGTTTGACCTACCCTGGTGTATTCAAAAACTAAAGATGTTTTGGTTACATGGTCTTCACAAAGGAATTCTGTTGATGCAGCCTATTTAAAAGATATTTCAGAGCACCCTAGAAGAGTTGAAGTTCATAAGATTAACAAGTTACAACAGATCTGGGCCTCTATCGGTCCACAATTTACATTTACTCATTTAGCTGATGCTTTTCTCCAAAGAGACTTACAATGTTAATGTTACAATTATTTACCTATTTATACAGCTGCACAATTTTACTGGAACAATTCAGAGTAAGTACCTTGCTCAAGGGTATTACAGCCAGAGGTGAGGCTCAAACCTGCCACCTTTGGGTCCAAAGACAGTCGCTCTAACCACTACGCTACCAGCTGTCCCAATTAGGGAGATTATTTACAAATGGAAAGAATTCAGCATCACTCCTACTCTCACTGGACATGGATATTCTACAAAGATCAGTACACTAGGGTACACTGTACAATCCACAGACAAATTACAAAGAACCCAAGAGTGACAGCTAAGGATCTACATGCATCTCTTGAACTTGATGAGATCTATGTTCAGGGGTGTAACATAAGAAATACCCTGAAGAAGACCGGTGTTCATGGGAGGGTACCACAGCGGAAACCACTGCCCTGTAAAAAACATTGCTGTCCATCTCAAACACCACATCAATGTTCCACAGCACTACCAGGACAATGTTTTATGGACAGATGAGACAAGAGCTGAACTTTTCGGCAAAAGTGCAGTGTTATGTCTGGAGAATACAAACACTGCATTCTAACACCAAAACCTCATCCCAGCTGTGAAGCCTGGTGGTGGGAGTATAATGCGGTGGGGCTGCAACAGAATGGTAAGGTCTCTGTCTATCTAAAACTCAGACACTGGGTCATACGATGTGACACTGACTCAAAATATGAGTAACTCAGAAAGAATTGCTCAAATAAAATTCTTCTTATTTTATAATGGCCAAGTCTGAGTCCTGACCTCACTCTCATGCAAATGCTGCGGCGGTTATGCAAGCAAGACATTCCAAAAACACAATTTCAACAAGTTTTTATATAGAGAAATGGGCCAAAATACTTCCTAAATGTTGTGCAGTTGTGATCAGCAGCTACATTTGGTTGGCGTTATTACTGATAAGAGGTTCCACTAGTTATGAAACATAAGGATCACATAATTTTTCCATCAATGACCCTGATTACTGAACAGAGGGACTAAACAAAGATGGAAAATGTTAAGCTTGTTGAATGAGAGTATTTATTGTGACTTGGATTAAAGATCAGATCACATTTTAGGAGCCATTATGCAGAAATCCAGGTAATTCCAGCAGGTCCATAAACATTTTTAACAACAGTACTTCAGTGAACTTTTATCAGCTCAGACAGGTCAAAAGATCAGAAGAGACAGCTGAAATTTGCACAAAAAAAAAAGTGTGCGCTGCAATAAAACTCGCCAATAATGATTAAAGTTTGACGCACTGGTACAGGTAAAAAGACTACATGGTGAATGTGGGGGTTCCGGCTTTGCCTGCAGCCCCTGTAGGGGAAAGAGTCTGCTTCCAGAAGCTATGCTCACCAATCTAGAGGTGACTGCAGGAAAAGAAAGCTGGTTTCACCAAAATGTTCTCAAACGATTGACTGATAACAGTAAAGGTTTTTTACTGTTCCATACATTCACAGACACCTGCTGCTGTCAGCCAAACTCATTCCCATAACCAGATCTAAGACTAAACTGCTTCACGTGACCGTGATAGACTGAGCGGGATTCCTATACCTTTCACACAAACTGCTGAAGATGCCGAGGATCACGTGGTCTTCCAATGTGGAGAAAAGCATCACAGCCCTTGTAGAGTCACGCCTATCAAAACACTGTATACCGCGATTACATCGGATGAGGGTTACCTTGGCGGATGCCAGCAGGTTCTGGTCACCAGGAGTGACGGTCACTTTCCGCCACAGAAACAGCTGAGCGGCAGGCTGTGCGACTAACTGGCTGTGAAAGGTTTCCGGCTTAGAGAAGTGTTCACCGATGATGGACACAGAAACAGCAAACATTTGACCTTGAAGGGCAAATAAAACTTCTGTCTGAGCCCCAAAACTGTGAAAAAAAATTCCCTGCCTCCACAGTACATACACAGGAGTGCATTTCCATGAAGAGCAACAGCAGGTCATAGAGCTCCACCCTGTGGAATGTTGGTATATTATTTAAAGTCAACTTTGTCCTGTATACAGCATCTCTCGCTTAACATTGAAATTAGCAGTGCCTGGGACACCACAGATTTGAGGGGGGGGGACTAGTGTTTATTAGAAATGTACCTACGGGACACCCTGGAGATGGGCAGTACTACCCACACCAGGCCACCAACAGCAGCAGCAAAAGACATTACAACGAGCTCAAGTGCTTCATTGTCAACAAAATAAAATCTAACTGCATCGACGGGACCAACGTGAGCGGCTCTTCCGGCACGTTCCAGAATTTGGTCTGAAACACACCGTACGGAACTTGCAAGGTCGTCCCAAAGCTGAATCGGTACAAAGGGTTATGTGTTTCTGGAGCCTGATTTGAAAGCTGCTTCACGTGGCCCAGTAAGGCAAAACAGCCATTTGTCCTAAAACTTAACAGTTTTAAAAAAAAAAAAAAAAAAAATGAAAAGCAGCATGCACACTATTAATTCAAAAACAAAAAAGGAAGGGGGAAGAAAAAAAAAAAAAAAAAAAAAAACACAAGAAAACCCTTTCAAACATGATATTACATATGCAATGATGATTACTAATGATTACTATATTAAGTATATTGCTAATGATTAATATATTAACATAGGACTGGAACGCCGGAATGGGTGCCCTGTGTGTCGGCATGCAGTCCCTTAGAGCCCCACTGTCCTCACACATCCCAGGCGCCCATCCAAAGCGCACACACATACAGTACTTGAAACGAGAAATGACATCTAGTGCCTACTTCCGGCACATACCACGGAATGGCACGTTCTATCAGTTCACCTGCTTTTTTGGAAAAGGCCTTTGACATAAAATGCAATTTTTCCCCACACGTTCGACCCTCGAGACAATTTCCTCAGAAAAAGTTAAGCCCCAGTCGTCCGCTCGCCGCAAGCAAATGGTTTTCTTCAGATGCCCTGAACATAGACCCAGCATGAGGAACTAATTCAAGATAGCTTTAGGAGTTTACCCTTATTACCAGGGTAAGCTGGCAATTCTGCCATAGAATGCAGCGCTCCCGTGTCCGTGCAGAAAGGTGCAAGGCACATCGGGGCTGCACCGGGCCTTGGTTCACCTTCTCTTTTACACGCAGCCTTCCTGGTTCTGGGTCCAAAATACAGGGCAGGGGGTGGGGTGGGCAGAGCTTCTGCAATGATTCCAAAAGGCCAAAGTTCTGAACATCTCTTTACTGGCACAAAAATGATTTTAAATAGTCAGGTGGAGCAGAAGTAGAGACAGCTTGGTAAATCTAGGAGGTAGACTTGAATAATACTCTGAGACCAGTAACACAACACAATAAATTATTATTCTTTATCAAGATCCTGGTATCCCAAGTGAAACATCTACCATCCCTCAGATATGGCTATCAGACCGTGGCAGTAAATGGTTGTACCACTATGTTTACTTCAGCCAAAACCAGGCGCGCTCCTGCCTACCGCACCCAAAAGAACCGTCTCCCAGCACAAATCTTGTCTTCTTACCGTTCGCTGGGGTTGCCTTCTTCAGCTTACACTTTCAAAACTTTTTTACTTTTTGTCTGGCTTTTTACGAAATGCTGAGATTTTACAGTTCGGATTCAACCTCTAAAAAAAAAAAAAAAAGTATCTAAATGTATTTTACAGACCCCAAGTAACAGATGATGGAAGCCATATTGTTCAGTACAAACTCATGCTTGGATTTTTTTTCTTTTTTTTTTTTTTTTTTGTAAATTTTAAACACAGCAGTTGTTTCATGTTGATATGCCTATGGCACCACCCTTACCGCACATTCTCGAGCCCTAGCCATTCTCACGGGAGAGAATGTTCAGTTCAGAAAGGCAAGCACATGGGTGAAAATCTGACCTTTCAAATTGTTCATCCTACATAGCAGCATCCAGGTCCGTGTAAAGTCACGAGGCAGGTGACGTGGGTAACCTTGGGCTGTAAACCAAGTGTACAGCGGAGAAGCTACAGCGAGATGGGGAATATTCACCCAGATGGCATTTCGTCAGGACTGGATTCATATTCCTGCTCCGATGACCATCACTGTTACACAGTTAGACATGCGTGATACCAGAAACCTCCAACGAAAACCAAAAGTGCTTCGCACGACTGAACAGGTGGACATCTGGGGCGCCACCTCCCTGCCGCTCCCTGAGTTACACACAAGCTGTATGAATGTGGACCGCTTTAGGTTCTCATGTAATAGCACACTTTTTTGTTTTTTTGCTTCCGCTGCAGACCTTCCCCTACTGCTGGCTGTTGATTTAAGGCCGAGTCACACGCAGAAAGTTAGAGGTTCGCCGATGGAGGCCTGTGCTTCGGGTTCACATGGCTTGCTCCATTCTGGACGCTTGGTTATTGTTTCGAGCTTATGGCAGGAGTGTGTTGGGAGTTGCCTGATCTTACCGAAAGACGAAGTTTGTGACCGAGCAGACTCAAAGTGAAGCACCCCCGCACCCACGTCCACCCCCGCAGCCCCAAAAATCTTACGAAACCCCCGGCAAGGAGGCCTCCGGAGCCTGCCATCTCTCTGTTGAGGCACAGTCCTCCAAATCCATTGTGCGTTGCTACATACATCCTTATTTCAAGTGTAAAGTCAATGGGGGGTGGGCAGGGCAGAGGAGGTAAGCGCATCCCCCCCCCACCTCAGTGGAGTTCAGAAATTCACAGCGGGGGGCAAGCCAGAAAGCCACGGTCACAAGAGTCAGTCGTCGTCAGAGTCACGGTCGCAGTCAGTCGTAGTCAGAGCCTTGGAGTCCGAAAGGAAGAGCGAGGACCACACAGCAGTCCCATTCTTGTTCTGCGTCCACTTGAGGCACAGCTGTGTGCTCTGATCTTCCAGGCTTTTGGAGCACAAACAAAAACATTTCGCTTTCTCATTTAATCCTGCATTCAGTCATTTGTGTTCTCTCAGAAAAGCAGCATTCCCCCAACGAAAATAAATAAAAACTGAAAATGGAAAAGGAAAAAAAAAAAAAAAAAAAAAATGTACAGTTGCTGCATAGTGAAGACCGACAAATACCTAGAAGAATGTTGACAAAAATCCCAAAAGCACATGTCATAGAAGGCCGAGTTCTACAGGGACCAGTGCATCTCGTCAAAATCTACAGCCTCTCCCAGATTGGCGTCCGTGTCCAAGAGGCTCATGATCACCGCCATGGCGGCCTCGTCGTTGCTCAGGCTGCCCAGACCCGGCCCCACCACACTGTCCAGGTCCAGCTGGGAGTGGTCCCCTGCGGAACAAGCAGCACCCGGGGACACCGTCACTACAAATTATTAGAAAATGCCCGTTTCTATTGCGCGGGTAAACGTACACGTAGTATAGACAGGGCTGTACCTGCGAGAGGCTCGCATGCAGGAAACTGTGATCCGCGGCTCTCTCCCTCCGAGCCAGA
Source organism: Scleropages formosus (assembly GCF_900964775.1). Lineage (NCBI taxonomy): Eukaryota > Metazoa > Chordata > Actinopteri > Osteoglossiformes > Osteoglossidae > Scleropages > Scleropages formosus. Next base: position 1,538,219 of record NC_041807.1, read on the forward strand.
CCTGCCAGGCCGCTCCGAGTCCGCCGCCTCTCCGTTTGGCACCTGGGGGACGACGAGACACGAAAGTATACTTTCCACAGCAAACGCTGGGTGTTGCAAGTTGCCATCTACAGTGCAGTGTTACTATTTAACGCAAAGCATCATTTTAAGCAAACCGTGGAAGCTTTTACCCGAGCTGCCAAAAAACACGCAGTAAAACACAGACTTAAACACCCAGCTGGATCACACGGAATCTGTCTGTTACCCTTTTAAAGAGATCATTGAACAGCTGGCTCAGGCAAATGTGCAGCACTTAGCTGGGCCAAATGTTTAGCAGGGCCAAACACTTGGCAGCTACTTGCCATCTAACAAGCAGCCCAGTGAGGAACCCTGGAGGAGGGTGGGGGGTTGCTCTGCCAGGCACTCACATTGGCACTCGCACCGGTCAGCGCCAAAGGAGACTTGTCCTGCAGCACGCTGAAGGGGCTGGCGTTACCACTTGACGGAGAAGAGTTCATCCTGCACACAAAAGCACACGTACAGCAAAGCTCTAGAGACAAAACTCCAGGAGCGGTAAAAAATTAACACCCCAGAACACCTTTTAAGAGAAACCAGAAGACCTGGCACAGAACATCCAAGAGCAGTCAGTCATTCCACGAGAGCTCAGCTACAGGCTGTGGGACATGCTGGTTTAATTTAATTTACTTTAATTGCAGATTTTACAATTAACTGCATTAGCTGGGGGGGGGGGGGGCAGGTTTGGCTGGGTCTCGCCCTCTGGTGGATCTGGGGTTCGAGTCCCGCTTAGGGTGCCTTGCGATGGACCGGCATCCCGTCCAGGGTATATCCCCTCCCCCTCCAGCCCTGCGCCCTGTGTTGCCAGGTCAGGCTCCGGTTTGTCGCGACTGCGCTCGGGACAAGCAACTTCATCCAGTGTGTGTGTGTGTGTGTGTGTGTGTGTGTGTGTGTTAGCTGGGAATGCAAAACAGTCTCTCTTTTACGGATTAGGCTTTTTCCTTTTTTTTTTTTAAATAAATTTCAGATATACTGCAGTTGTAATTTAAAGACTGCAACATTAAAATTTCTATTAACTTCTAGCTACATGAAAATTAAAACTGATTTATAATGACTGGAAATACTCAGGTACACTCGCTCCCTATTATCCAGTCATAATTCATTAATAATCTGTCCCCTGCTGGGCTGCTGCCACACAACCAGTAAAAAAAACAAGGGCATAGTACTGGACACCAGACCCACCTGTTGAAGTCCAGCAGCTCATTAGCTATTTGGGTGCCAATGCTGCCAGCATAGATCATGGAACCAGACCCGCTGGAGATGCCTGGGATGATGGGAAAGGTCTTCTTGGCTTCATCTACACACACAGTTAAACACCACGTCAGCAATATTCTGCTTGGATTTAGAATTACAGCCGAAGAGAAGTCACCTCTTACATTTATTTGGCAGACACTTTTCTCCAAAGCTGCTTACAATGGATACTATGTAGTGTTATCAATTCACGGCAGTGATTTACACTGCTAGATACACTACTTGCAATGGGTCACTCATCCATACATCAGTGGCTGGCTGGCACACACACACACACACACACACACACACACACACACACACACACACACACACACACACACACTATGGGGGAACCTGAACAGCATGTCTTTGGATTGTGGAAGGAAACCAGAGCATCCAGAGGAAACCCACACAGACACAGGGAGAACATGTAAACCCCACACAGACTGAGCGGGGATTGAACCCACACCCTCTCGCACCACCCAGGCGCTGTGAGACAGCAGCGCTACTCGCTGTGCCACCGTGCCGCCCACTTTGCTACCTCTCTTTGGGAACTTCTAAAAACATATACAGTATTTATTCATTTACACTTTTCTCCAAAGCAACTTACAATGGTAAGGTTACAATCATTTACCCATTTATACAGCTGGGTAACTTTACTGGGGCACTTCAGGGTAAGTACCTTGCTCAAGGGTACTACAGCTGGAGGTGGGAATTGAACCTGCAACCTCTGGGTCCAAAGGCTGCAGCTCTAGCCATTACATTACCAGGTGTCCCCAGAACTAAATTCCAGAGCATCATAAGTAATTCACAGCCATTCAGAGACAACATACTGAATACAGTGAACTCATCCTTCACAGAACTGGGTCCTGCATAAAAGGAATTCGGTAGAGCAGTTATTCAAAGTGGGAACCCTGTGACTAACAGACCTTCAGTGGACCGTTTTTACTCACAGGAGCCCAGAGTACTTTACATTTACATTCACATTCATGCACTCGATAGACAATTTTGTCCAAGGCGATGTGTAATTCAGAGCGCGTAAAAGGACATTTCGGTAAGACGAGGACATTCAGGCACAGACATGACTACGAAAGCACGGCTTGCTCGACGAATGCCGTTGTCATTTTGCTAGACCTCTGTACGCGAGACTAAAAGTACAAATATACAGCTGATCGTTGAGCCGTAGGGTGGTGCACACGTTTTGCGCAGCCGTCAGGACATCGGGAGAGAAACAGGTGTGAAAGAGACGGGTTTAGAGGCCCTTGTTAAATGCAGGGAGTGATCTGGGAGTTGAGGGACAAAGGCAGTTTACTGTACCACATGGGAGGCATAATCACATCCTAACAGACCTTCATTTTTGGACACCTCGCGAGCAGGACAAACAAGAGGGCAGAGCTGGATGAACAAACAATTTTTGCACTAAATAAACCAGAATTGGACCTCAACGTACTTTACATCTGCGCCACCGTTTTGAAATGCGAGTAAGCGGGTACTGCGGAATAAGTGTCGCAAATAGAGGTGGTCCCCGACTTACCCATCTTAAGGCGAAAATATCATCGGTCGAAAATGCATTTCGTACACCTGACACGCGGATCACTGTTTCTGCCCAGCATCGCGAGAGAGTATCGCTCCATGTAGCGCTTGGCCGGGGAAATAATTTCAAAATTCGAGGTATGGATTCTACCGAATGTCTATCGCCAGCTCGACATTGTAAAGTCTTAAAAAATCGTAAATCGAGGACTACCTGCATGGTAAAAAACGCAGGAGTAACAGCGGCAAGGGAGGGGGGCGTGTCCCACCCATGCTGAAACAAACCCAATTTGTCACCCAAGTAATTGTGCATAACTCCACTGCGTATTACATTGCCGGCGTGTTGAAATCACCGATTTGTTTGAACCGTGGAAGGACCACGTCCCCTGAAACTTCCCACGTAAGGTGCGGTGTTCGTTATTGCACGGTACGGGTTTTGAATATCCATTTCTCACACATAAAATAAGGTTTAATTTGGCTAAAGGAGGTTAGTTTGTGGTGTAGGGGAGTCTCATCTAAACACCGTGCAATTATCATGATCAAATACGCTGGTTTCATTATTTGATTGTTGTTTTAGTGGTTTAAAAATGTGTGAATAAGCAGGGGAAACCTGTATATGCTTCCATTATAGCCCTAGACCTAAACCATGTTACCATGTTTTGAAGAGAAGTCTCACAAGCTGAGAAGTTTGGAGAAAAGACAACTTCACCAGCACCACAGTCCAGCCCTCACCTTCAGGAGTCTTTGAATCGCTGGGCTGATCCGATTTCTCCCCTGACGCTCCAGTGCGACCCCTGTCAAACAGACGAGCGATTGAAGAAGGTTCTGGGAAATGGCACATGGAGCCTCTTACTGCATTGTAGGAAATCGTGAAAGCAGAACTTCTGCTCAAAAACAAAAAAAAAAAAAAAAAAAAAAATCTTGGAGATACTTACGATATGACTGTATTGGTTGACACTATGTATTCTACTTCTTTGGTCCAGGGATTTATAAAACTAAACCACTGACTTTGTAGCGTGACAAAAGAGCCATATTTTGTTTTAAACTTATAGCAATTTGTTTCAATCTTCTCTTTACTCCTCAGTACTGTAGGGAAGAAGGGAAAACACAGTTCAGAGGGAGACAGAAAATACTGACCCATGCAGAAAAGTGCAGAAATACTTAGAAGAGCTGTGGCAGCAACCTAACAGCAACTGGAGGCAAGCGCTCCATTTAGGAGGAAATATTGCGATGCGTAATTCAGGATAAGGCCACCGGTAGTTTATATCGAAGCGACAGTTCATTCCTGTACTCGAGACATTGCATCCAAGGGCACCGTGTCAAGCAGCTCCTGAACTCACCTTTCCTGTGCCTGTCTGCCAGGTGCGCCAAGTCATCCTGATGGAAGTACTCGTAGCAAGACGTCCCCAGGAGCTCCTGGGGCAGGTAGCCCAGAATGGTAGTCGCTCTGCGGAGAACGAGGGACAACACTTCACAGAACCTATGTCACCAGTCCGGCAGGTGGCCTGGATAACAGTTTCATCGTCAAAGCACGAAATTGGCCACACAAGACCCAGTCCCTTCCTGAATTTCACATCAGATCAATTACTCCTCTGAGACGTTCCTAATGGCATCAGAGCCCTCGTTCTTCAAGTCACTCTAAGAAAACTGGCTTCAAAGCCTAGTGATTCTTAAGCTTTGTTGATATTCCCTTGCGCTTCTTCTCAACTGACCCTCTAGTTACCTTACACCAATGGAATTCTAGACCAAGACGCAGGAACGAACATCCTGCATCAGCCACGTACGTATATACGGCATCCTCAGCACCCACCCCACTGCACGGATTCCAGCAGTATTCCCCTTCGCCCCTGACCACGACCACAACCACGACCGCTCATCACCGCCAACCTGTTTTCAACAACTGTTCCGGTCCACCATGCAGTTAGCTGTTCCCCGCAGCCTTTCAGTGTTTGGTTTCACCATACATTCTAAGCCCTCCGTGTTTAACGTGCTTCTCGTCTCGCAATGATCCTACTCTATAGTAGCCTGGCGACACAATTTCTTCTCTTCCATCTGGTCATGCAATGAGTAGTTCATATCAGAAACGCCATTACATGCCAACTGAGCTCTCATACTACATTGAGTGTTGCACTTACAGGTTACTCACATCTTTTTCATATGCTCACATATTTTTGAGTATGACGTGCACTCGTTTGCGGTTATACTTGAACATCATGAAGCGCTGTTGCACGGTGGAGCCCACAACATTAAACTCTGGAATGCTGGAAGTCTTCGTTGCAGCAGAGCACAAGTCTGTTTCGGCATGCGTTTAAATAACTGTAAAATAAGTCACCGAAGCTCGAGAGACTCAAGACAAACTACAGCATCAGCCTGTCCAAAAACATTACACCTCTTCTTCTTGTCCCCTCTTCTCTAATATATCATTCGAATGGTTGTTCTTATATCACAGATAAAATGGGGGGGGGGGGGGAAGGCCACTGATTTACTCCATTAAGGCAGTGAAATTTACGTTCCTGGCTGGAGAAAAGGAGAGGAGGACATTTGTTTACCGTTGGTCCACAAAGGTAAACTTTCCATCCATGGCGTAACGGGTGACAAACTCTGTCGGCTTGACCCTGACCTCTCCGTTAGACTGTGGGCCGGCGTGGGGGTGCACCCGGCCGACGGCCACCAGGCAGCTGAAGTGGGAGCTCTCCTTGTCCGCTTCCCCTTCTACCTCCGCAGCCAGCTGGCTGGCCGGCCAGCTGCGCATGTAGCCTGTACAGTGCACAGTGCAGTACCTCTGCGACTCTGCAAGGGGAAACAGAGGACACACGCCGCTGCCGGGGGCGAGTACAGGTAGTCATCGACTTCCACTACATTACCTACATTTATTCATTTAGCTGAATGACGTTAGGCTACTTACAGTCATTCACCCATTTACACAGCTGGGTAATTCTACTGGAGCAATTTAGGGTAAGAACCTTGCTCAAGAGTACTAGAGCTGGAGGTGGGATTTGAACCTGCAACCTTTGGGACTTAAGACAGCAGCTCTAACGACTACACTAAGTTATCTACGACAGCTCGTTTACAACATATGTGACTTATGAATACTGTACTGTACTTGGGTTGTTACGCTACATTAGTGTCACTTTAACATGAACTATGTGTGACATTAGTGGAAAAATAAAGCCCTGTGATACAATACAGTAGGTATATATTCACATTTACTCAATTAGCTGACTCTTTTCTCCAAAGCAACTTATGACGTCAAGCTACTTAGAGTCATTCACCCATTTACACAGCTGCGTAATTCTACTGGAGCAATTTAGGGTAAGAACCTTGCTCAAGAGTACTACAGCTGGAGGTGAGACATGAACCTGCAACCTCTGGGTCCAAAGGCACCAGCTTTAACAGCTATGCTAGCGGCCGTCCAATACGCTACAACACATGTGAATTGTTTGTATATCCTTATGGTATACAGGGGTTTCCGACTTATGACAAGTCACCGTAACGGAACCCTGTCGTACGCAAATACAAATATAAAGGGACCGCGCAACCACTGTCTTGGAGTCCGTCAGATGGATCGCAGCTGCCCTGATGTCCAACTTACCTTTCTTTTTTGAGGTATTGGCCTGGAAGCCCTTCTCCTCCACCTTCACCACCACGCGGTTGTACTTCATGCGACAGAAGAAGGACCTGCGAGCTCCAGAGCACAGGCGAGCTGCACCAACAGGAAGGTCTGCCTGCACCTGGAGTCCCGCTGCAGGGAGCAGGCACACCGTCACCGAGACCAGTCCAGTACCGAGTGTCATCGGAACTGACCTCGACCGTGACCGGAGAAATCCCTCTCCAGAATCAAGCAAACCAGTCTGCACATCCAGACCACTCAAACCAGGTATATTTAATTTACAAAAAAAAAAAAATGCTGACTTTAGACGTACTTTTCGCATCTATCAGCCGCTCGCGTGGGTGCAGTTCGCACGCCGACAGCTGTTCCTTCACTTTACCCATGTCTTTAGGGTGGATGTAGTCGAAGAGGCTCTGTCCAATCAGCTCTGCCTGTCAGCACAGACATTAAAGTCACTCACAGTACAGTGGGTTCCTCAACTTACAAACACAATTGGGAATGGAAGTCTGTTTGTAACTCGATTTATCCCCAACTCCAAAGTCACATTTACCAGTAAGTCCCTCCGCTTATTAGGAGGTTAGGTTCTATAATTTAAAAAACCTCAAATACAGCAACAGTACATGGGGGGGAAAAAATAACTCAAACACTCCCTTCTATCCATTATCAATAAACACCGGTCCAGGGCAACGTCGAGGTTCTCTGAAGAACAGGGCACGAGGCTGTGGAGCGAAAATGACTCGTGTCGCTGGCAGATAAAGACACCTAAACAGAAAAGAAGTCTGGAGCCAGCTTAGATGAATTGATTTCCAGAGTATTTACAGCGATATCTAGCAAAGGGCTAACAATGGGCACTCAACAGGAGTTTGTGAGGACAATATTTTTTAATGGTAATTTTAAAATTATTTTGAATATAGGACAAAATTAATAGAAACTATTTTAGAAAAAATCTTGGGTCTTTTAATTTATTATAACTATGTGTGACATTTTGAAAGAATCTAAGTCGCAAGTAAATAGGCTCGTGATGGGCTCGTCAACAAAGACGGCTGAATTGATAGGACTGGCTGAGACTGACTGAAATTCGAGTATAACTGCGGCACAGCAGGTAGAAATAGTGGCGCGAAACCTCTCAGTCCGCGCGGAATTCACATGTCCTCCCTGAGTTTGAATGCGTTTCTTCCGGGTGCTCTGGTTTCCTCCCATTTTGGTAAGAACCCCATTATTCATAACAACCGGCCCGATAAAGATGACCAACCAGACACTATAGATTGGATATCATACCTCTGAAAATGCAGTGTAACAGTGCCCGTTTAGCCCATCTGTACCGACAAGACGGAGAAGTAAACATATGTTCTGCCACCTGTCATTGACATCCTTAACGAAACACAGTACAAGAAAGATCACGACCCAGGAACTCACCCGACTGTAGTTAAGTATCTTGGAGACTGACTCTGACACAAAGAGGATCTTTCCCCGGTCACACCCCACAACAAACAAGAACCCATCTGCAGCCTGGGGGGGTGACAGCCGCAGAGGACACGGTCTAAGCACGTTTATCAGCCAAGTGGCCTAACACATGCTGCACGCCATCATGCTTCTTAGGCCAGAACCATGGTTGCAGGGTATCTTCAGAGCAGGATTTAAATAAAGATTAAAATCTTAGAGCCAGGAAGCCAGCAAATCATCACAAGGGACCCATGTGTAAATCAGTATACGGGACTCAGTGGTGACTCAACACATCTAAGGAAAAGGTGCTTACCCTCAGGACAAGGTGCTTGAGCTCATCGTCAGGCAAGAATGAAGGCTTGTAGTTGGCTTCAGTAAAGGAGCCAGTGGCACCTGGGGGTAAAAGAGCGCTCAGTATAGTCTCTGGAAAACATACTGCCAGTCCAGCCCAAGCTACACCCTTGACTATGACCTCCAAGACACCAACAGTAATAAGAAAGAAAGAAAAAAAAATCTCTGCTTTCCATTAAAAAAAGGGAAAGATCTACCTTAATGCAGATGAGGAGTTCTACAGCGGATACGCTTCGGTAACAGCACTATGGTCGGCTGCTAAAGAACCCTTCTGTTCAGGACCCATGTATGTACGGGAATCCTCCCGAACATTGTGGAAACGGGAGAATTTACGGTGTAAGTAGGACTAACCGGAAGTGGGACAAAGCACGGGTGCTCCTAAACACAGCACAGCTCAGAAAGTTGTTCACTGTCACTTCATCTACTGTCTATTTATTTACTGTCAATTTATTTGTGCACTTTAACACGCAGTACGGGCGAAGCCTACCTTTTAGAGATTTGAGGTGCTGGACAGCCATGCGAAGCACTGTCAGCTTGTCCAGCTTGCGGGACATGGGGTTACAGGTAGGAATCATAGCGGAGAGCTCGTCAATAAGGTTGTTCATCTTGTCCCGCCGACGCTTCTCGATTTGGCTGTGGGGCTCCCTGCAAGATGACGTTTATTTCTCAGAGGAGTCACAAAGGGCAACCAAAGGGCAGCGAAAAGCAGCCTTCCTGCAGCACTAACCCAAAGATCTTCTCCATCGGGGACAAGCGGAGGAAGCTGCTGCTGCTGCCGCCAATGCGCTTTTAACCGTTTCTAAAGCCACGGGCGTGCGAACGGCAGGCAAAAGAAAACTCGTTTTACCAACATTTCTCTCATTTGTTTGAAATAATCTCATGCGGTAAAATGAGTTACCACCATGTTCTTCTACCGTGCTGCTGTTACAACGGTTTATAACAAGCGCAGGGCTAGTAGCGCAGCTGCCGAGAAGCATAAGAAACAAAAGAGTTAAAAACGTTACAAGTAGATCTGATCACCTGCATACCTGCAGAAAGATGACACTGTATCAACACTTCAAATAGAAAATAAAGAAAAATAAAGTTACCTGAAACACTTAACCTTCACTTGCTGGTCATCTCCTTCAGACCTGTTTTTGAATTGGAAAAAGAAAAGGAAAATTTAAACCGCAATCGTGCGATGATACAACTATGAAAAAAAACACCCGTACTAAGAATTTAGTACGATAGTCATACTTGTCCTGTTCGTCCTCCACGTCCACCTCCATAGCATCCCTGCGAAACAAGTGGAGAAGGTTCACAAAAGCTTCCCGCTGTAAATGCAACAAACCAGCACTGATCCCCACAAAGTTTATCGAGCTCAAGGAGAAAAATTACTTTCTCCGAGAGATGCAGAGGCATTCAGTTCACAGTTATGTCCTGCTACCAGGACAGTGTGTACACACACACACACACACACACACACACACACACACAGGTGCCCCAGAAGACCGCACCACGGTCACAGACACACGCACCCTGACGCACTCACTGGTTCTCCGTGCTGCCTTTGCGCTTCCTGGGCAGCTCCATGCCCGCCCCCACAGAGCCCGAGGCTTTGCTAGCGACTGAGCTGGGCGTCATAGAGCCGGGCAGGGAGACAGGGAGGCTCTGGCTGTTCTCCGCCAGCACATCACCTGGGAAACGAGAAATGGCACAGCTGATGAGCGCCAGCACAGCCGCCAAGGAGGCGTCCGCCCGTGCAACACATCTGGACCACGACGCTGCGATGTGGCTCTCGCCGAGGAAACTGTGACAGCAAGTCTCCACGTTCTGAGGGACCCAGTAAAGGAACTCGGGCTGAACTTAAAGAGCTAATCGGTGCAACCTGCTGTATTCTTTTTTTTTTTTTTTTAGATAGAGGTCATTTTCTGTGTTATGATCCAGGAATATCGCGTTCCTGGACACACGCTTTTCCGTGAACTCGCAGAGAATACAAGCCCTGCCCCAAGGGTGAGGCTCAGAAACACAAAGACGGGCCCTTTTCACAAAAACAAAGACACAGGAGGTAATCATGGGAAAAATGTGACAGCTGTGAAGCGCTTCTTTCTGGATCGGCTGTCAAACAAAGAATCAACCCAAAAACCCATTTAATAAACCCACGGTCCTCTCGGCCCGGTGCCACTTGTGCTCCGGCCCTCCGTCACCTCGCTGCAGGGCTGCCCCGTTTCGGGGGGCAACCCTCCCCCCACCGCCCCACGTAGCCCCGGGTCACTGCAGATAAAGCCTCCAGCACAGAGCGCACTCATTGTGGGTCTGCTCCACATTCTGGCGCAGCGTGGAACTGGGATCGCTCCAGTTTCCCT